>NW_012267229.1:750029-924805 GCF_000151885.1 Dipodomys ordii | reverse complement strand
TGGTCCTGAGGTCTGTTCTTGTGCCAGTACCAAGCTGTTTTGATTACTATGGCTTTGTAGTGGAGTTTGAAATTTGGTATTGATATTCCTCCAGCCCTGTTCTTTCTGTTAAGGATCGTTTTTGCTATTCGGGATCTTTTATTGTTCCATATGAGTTTTTGGATTGCCTCTTCTTTTTGATTGAAGAAAGAGGTTGGAATATTGATAGGTATCGCATTGAATTTGCAGATAGCCTTGGGAAGTATTGTCATTTTCACGATGTTGATCTTTCCAATCCAGGAGCATGGGAGGTTTTTCTACTTTCTAAGTTCTGTTTTGATTTCCTTTTTCAGGCTTTTAAAGTTTTCATCATAGAGGTCCTTCACTTCCTTTCCAAGGCCCTCGTGATGGAGGGGAGGGAGGAGAGCTTGGTTCCACCCCCATCACTAGGTGGACTAGGGCAGCCAGACCAACTTCTCTAGAGCTCAGGGTTCATGCCTATGAAAGGACTTGCTTGAACTGGAAGATGATCACTCTTTTCTCTATTTCTTGATTCAGATGCTAGCAGATCACCAGATACCTGCTCAAAAGTTTATTATCAAGGCAGGTGTGGTAGCATGGGCCTGTAATCCTATCACTTGGGAAGCAGAGGCTAGAAAGCTGTGAGTTTGAGGCCATCTTGGGCTACATAGTGAAACTCCATCTTGACAATAAAAAGTATAAACAATTATATATATATAAATACTATATATAATATATAGTACACAGACAGTGTTATGTATACTGTTATATATAATTATATATTATATACTGTATATGATAAATTATATGGGATATAATTTTTATGGTTATATTTTAAACATAAGATTTATATAATATATAATTTATATATGTGTACTTACATAATATATTTTATATATACATATACATTTATATATATATTATATATATACGTTCATATCTCAACATCTCATTGGTAACATGGAATTGGTTTAGCACAGGGCATCTGTCTGAGTTCATAAGCAGTTTTAGTCAGATGTTTAGTACACACGGCCTAGAAGTTCCTTCAGGTGTATCTGTGTATGTCTTTGCTCTGATGATAATACTCTGAGGGCATAAATTCAAAGTAGTTCAAAGGTTAAGATCCTAGTATTTGTGGCAGGGCTTTGCAAAGATACCCTGAATGGAAAGGCATCTTTAACACCCGATCTTTGAAAACTTTTCCTTGTAGGGAGAATTCTATCATTTTTCTTTGACAGAACCAATGTTGAGCTGAAACCCAAAACTGAATGACTTTTTCAGAACTCAGAACACTTAAGGGCCAGTTCTGAGCCATTGGTGCCTTTGCATCTGCATGTTGCTTCTTCCCAAATATAGATTTTTAATACTTTGGTCATGAGCAAAGATGATATACTAGAATTTAAGTGTTCAGAATCAATGGAGAAAAATACAAAAAAAGCGGGGGGGGGGGCAGGATCTAGTGGACATAAATTTTTATTGTTGTAGCTGGAAAGACCCCATTCCAGATAAGTTCTGATGGCCCCTGGATGAGAAAGGCCTCCTTTGAAGCTTCATTCCTGCCATGTCCTGGAGGGATGGGGGTGGGGAGAGAGCAGAATGAGGCAGAATGAGGATTGGATGTTTAAGTGCGGTTCTTAGAAAGGGGGAAAAATAACAAAACAAAACAGTGTGGTAGAATGCAATCAGAGTCTATCCAGGGGTTTGTGATCTCTTTTAGAGGAGCTGAAACTGCCTTCAAGATTTCAGACAAGGGCTGGGAAGGTGGATCAGTGGTAGAGCGCTTGCCTTGCATGCCTGAGGCCCTGGGTTCGATTCCTCAGCACCACATAAACAGAAAAAAAGCCGGAAGTGGCGCTGTGGCTCAAGTGGTAGAGCACTAGCCTTGAGCTGAAGAGCTGAGGGACAGCTCCCAGGCCCAGAGTTCAGGCCCCTAGACCGGACCCCCCCCCAAAAAAAGAAAGATTTCAGACAAGGAGGGACAGAGGGACCTGACCTACTATAGTCTGATGATGTGAAAAGGTAGAGTGTGAGTGCCTGGAGACCTGTATAATTGATCATATCCCAGTGTATATTTTTAACCATCCAGTGTGTTTATTTATACAGTTATAGGCACATTCTAGCTAACACAAATGAGGGAAACTATGCAGCCTATGTTTCTCTGGGTCTGGCTTACATCACTTAATATAATTTTCCAGGTCTTTTCATCTCCTTACAAATGGTACCATATCATTCTTCCTAATGGAAGAGTAGAATTCCGTTATGTACATATACAATATTTTCTTGACCCATTTGTCCACACAGGGCCATCTGGGTTGATTCCATATCTTAGAAATGGTAAACAATGCTGCAATGAACATAGTAGTGTTATATAGTCCAAGGACCAGTAGACAGTGAGATCCCAAAAAACACTGAGTTATGGTTAAAACAAATTTTATTTGAGCAAGAAAGCACTGATGCTTTAGGACCATACCTGAGGTCGGGGTCTCAGGGCATGGCCCCGGGTGCCAGGGCTATTGTCCATTTTGGCCAATGGTCACTCCAAAAGTTGAGTTCAAAATCCCTGCCAGGGTCTTCTGGCCTAGGAAAGAGAGGATGGGAGGCTTGGGGAATACAACAAAGGATGGGCGTGACTTGTTTAGATAGTGGCAGAAGCAGAGTTACAGAAGCTAAAGGAGCTGATTAGTCAGTATACAAGTCCTATCTAGGGGCATCGGTAGAACACTATTGGTTCGGGTTACAGTTCGGCTTCACAATTATGAAAACAGTTACAAAATCCTCCATTATTAATTAGAGACTTCTAATTTCTATATAATCTAAATACCTAAATCAAATATTATATTTCATCCTTAATTTCCTTACCACAACAGTAGGGTAGCTCTACATTTAGTCTTTTGAGGAATCTCCGTACTAGGAGCGAACACAAAGGCACAATACCTATGTGAATCTAACTATAAAAAATAATATTTATTGAAATTAACTCCAGGAAATGGAAGCAAGAGGTTTTGCTCTTTGTTGCTTTGTTGCTCTTTGTTTTCTTTTCCTTTTGTCTTGTTGGTTGGTTTGTCTTTGGGAAGATAAGGGAGAGGTGCAGAAATAGAGGGACAAAGAATGAAAACATGCAGCAGTCACTAGATATTGTGTTGAAAATGAACTATACAACATGTGTGGACAGGAGGGGAAGAGTGAGAATGAGGGATGGGAAAACACTGTTCAAAAATAATGTACTCTTTATCTGACTTATATAACTGTAACCCCTCTTTATATCACCTTTATAATAACAACAACAAATGGACTAAATAAAAGCCCCTGAGCCCGCAGGAAGCTTGATATGTAGGAGATGTTTGTACTTGTCTGAGTGATGGGAATGAGTGCCCCACAGTAGGAAATGACTTGCCTGTTTAGCTTTAACTTTCATGTTATCTCCTTGCCCTCAAAGATTTCTCTGTACACCCTCCCCCTCCCCCCCACCTCAGGACTCACTCTTCCTTCATGCCTCTTGGCCTTGAGGATGGTGGGAACTTCCTGTAGCTTGTGAATTCCACAAGGGTGGCAGTGTACCTCATTCATTTCATCAACCTCTTGCCCCTGCACACACAACCCTCTTCTGTGCCTAATATATAGATTTCTCGGTGGAGGAGCATTTATTATTATTCTGACAAGATAACTAAAGAGGAATGTCCAGATCATTCTCAGAGTGACCAAGGAAGAATAAAGGATTTGTCCATACCTGAAATGATGTCCACCCTCCACTTCCATCATTGTCTTTTTTTCTCCTACTAAAGACAGCTCCGGGCTTTGATTAGGGCAGAACATTTTCAATTGATAGATGAAGAGGTGTGTTGCTATGGAAAATATCTTTTAGAGGAACATGGTAATTTTCTACAAGTGTCAGCTCAATTGTGCATTATCTCACTTTGGAGAGGGGGCTGCAGGTGTGTTTATAATGGTGTTTGTCCAAGTTATGTAAGTAGGTACAATGGTCCAGTACCAGCATTAGGATTGGGCTACTGGGGAGAAAATAGATTAGGCGAGTAACAGATGGATTGCAATTCATTGTATCTTTGTCCCAAAGAATACAGGCTTAGTATAAATCAAGTGTATCGATTGGTTGAGGTTGCCATAACAAAATACTATAGACAGTGGTTTGGACAACAGAAATTTATTTCTCATAGTTCTGGAGGCTAAAGTCCAAGATCAAAGTGCTATCAGATTTTTGTTTCTGGTGTGAGCTTGCTTTCTGCTTGTTTTTTTCTAAACAGTTGCCTTCTTATTGTGTCCTGAGGTGGGGGAAGGAGAGAGGAGAGGAGAGGTGTAGAAAGGCAGAAGGAGAAAGAAGGTTTTCTTTTTATGAAGCCACGTCCTATCATTTGATTCCACCACATGAACTTATTTAACTTCAGTCTGCCCATCAAAGCCCTATCTCCAACTACAATAACATTATAGAGATTGGGCTTCAACCTGAATTCAGAATTCAAGTGGAAGACATGAAAACATTTAATTAATCCATAATATCAAGTCTCATCACAGCTATCATTTGAAAAATATTCCTGAAGTGAGTAGCTGGCAATAACCAGAATCAAGGATGCAGACATTTGATAATTTGGGGGGGGGCAGGGAGCTCAAAACAGTTGAATCCAGATTTGAAATCCCACTCTCTCTAAGACAGAAAAGGAAAACAAACAAACAACATCTACAAAAATGGTTATCAAACTGAAGAAAGCTTAGTAGCCAACAAAAGAACAAAGCAAACTATGGGGATACAGGTTGACCCATTGCAACAATGAGATGTACAAGATGCTATGTTGAAAAACGAACTTTACAATTTAGGTGCAGTGGGTGGATGTGGGGAGGATGTAGTTATGGAGATGGGAGGGAAGGGATGGTAGGGGAAAAACAAAGGAGGAGGCAACAATGCTTGGTAAGAAATGTACTCATTACTTTGCTCATGTGATTTAACCCCACTGTACAGTATTTTTACAAAAAAAAACTTATTAAAAAAAGAATGAACCTAGTACTGTCCCAACCATCCTTGTATCTTTATAGGCTCTAAAATAATCACAAATAACTTCTCAAGTTGTCATGTATTCCCTTAATTAGCAAGAGGCCCAGGAAATTTCCACAAGAGTGTGAATTCAGTCACAACCACTGATTAGTCTTCCTCATACCAAGGACACACACACATAAAAACTGCTTCTGTGTTTTAATGTCTCCTACTAGTAGGAAAATGGAAAGGGAGAAGAAGACCAGTAACAAATACCTATACTTAATTATCTCTAGCAAAAAAAAACAAACAAATAAACAACAGCAATTTCACCAAATACAAAACAAAAGGAAAACATAGAGGGCAGGCAAGGTCTTTGGTGTGAGTGAGACAGGGTGGGTTGTGCACCTGAACCCTTCTCCCTTTGAAGTACATCTCTACCACACCTCACATGTTGGCAGTAGATCCCTTGCTGGTTTGGAAGGATGAGAGAGAGAACAGTAAGAGAGTAGGGACATTGCAGGATGAAGTCTTTCTCCACAAAAATTCTAAGAACCAGACCACACAAACAAGGAGAAAAATTAGTAGGATGCTAAGGAATATGTGCCTTGCTCAATACCCTGCAAACACACTGAAGACCTGAGGGAGATAGGATGGACAGACAGCAGGAGAGAAAAGGAGGCCAGAAGGCAGAAAGAAAGGCTTTATTATGGAAGAGAATGGATTAAAATCCATAAAGAAGCTATTCTAGGGAAACATTCAGAAAACTTTGCCAATAGGATATACCCACATCTATGCAATAGGGTAGAAAAAAATATGAGGGAATATTCACTGGTGTTTATTAAAAGTAACTTTTAACTATGCATTGAGGTAAATGGGCCTGTTGAAATATGTATGCATCATTATCATTAATACCATATTATTGATACATTTTAGAATAATGAAGTATTCATAAGTATCATGTGAATATGCTTATGTAGATATGGAAAGACCACTGCATTGAATTTAAGTTCTCCAGTTTATGTAAATAAGAGATGGGGCAGGAGTGTGAGGACTGTGTGGAGTAGTATAGCCTGGGTTATATGCGTTATTTGGGGGGAAGGAGATTATCAGAAATTGGGACATTTTGGAACTTGTTCATGGTCACTTTCCTTAGGATTTTCAGGGCAGTTTGAAAGTTATCATATCAGTGTTCATTTCTGTTTACTGTTTAACATCACTAGATTTTTTTTTAAGAACTGGATTTCTTGAACTTTTTCTATTTTTCTACTTGAAAATTACTGCATGCTTTTTTAAAAAATAGTATGCATTTAATTAAATGGTAATTTGTTTCCATTAAATTTTCATAAAGCAAGATCTGCATAATAACAAACTTTAAATTCAGGAAAGAAAGGAGGAAGGAAGAAAGGAGAAAGGGGTTGGAGGCCTGGCTCAGGTAGTAGAACATCTGCCAGTGAGTAAAAATGTCAGATACCAAGTTCAAATTTCAGTCTTAAAGGGGAAAAAAAGTAAAAGAAAAGGGAAGAAACAAAGCAAAGAGTGAATGAGTGATTGAGTATTGAGTAAACAGAAAAGGAGATAAGGATATACCTGTAGTCCCAATTACTTAGCAGGAGGGCAGAAGAATCACCATTTGAGGCCAGTCTATGGAAAAATTACAGAAAATCCATTTGACAAATAATCTAAATGTGGTGATGGATCTTGCCTATAATTCTAACTGTAAGGGAGTCAAAAGGTAAGATCACTATATCAAGCTGGCCCACTGGGCAAAAATATAACACCCTATGAGTAAGAACTAAAACAACAAAAGGCTCTAGTGGTAGAGCAAGTATAAGGCCAAACAACATTGAGATACCACCTCACCCCAGTTAGAATGGCTAAAATCAAGAACTCTAAAAACAACAGATGCTGGAGGGGATGTAGACAGAAGGGAACCTTACTGCATTGTTGGTGGGAGTGTAAACTTGTTCAACCACTTTGGAAAGTAGTATGGAGGTTCCTCAAAAGACTCCACATAGAGCTCCCCTATGACCCAGCAATCCCACTTTTGGGCATTTAACCAAATGATCACAAACAAGACCACAATAAAGTTACCAGCACGACTATGTTTATTGCAGCACTATTTACTATAGCTAAGATATGGAACCAACTCAGATGCCCCTCAGATGAATGGATCAAGAAAATGTGGTATATATACACAGTGGAATTCTATGCCTCCATCAGAAAGAATGACATTGCCCCATTTGTTAGGAAATGGAAAGGCTTGGAAAAAATTATATTAAGTGAAGTAAGCCAGGCGCAAAGAAACATAGGTCCCATGGTTTCCCTTATTTGCAATAACTAGTATATGTCTGAGTCAAGCAGAAAAGGTCAGATAAGGTGATGTTAGGGAAATGAACCCTAAGATATGTATTCAAATTTTTTTTTCTTTCATGGGATTATTTCTAACACATTTATAAGATTACTTCTTTGTTGCTTTGTATGTCCCTCCCCCACAGTATAACCCCTGCTTTCATTGTATTTGATGTTGGTATAATTTATGGAGGGAAAGGGGCAAAACAAATTGTTTAAATAGGAATACAGGTGGACCCATTACAACAATGAGATGTACACGTCGTTATGTAGAAAAGGAACTTCACAACTTTGGTGTGGGGGTGGGGGGGAGGAAGGAAGAGGAGGGGAGGATTGGGGGGCAGGGGAGGATGGGAAGTGATGGGAAGGGGAAACAAAGGATTAGGCTACAATGCTTGATAAGAAATGTACTCATTATCTTGCCCATGTAATTGTAACCCCTCTGTATAGTATTTTCACAATTAAAAAAATAAGTAAATAAAAATTAACAATTAACTTCTGGCAAAAAAAAATAAAAAGAGACAGAGCTACTCTTGGTGATTACCGCCTACTTCCAACTGAAAATGTAAAAAATAAAAGAAAAATGGACACATACTTACAAACTTTATATATGAACTTTAAGTTGTTTCGTGGCTGGCCAATTTATCTTTTTTTATTGTCAAAGTGATTTACAGAGGGGTTACAGTTATATAAGTAAGGTAATAAGTACATTTGTGTCAAAACTTGTTACCCCTTCCCTACCTCACGTTTCTCCTACCTACTCTTCCCCATGCCCAAGTTGTACAGATCATTTCCAACATACTGTCTTGTGTATATCACTGTGCATTGGATCTTTGTCTCCCAATTTATCTTTGCAAACTGAAAATAATAAATCTTTTCCAAAGTAACAATGATAGGTGTGGCATTTTATTTTGGATATGTACTAGTTTTTCCGTTACAGCATAAGAACGCTAATTATGTATAATCATAATAAAAGAAATACAGTACTGAAAGGCAACAGTGCTTTCTTAGACTCAATATAGGGTAAGACTGACTTTTAAGATAATATTAAATAGAGTTAGTGATCTGAATATGAAGTTCAGTTTGACTCAGTACAACATTGTGTAATGTATAACGCATATAATGCCTGTAGTTTGTATGGTGCCAAGATTCAACTTCTCTTCTAGTTCTGTGTTTATACTTACCCCTCTGCCTGTCCTCACTAAATCATTCCTTGATCTCTCTTAGCTACGCTTGGATTCTATAACTAGTTAGTGAATTTGTCAGTCTAGGGCAAAGAAAGGTCTAATTAAGCTCATCTTCCCTAAGAATCAGTAGCATAAAAAAAACTGGAGACTCTTTAAGTTCTAAATTTGTGTCAATAGTCCTCTTCCATTTAAGCCTGGGAGTTAAATATATGTTACCCATGGCCTAAAGTCCAAGACCAGTTTTCTTCTATTTCAGTACCTTTCAGCAGCAAAGTACAACTTGTAAAATTCTCATTTTTTAAATTGGTTCTGAGGTTTAAACTAGGGTCTCTCTTAATTAATTCAGTATTTGTCAAAGTTTCAGATGACAGCATAATTATTATTTTGTTTTATAAAGATATAATATAAATCAAACTTGTAATTTCATAGGTATAATTTCTATTGGACAAAATTAAGCAATGTTATAATTAAATCAATAAAAATATATAAATGTATTAGCTAGTATCCCAATAATGCTGTATACCAAGCAATTTTTAATCCCATAGGCTTAGAATAAAAATCATCTGTTTATTTCTTCATGGTACTTAAGATTAGCTACAACTAATGTGGACCAGAAAGCACATCAGGCTATGAATTGAGTCCTGGTTTCATCTCTTCAACCAGCTGTTTTATAAAGTATATTCTTTTGTGTTGCTTGTCCTGAGACCTGGATGCTATCTCTGAGCTTTTGTATTCAAAGCTAGTGCTTTACCCCTTGAACCACAGCCCCACTTCTGACATTTTATTTTTGGAACTTCATTGGAGATAAAAATCTCATGAAAGATAGGAAGGGATGGGAAGGGGAAACAAAGGAGGAGACAATAATGCTTGATAAGAAATGTACTTATTATATCTTGCCAACATAATTGTAAGCCCTCTTTACGGTATTTTCACAATTAAAAAAAAAATAATCTTATGAAGCCCAGTGCTGGTGGCTCATGCCTGTAATCCTAGCTACTCAGGAGACTGAGATCTGAACATCATGGTTCAAAGCCAGCCCAGGCAGGAAAGGCTATGAGACTCTTATCTCCAATAAACCACCAGAAAGCCAGAAGTGGCACTGTGGCTCAAGTGGAAGAGTGTTCACCTTGAGCTGAAGAGCTGAGGGACAGCGTTCAGGCCCAGACAAGCCCCGCGATTGACCAAAAAAAAAAGAATAAGAATCTTGGGCTGGGAAGTTGGCTCAGTGGTAGAGCGCTTGCCTTGCATGCCTGAGGCCCTGGGTTCGATTCCTCAGCACCATATAAGCAAAAAGAAAAAAAAAAGCCGGAAGTGGCGCTGTGGCTCAAGTGGTAAAGTGCTAGCCTTGAGCTGAAGAGCTGAGGGACAGCACTCAGGCCCAGAGTTCAGGCCCCACAACTGGACCAAAAAAAAAAAGAATCTCATGGACTTTTCTGATCAGATTGGCTTTGAATTATGATCCTCAGATCTCAGCTTCCTGAGTAGCTAGGATTATAGGCCGAAGCCACTGGCACCTGGCTAAAGTACATTTTTATTGAAGTAAAAGGCAAGAGCAGAAAAGGCAAAAACCCAACTGTGCAAATGCATTTCCCATCTCTCCCTCACTTAGTTCTACTAATATCCCATTAACCATAAGAAATTTCATGGCCAAATACAATGTCAATAGAAAGTGAAGTAGACTACTATGGAAGAGGCAGGTTGGAAATGAATGTTTATGAGTAATCAATTCATCATTATAGTAGTGAAATTAGAACACAGATATGGCAAACACAGATAAGATGGTTCAAGAACATTAAATTTGAGTCAACACCATTTCAACTGAATATGCCCAAGTCCTGAGAAGTACATACTCTCTGTACACTATTGCCTATGCAACAACTTATTTGAAAAACAATTCATTTCCCATTCTACATTTATAATAAATAAAACTAATAAGACAGCGTTGGACAATATTTCAACATGTCTCCATATTCATCTGGAGACTCACATCTGTAATCCTAGCCTCTCCAGTGGCTGAGATCTGAGGATAGCACTTTGAAGCCACCCCAGGCAGGAAAGTCCAAGTCTGTGAGACTCTTATTGCTAATAAACTACAGCTGGAAGTGGAACTGTGGATCAAGTGGTAGAGCACTAGCCTTGAGCACAAAGAGGCTCAGGGACAGTGCCCGGGCCCTGAGTTTAAGCCCAGGATGGGGGGAAAAAAAAGGTCTGATAGCATTCTGTATAACTCACTGTTCTTCTGTGGTGAGACCCACTTCCTTTATCACTTTTTATGTAAAGCCTCTGACCTACAAAAGGATGTTGTAATCAAGGCTTTGAGGAGAACAGTTGCAGTTGGTAATTGAAAATAAAAATGGAACTGAATGTCCCAGACTCTTTCCATTTCGACACCTTTTATCTCCTGCTAGGAGGTCTGAAATATACCTCTTGTTTGTGTTTCAAACAGCAGCAATCAAAATGGGGAAGGGTCAGACAAATTGGAATAAATAGGCAGTAGAGGCAATTTTTGTTTATCAGATTCTGTTGTCTGTGTGAAATGGACTCATTTCTCTGGGATACTCAGTTGCATTGCTCAGCAGGGTAGAAGCCATTAGGATAATACCATTTCTACTTGCATGTCTGAATAACAAATGTCTGTTGTTCTTCTCCAATTTTAGAAATGTCCTACCCATACACTTGCACTCATATACACATGCACATGACAATTTACATAGGCCTGACAATGCATGCACATAATCCTATATTCATGCTACACGTACATACATGCATACCATAAACATATATGGTATTAAATAAAATCTTAGAAAGCAAACTCCTACTTTAAAAAAAGAAGGTGAAAGGAGAGATAAAAGAGAAGCAAGTTAAGTTTGCTATTTTTGAATTGTCTTTTGTAGTTTGCCTTCCTGAAATTTCTTTTTCTCATGTAGATTTTTTTTGTTTTGGTGGTACTACAGTATCAGCTTACTATCTTGTACTTGCTAGTCAGAATCTTTACCATTTGAACCACTTCTACAGCCCTCTTTTGTTTTAGGTATGTTTGAATAAGATCTCAGAGGTATGCCCAGGCTGACCTGGACCATAATCCTACTCTTCATTCTTCTTGCATAGCTGGGAAGAGAAGTATGTGTCAATGTGCCCACCTTTCATTCATATGGAGTCTCCAGGGTTGGCCTCAAACTAAGATCATCGTGTTAGCTAGTGCTCATTCATGCTGGTTCTCTCCCCTCTTTCCTTTCTCCCTCTCTCCTGGTCTCCTCCTCTCTCTGTTCCAAGCAGCTGGAATTATAAGTGTGAGCCATCCCACCCAGCTTGTAGCTCTTAAAATGATTCAAGCAATGTTTACTACACTAGCATCCTGCCTATTTGATAGACAGCTCTCCACGGTGATAAAGGAGTTTCTCCATAGTAATGTCATAGGGTTACTAACTATAGAAAATCTCTTCAAGGCCCTAAATTCAGCCACAGTTACCTTTATATTCCAGCAAAAATAAGAACCCTAAGAACAAAATCAAGTTAGTAAAGTTTAAGTAGAAGTAGGACTATGAATTTTCCCTTTATACTAATCATTTCTTATGAGGTGACAATAGTATATTTAGGATAGAATCCCATACAGACAGGAAACATTGATAAAAATAAATTGTTTTAAAAACTCAGTAACTGGCCAGAACATCCTTTTTGTAGACAAGTGTCTTGGTCTCTTGCTCATTTTCTATTGCATTCCCTGTCTTTTTTTTAAAGTTATGCCACTTTGTACATTTAGTGTTCTGCACAAAAAATCATTTGCATTGTCTTAATGATATGTTTTGGGAAACATTGAGAACTTAAAATCTTTTCAGATGGCCAGTATTTTCTTTAATATTTTTTCCATCAATGTAGGTCTGCTGTTGATAAGTTTTATGCCATTTTTTCTTGAAATTTCAAACTCAAATTTGCAAAATTTTGTTGCAGTATGGAATTTTTTTCTTTCATGCATTTTTGTTATTATAAAGGTGATATTCAGAGGGTTTATAGTTACATAAGTCAGATAAAGGTTACATTTCAACATCGCCCCTTCCCTCAGTTTTTCCCTCCATCCCTCCCACAGGTTGTATAGTTCATTTTCAACATAGTTTCCAGAGAGTACCACTGCTGCATTTATTCACCATTTATTCTACCTCTTCCCCTCCCAAAGACAGATAAACAAGACGAAAGAGAGCAAAATGAAAATAACAACAAACAAAAAACTTCTTGTTTCCATTTCCTGGATTTCATTTTGATAATTATTATTTTATATGATCAAATGCACATAGGCTTTGCACCTTTGTGTGTTACTCTCCTAAGAGTATGGTCTCACAGTGGATAAATGCCTAGAGTCTTGTAAAATTTATGATGTACCAGTGTATTTTTTTCTTTTTTTATTGTGATCAAGTGATTACATAAATTTTACAAATTTCCTAGTATTGTGAGATAGCGATACTTAGTTAAAGTCACAAACATATCCTAACCTTCATGGGCAAATTATCATTATTGTGGTCTATAATGTTTAGGAATTTTATGAGCCTTGACAATAGAGCTATTTCTTCCACATCAGGGTTATATGTACATGTCTTTCTTTTTGCTTAATGTTAGCTGTTCCCTCCTTCCCTCTCATTCCCTCCCTCCCATTGCTGCCATTGAGTTGCTTAGTTTGTTTCCATCAATGTCCAGTGCAGCTGATTGGTCCCCCTTTTGTATGTTTTCCCATTTCCCTCTGATTCTGTGTCCTCCTCCTAGTTTCCCTCAGATGTGTGCATATATACCATATATGTGGTCATTTAGTAATAATATGACCAGATGAGTGGAGGTTCTTTGTTTCTCAAGTCTTGTTTACTTTGTCTCATCTCCTTACGTTTTGTATTTAACATGCAGGGGAGACCATGTGCCATTTGTTTCTTTGCTTTTGGCTTACCTCATTCAAAATGATATTTTTCTAGTTCCATCCATTTTCCGGCGAATGTCATTATTTTGTCCTTTCTAATGGCTGCATAATATTCCATTGTATATAGATACCACAATTTTTGGATCCATTCATCTGTAGTCGGGCATCTGGGTTGTTTCCATATCTTGGATATTGTGAACAGTGCTGCAATAGACATAGAGAGGCATGTGTCCTCGTATCCTGGTTCCTCTTGCTCAGGGTAGAAGCCTAGGAGTGGTGTGGCTGGGTTGTAAGGAAGGTCTATATTAAGCTTTCTGAGTTACTTCCAGACTGCTTTCCAAAGTGGTTGTATAAGTGTACATTCCCACCAGCAGTGTAATAGAGTTCCTCTTTCTCTGCATCCTCTCCAGCATTTGTCATTGGTTGAATGTAGGATGTGGGCCATTCTGACTGGAGTAAGGTGGTATCTCAGGGTTGTTTTTATTTGCGTTTCCTTTACAACCAGAGATAGTGAATATTTCCTCATGTATTTCTTTGCCATTTTTATGTTTTCTTCTGATAAGTCTCTCTTCAGTTCCCTTGTCCATTTAGTAATTGGTTTGTTAGGTGTGGGAGGGAATAGTTTTTTGAGTTCCTGTATATACTGGATATTAGGCCTTTGTCTGATATATTGCTGGTAAATATTTTTTCCCAATTAGTTGGCTGTCTTTCTAGTTTGGTTGCTATGTCTTTAGCTGTGCAGAAACTTTTTATTTTAAGGTAGTCCCATTTGTCAAGTCTCTCTCAAATTTGTTGTGACCCTGAGACTCTGTTCAGGAAGTTCCTGCCTGTGTCTATAAGCTCAAGTGTCTCTCCTACTCTGTACTGCAGCAGTATTTTCAAAGTTTCAGGTTTGATGTTAAGGTCTTCAATCCATTTTGAGTTGATGTTAGTGCATTGTAACAGGCTGGGATCCACTTTTATTTTTCTGCATGTAGCTGCCCAGTTTTCACAGCACCAGTAGTTGAAGAGGCTGTGCTTCTTCCACTGTATGTCTTTGGCTTTCTTGTCAAATATCAGCTGACTGTAAGCAGGCAGTTTTATTTCTGGATCTTCTAATCTACTCCATTGGTATTCAAGTCTGTTTTTGTACCAGTACCAAGCCGCCTTGTTATTATGGCTCTATAGTAGAGTTTGAAGTATGGCATTGAGATCTCTCGCATGTTATCTTTTTTGCCTAGAATTGTTTTGGCTATTCTAGGTCTTTTGTTGTTCCATATGAACTTTTGGACTGTTTGCTCTATTTCAGAATGTCATTGGGATTTTAATGGGAATTGCATTGAATTTGTATATCAATTTTGGCAGTATGGCCATTTTCACTACATTAAATCTGCCTATGCAAGGACATGGAAGGACTTTCCATTTACTGGTTTCCTCTATAATTTCTTTCTTCAAGTTTTTATAGTTTTCATTAAATAGTTCCTTTACATCTTTGGTTAGGTTAATTCCTAAATATTTTTTTATTGTGAGTTGGTTTGTTTCCTTGATTTCCCTTTCTGCTTGTACATTGCTGGTCTACAGAAAGGCAACTGATTTTTGTGGGCTAATTTTGTGTCCTGCTACTTTGCTGAAGTAATTTATAAGTTCTTAGACTTTGGGGGTAGAGTTTTGGGGATCATTGAGGTATAGCATCATGTCATCTGCAAAAAGGGATAGTTTAACTTCTTTCCCTGTGCAGATCCCTTTAATGTCTTTTTCTTGCCTTATTGCTTTGGCTAAGGATTCCAGGAGTATATTGAAGAGGCCTGGAGACAGTGGGCATCCTTGCCTTGTCCCTGATTTTAGGAGAATTGGTTGTAGTTTTTCCCTATTAAGTATAATATTGATTATTGGTCTATTGTATATGGCTTTTATTGTTTTAAGGAATTTTCCTTATATTCCTATTTTCTCCAGAGCCTTAAACATAAATGCAGGTTGTATTTCATCAAAAGCCTTTTCCACATCAATAGAGATAATCATGTGGTTCTTGACCTTGGATCTGTTGATGTGTTGGATTATATTTATTGATTTATGTATGTTAAACCATCCCTGCATTTCTGGGATGAAGCCTGCTTGATCGTAATGTATTATTTTTTTGATATGTTCCTGGATTCTGTTGGTTAAAATTTTATTGAGGAGCTTTGTCTGTAGTTCTCTTTTTTGTTGGGTCTTTGTATGGTTTGGAGATGAGAGTGATACTGACTTCAGGGAATGAGTTTGGGATAGCTCCCTGTATTTCTATTTCTTGGAAGAGTTCCTTTTTAAAGAATTTATAGAATTCTGGAGTGAATCCATCAGGTCCTGGGCTTTTCCTTATTGGAAGAATTCTCATTGCTTCCTCTATCTCTTTGTGAGATAATCTCTTATTTAATTGATTTATTTCTTCTTCATTCAGTTTGGGCGATTTGTATTTCTCTAAAAATTCTATTTCTGCTAGGTTTTCTTTCCTTAGTAAGTATAGATTCTGGAAATCCTTATAGTTGTTTGGGTGTCTTGGGTATTTGTGGTAATTTTTCCCATGGCATCCCTGATTTTACTGATTTGGGTTTCCTCTCTTCTTTTTGTAGTTAATCTTGCTAAAGGTCCATCATTTTTATTGATTTTTTTCAAAAAAACAGCTTTTTGTTTTATTAATTTTATTTATAGTTTTTTATTCTCTATCTCATTAATTAACAGCTCTTATTTTGGTTATCTTGCTTTGTCTAGTAACTTTAGATTCAATTTTTTCATGCTTTTCTAGCAATTTTAGTTGCAACATGAGATTATTTAATTGGTCTGTCTCTATTTTCTTGATATGTGCACTGAGAGCAATAAATTTGTCCCTCAGGACTGCTTTTTGCCATGTCCACAGATTTCTTTGTGATGTTTATACATTTCCATTGAATTGTAGGAACTTTTTTCATGTCTTCTTTAATTTCTTCTGTTAACCAGGTCTTACTCAGAAGTGTGCTGCTCAATTTCCATTTATTTGCGAAATTTCTATGGTATGCTTTGTTTTTGAGAACTAGCTTGATTCTACTGTGCTCAGATAGAACACAGGGGATTATGTCAATCCTCTTGTATTTGCTTAAATTCCTTGTATGAAC
Organism: Dipodomys ordii; assembly: GCF_000151885.1. Lineage (NCBI taxonomy): Eukaryota > Metazoa > Chordata > Mammalia > Rodentia > Heteromyidae > Dipodomys > Dipodomys ordii. The sequence goes on along the minus strand of NW_012267229.1, from coordinate 908,284 downwards.
TAAGATATGATCTATTTTGGAGAAAGTTCCATGGGCTGCTGAGAAGAAAATGTACTGGGTTGTTGTAGGGTGGAAAACTCTGTAGATGTCAATTAATTCTGCTTAAAATGTGGCAACATTTAATTCAGTGGCTTCTTTGCCAATCTTCTGGTTGGTAATCCTGTCCTTTGGTGAAAGTGGGGTATTAAAGTCTCCTAGTATTATTGTATTTGGATCTATTTTTTCTGTAAGTCTGAGAGTATTTGCTTACCATATTTGGGTGCACAAATGTTTGGGGAGTATAAGTTGATAAGAGTAATATCATCTTCGTGGCTTGTTCCCTGTATTAATATGTAGTGTCCTTCTTTGTCTTTTTGTATTGATTTTAATGAAAAGTTTATTTTGTCAGATATCAGGATGGTACCTCCTGCCTTCTTGTTGGGAGCATTTGCGTGGTAGATCTTCCTCCATCCCTTCACTCAGAGTTTGTTTTTATGTTTGGCTGTGAGGTGGGTCTCTTGAAGGCAACAAATGGATGGGTCTTGTTTTCTGATCCAATCTGCAGTTCTTTTTCTCTTGATTGGTGAATTGACCCCATTAATATTTATGGTCATTATAGAGAGATGCATTGTTTTCTGTCATTTTCTTGCTTTCCTAAGTTTTTCTTCTTTCATTTCCTCTGTGCTTACTAAGTTGGACTTCTAGTGATATCTGTCTGATGTGGATCCTTGATCTTGATTGTTTTCTTCATGTTGTATTCCCCCTCTTAATATTCTTTGAAGTTCTGGCTTATTGTTTATGTTTTTCTTTACTATTAAAAATTTTAGTTTCTCCATTGAATGTGAATGCTAGCTTTGCTGAGTATACCACTGTGGGTTGGCAGCTATTGGTTCTTGGGTCTCAGATAGTACTTGCCCAGGCTTTCCCTGTATTCAGTGTCTGTGTGGAGAGATATGCAGTGATTCTGATTTTCTTTCCCATTATAGTATAGCTTTTTCTTTATTTTTTGCTGCATGCAAAATTGTTTCTTTATTATTCAGATCTATCATTTTTACTGTAATGTGCCTAGAAGTATTCTTCCTGGGATCCTGCTTGTTAGGTGTTCTGTATACTTCTGTTATGTAGGTAAGATGTTATCTTTTAAGATTGGGGAAAATTTCGGTGATAGTCTTATTGAATAGGTGTTGCCTTCCTTTGTTCTGGTATTCCTCACCTTTGTCCACTGCAATTAAACAAAGCTAAAATTTCATGGCACTGTCTGCTTGTTCTTGGACTTCCCTTTGGCATAGTTTAAGTGATTTATCCATATCTGTGACATTTTTTCCAGTTCCTGCATTTTGTCTTCCACATCTGATATTTCTAATTTCCATTCCATTCACTCTGTTAAGTATGGTTTCCATTGTGGTTTGCATGGAGGAAATTGAACCATGTATGATGTCTATGTTGGTTCTCAGAGTATTAATCTCATCTCTTAGCGAAGTGTTTAATGCATCTATTTTCAAATGAATCTCCTGTTTGAAATTCTGCATCTCTTTTTATAATTCAGTTCTTTGTTCATTAAATTTCTGATCTATTTCTTGCTTTAATTCTTGAGTCATTGCCTCCAACATCTCTTGGATTTAGTGTTTGTCTTCCATTCCTGTTTTGCTTCCACTGGGGCTCTTTCCTGGGTGGCTGCTGGCCTTTGGGGATGGATTGCTATCTTGGTTATTGATAAATCTTGTAATTTTTCACTGTAATTGTCACATGAGAATTCAGGGATTATTGGAGACTAATCCAAAAATCTGACTGTTTTGGTCAATAGGTGGCTGTCTTTGCTTGTTTCTTGGTTGGATCCTGATTCAATTGATGAAGCTTGCTCTCAGTCCTGGGTTGGCTGAGAGAGTTTGTATCTGGTCTTGGTTCTGTTGGAGGAAGAGGCTGACTTCCAGATGCTAGTCTGACACACATAGGACTCTCATCTTTCTTCTGGAGATCACAGGCAGTTCCCACCTTCAGCCAAGGACTAAGCAGCCTAGACTGCTTGTGCTCCCTCCTAGGGGTGCTCTTAGCAAGATCGTGTGGCCTGAGTGCATTCTCCCAGTTGCTGGAGTCTGCTATGAGTTCCTGACTATAATCAGGTGCTGGTGACCTGAGCTGTTCAATCCCCAGACTGGGATATACAAATCAGTCTCTGGTGGGATTTGGGTTTCTGGTTCTCCCACCCTGAACACACAGGTCTTTTGCTGTCACAGGACCGGTTCCCAGGGGTTATGGTTCCTTGCTTTCCCCATCTGCTAAGGCATACATTCAGCTTCTGACTGAAATTGGGACAGATGGGTTAAGCAGCTCAGGCACCCGATCCCCAGAGCTGGCCCTGGCACCCAGTCCCCAGCTGGGACACTCTGGTTGGGCTCAGGTGGGACCTGTGCTACTGGGTATCCTGCCCAAGGTACACAGCCCAGGGTCCTCAGTTCAGATTTCTTCTGCTGCTGGCTGCTATGGCCCATCGGCACTGTTCCAAGCTTGAGTGTTTAAGCTCCTTCCCAGAGGCACTTTGCTCAAGCCTGGAGGTCTGAGTGTGATCCACAGGCTGGCGGGGCACTTGCAAGGTTCCCAGTTTTAGAGGGATATGTAGTCCAAGTGGTAAGGGAAGGGGCTCAGGTCAAGCTCTGGGGGTTACTGCCAGCACAATTCTTCCTTGGTTGTGGGGGAGGCTGTCCCCTGTGGGGTATTCACTTATCCTGGAACTGGTTGGGAGCTGTCCAGTGGTGCTGTGGCAGATCACTGTTTCTGTGCACTGCAGGTTGCTGGTTGCCACCATGCTCTGAGTTCTGTTGAAATGATTGTGGCCTGGGCTGGGTAGTAGTGGCTCATGGGTCTGTGTTTCACACCATCTCTGCCTCTGTTTATACTATCTGGGTCTGCGCTGTGGGTGTTTTTTGCACCGTCCTCCTATGGACTGCTGTGGTGGGGGGAGGGGGAAGGCTTTGGGGATGGTACAGGGCTGCTCCCTGGCAAGGAGTTGGGGAGGGGTCTTGGCACAGGTTATAAGCTCTGAGGTTATGAGCTCCAAGGTTTCTGTCTCTGTTTACACTTGCCAGGTCAGCACCCGGAGTGGTTTTGGCAGGATGATGCAGGGGCCACTCTGCCAGTGAGAGTGAATGGTCTTTGCAATTTTCCATCCTGAAATTCTTTCTATTATTTTTTTATTTTCACCTCCTGTTTTTCTCTGGGTGTTCTGCTTTTTGCTGTTGTTGGTCTCTTGGGGAAACTGAATGTTGGAATTCGAACTCTATTTGGTTGGAGAGAGCTGTGGTGTTTCCCTACTGTCCTGTCCCCATCTTGATTCCCCTTCCCAGAGTATGTTTTTAACCATCCAATGTGTTTACCTGTAGATTTATAGGCATATTCTATCTACCACAAAAGAAGGAAACCATGAAATCTATGTTTCTTTCTCTGGGTCTGGCTTATTTCACTTAATGTCATTTTTCCAAGTCTTTCCATTTCCTTACAACATACCATTCTTTCTGATGGATGAGTAGAATTCCATTGTGTTTACATACTCCATTTTCTTGATCCATTTATCTATTGAAGGGCATCTGGCTGATTCCATATTTTGGCTATGTAAACAATGCTGCAATGAACATGGTTGTGCTGATAGATTTAGTGGTTCTTTGTGGTCTATTGGATAAATGCCCAGGATTGGAATTGCTGGGTCAGAGGGAAGCTCTATGTTTAGTCTTTTGCAGAATCTCCATACAGCTTTCCATTGTGGTTGAACAAGTTTACATTCCCACCAGAAGTGTATTAGTGTTCTCTTTTGCCTCACCCACACCAGCATTATTGTTACTTTTCTTGATAATGATTATTTTAACTGAGGTAAAGTAGAATGTCAATGTTGTTTTGATTTTCATTTCCTTTATGACAAGAGATATTGAACATTTCTTCATGTATATATTTGCTATTCTTCTGTTGACAAGTTTCTCTTTAAGTCATTAGCTCATTTATTAATTGGGTTGATTTTTCTTTCTATTGGTTTAATCTTTAGGGGGTTTAATTTTTTGAGCTCTAAGTACACTTTGGATATGAGTCTCTGGTCTGATGCATAGCTAGTAAAAATAATCTTTTCCCATTCTGTATGCTTTCTATTTACCTTATTAGGTATGCCTTTACCATGCAGAAACTTTGATGTAATCCCACATTCTTCAGTGAAGTACAGGAAGCAATACAAAAATTCATATGGAATAATAACAAATAACAAAATAATAACAAAAGCAATCCTTAGCAGTAATAGCAGTGTTGGAGGAATATCAATACCAAACTTTGAACCCTATTACAAAGCTGTAGTAATAAAACCACCTCGGTAATTGCACAAGAATAGGCCCGAGGTCCAATGGAACAGAAGACCCAGAAATGAACCTACAGATCTATAGCCATGTAATATTTGATAATGGAGCCAAAAGTACAGGATGGAAGAAAGACAGCCTCTTAAACAAATGGTGCTGGCAGAATTGGCTATATATATGCATAAAACCGAAGCTAGATCCTTACTTATCACCCTGCACCAGAATCAATTCCAAATGTATCAAAGACCTCAAACTACTGCTAGAAACCATGAAAATATTACAGGAAAGGATAGGGGAAGCATTAGCACTCCTAGGCACAGATGGAAATTTCCTAAGTAAAAACTAGATTCACAATGAATCAAAGAAAGAGTGGATGGAATTTTAGGTAAAAGCTACTTTTGTTTAGTACTGAAATAATATGATTGCCTTATCCCTGAACTAATTATTTTTGTTAAACTCATCTACAAGTTTTATTGATAGTTTTACATTTTCTGCTGGTGGTATTTAGCAGTTTTATGACTGGCACAGTGAGGTTCTTTTTGCATTAAAGTTAGACATCCAGAAACAATGGATTGATATCATTTGGTATAGTCATTATCTTTTGTTTTTGACCCATGAAGGGCAAAAGCATGTGTTTTTACACATGAAGACAGATCCCACCTTATGTTTCTTCCATTCTCACTAGTGTTTTTCATCTGCACAGTCTTCATTTATATTTTCTCCTGATCTGCCTTTTAGTTTACTAATCCCTTCTTCAACTGTGTCTGTGATGTAATACACCTATGGAACACTTATTAAATCCTTAAGATAGAGAGACAGGTATATAGACAGGTACATACATACACATCTACATTCATACATACATACATACATTTAGAGACCTCTGTGTGTGTGTGTGTGTGTGTGTGTGTGTGTGTGTGTGTGTGTTTCTACAATTATCATCTGGCTTTATAGTTTTCTGTTCTCTTGTAAACTCACTTGACATAAATATTCTTCAAGTTGGCTCCAATTTCTTAAACATATTGACCATTATTTTAAAGTATTTCTACAATTTCTAAATCTCTGATGTGTGTCTATATGTTAATTCTCTTAGTTTTTAGTGACTTGTTCTTTTTTTTCTTTTTTAAATTTATTGTGTAAATACAATACAGAGAGGTTACAATTACATGAGCAAGGTAATGAATATATTTCTTATCAAGCATTGTTGCTTCCTCCTTTGTTTACCCTTCCCATCCCTTCCCCATCTCTACCGCCTTCACCCTCCATGCACACCAAAGTTGTAAAGTTCATCTTTCCACATAATGTCTTGTACAATCTCATTGTTGCAATGGGTCTATACCAACATTAAATACAGTGAAAACAGGGGTTATACTGTGGGGGAGGGACATACAAAGCAACAAAGAAATCATCTTATAAATATGTTAGAAACAATCACACGAAAGAAAAACCATTTGAGTCCTTATCTTGGGGTTCATTTTTGTCTAACAACAACTTATCTGACCATTTCTGCTTGTCTCAGACATATACTAGTTATTGCAAATAAGGGAAACCATGGGGCCTATGTCTCTTTGGGCCTGGCTTACTTTACTTCATATAATTTTTTCCAAGTTTTTCCATTTCCTAACAAATGGGGCAATGTCATTCTTTCTGATAGAGGCATAGAATTCCATTGTGTGTATACCACATTTTCTTGATCCATTCATCTACTGAGGGGCATCTGGGTTGGTTCCATATCTTAGCTATGGTAAATAATGCTACAATAAACATAGTTGTGCTGGTAGCTTTAGTATAGTCTTGCTCATGGTCATTCGGGTAAATGCCCAAAAGTGGGATTGCTGGGTCATAGGGGAACTCTATGTGGAGTCTTTTGAGGAACCTCCATACTGCTTTCCAAAGTGGTTGAACAAGTTTACACTCCCACCAACAATGCAGCAAGATTCCTTTCTGTCAACATCCCCTCCAGCATCTGTTGTTATTAGAGTTCTTGATTACAGCCATTCTAACTGGGGTGAGGTGGAATCTCAATGTTGTTTTAATTCACATTCCTTTTATGGCTAGGGAGGTTGAACATTTCTTCATGTGTCTATTGGCCATCCTTCTTTCCTCTTCAGAGAAGTTTCTCTTTAAGTCTTTAGCCCACTTATTTATTGGGCAGTTGCTTCTTTGAGGATTTGTTTTTGGGGGATTTACTTTTTTGAGTTCCAGGTATATTTTAGATATGAGACCCTTGTCCATTGTATGGCTAGTGAAGATCTTCCCCCAATCCATGGGCTTTCTATTGATCTTTCTAGCTATGTCCTTTGCCATGCAGAAGCTCTGCAGCTTCATGCAATCCCATTTGTCCAACCTTTCTTTGATTTGTTGTGTTTCTGGGTCTCCAGGTACACTGTGCTTGAGAAATCTATGAGGAAAACTTGAGATTCTAAATGGCTTTAATATTCTAGAGAGGATTTATGTTTTTCTGATGGAGTAAAATACATCAGAGAACCATAATGCAAACATGATTTTTGTAAATTAAGGTGTGATTTTTAAAAAATTATCATTTTTGCCACTAGGGTATATCCCTTTAGGAACCACCACACTAAATCTAAGGTACTTATCAGGCTACCTCTTCCTTGGTGGATTCCGACCTCTTAAATTTTTCTATCCATTTACCCTCAAAGACATCCAAAAGTTCTGTTCAACTACTTGGCACATGTGGAATGTCAGTCATTTTGCACTTCAAGTTTTGCTGGTTTTATCCAGTAGGCATTGTAATGGTGGAAAAAGAATTACTTGTCATATTTTTATATTTCCAAGAGAGATAAGGGGTGTCTTGGATAGCCACCAAAACCCCAGAACTTCCTCTATCCTCTTCTTTTTTTGTCAGTTATGGGGCTTGAACTCAGGGCCTGGGTGCTTTTCCTGAGCCTCTTTGTGCTCAAGGCTAGTGTTCTAACACTTGGGCCACAGTGGTTAATTGGAGATTAGAGTCTCACTTTTCTGCCCAGGCTGGCTTCTAATCAGTCTTTAGATCTGTCTCCTGAGTAGCTAGGATTACAGATGTGAGCCATCAGCAGCTGGCTTATCCTTTTCTTTTAATTGGGGCAATTTCAGGCTTAAAGATCAAGGACACATTCCAAAAGACAAAGAACAGAGTATCAGGGTACAGTAAAGATTAGAAACATTATAGAGCAAACCTTCATCTTGTCATTAGACAGGGTCACTGTGCAATGTCAAGCACTCAAAATCCTGTTTACATAGGACAAGGCAAACAAACGCCATTAATTTTCTGCTATCATCAGGCTTTCTCTGCATATGCCATCCACTCATATCTCTTGTACCCACTCATAGTTCCCAGGGGCTTTTGGGTCCCCATAAAGTTTATGCTGCAGTAATGGTTTTTCAGTGCCATAAAATAACTCCTTTTAATAATCTAACTAGTGTTTCTGGCTGTTCTTCATAGGAGGGTTATTCTGATTGATGACAGTTAACCTTAGACAGAAATACCTTTCTCAATGTAATGTTAATTTGCATTTCTTTCATAATTGTCAAAGGGAATCATGTTTTCCATATGTACAAGCAATTATTTCTTTTATGAACTATCTGTCAAGTCTTTTGCATATTTTTCCATTACATTTTTGACCTCCATTTCTATTTTTGGAAGCTCTTTATATAATGACATTATCTATATTAACATGCAAATATTTTTGTTCAGTCTGTAACATTTAAAAAATATTTCTCAAGGTATTTTTCCATCCAAAAACTTACTGTGTTATTTCTGTCATCTTCTCTTATCTCTTCGGTGTTATTCTACATTGCTGCCACCCAAGCACATGTTTTTGTCTCAATTCTCTTTAGCCAATCAGTGCAAAAGCTAGTATAGCATCTCCACTTACACCATTCTGTACTTTAGTCCTGGCTTCTTCAATCTTTTTGCACTCTGCTTCTATTTTATGCCTTCAGCTTCTGACCTCTCTACCATTCATCCACCCAATCTAAAGGCTGAGTCACCTCTCCATCATTGCACAGATCTCTTCCTTTGAGAAATCACATGCTGGATCTTTCCCATCTTCCCTTATGGGCACACCAGGTTTAACATACTCTCCATTCAGAAGAAAAAAATTGAATAATACCATCCCTAGCATTTTACCTGCATTGCCAATGTCTTTGTTCATCAAGTTAGGAAAATATAAAGAAATGTAACTAAGAAGTCGATTTGTAGTCATTTGGACATCTAGAAAGTAAATCACAATATGAACAACAATCTCCTTGTTATTATATGTAAGCACATTAGACAGCTTCAACCACCAGGAGTGGATGACCTTCCTGCAGCTGAACATATACAGAATTGGTCTCAATAGATTTTAAGGATGTTAAGATCGGAGTCAATACTTAGGAATCCAGAGCAACAGCATTTAAGAAGATATGGAGGCAACTAAGTCATTCATGTGTGCTTAAACAATAACAGGCAAACACGTAGGTAGATGAATAAATCTTTCAGCTATTAGGCATGCCTGAGGCAAAATCAGTTCCCCCCGCCCTTCCACACACACACCCAGTGGTCTGGGTCTTTCTCTTTCACACATACTTTTTCCTTAATCTTTCCTTTAAATTTAAATTGTACATTGTGCTGATTAAACTACATTTTCTTTCTCCTCTGTTACCAGGTTTCTAATTTGAGAAATTGTGCATATATGTATCTAATTATCTCACAAATTAAAAGAGTACTTCGAAGACAGCTCTAAAGAATTCAAGCAACTCAACCCACTGTTTCCTCCTTTAACTTTCACTGCATGAAAAGTTGAGTCCCAGGAGTATTTTTAAATTGAAGAGGGCAATGGAGGGTGACAGAACAATTGGCAGTCAGGCTGTTATAATTCTCTATTAATCAGGGATTTTCTTCTTTTCCTCTTTCAGCTGAAGGCGAGGACATACCTGCTATGTCTGTGAAAAGCCAAGACTCCAGTGACACAGAAAATGCCACAGGTCCTGAAGGTAAGTTTCTGAGCTACCTGTGCTCAAACTATAAATCTGGTGTCTTTCCTGTATATAATGTAGGATTAGGAGAACAATCTGTTTCAGGAGCAAACATGTTTAGTTAGAACAAAGTAAATTTCAAAAGGAAAATTCAACTAAGAAATATGAAAAATGGCAGTCTCTCCTTTTTATTTTATTTAAACACTAGCTGCTGTTCATTTCTTTTTTTAATAGCCTGTGCCTTGGTTTAAATATATCTCATGGTACTAAAGGCAAAATGAGTAATTCCAAGACTAAGCTAGGGTCTACCTGGGGAGCTTCACGAAATATCCCTTACTTCCGAAGGAGGTATTTGCCTATCCGGAGCATTTAGATGGAGTTCTAGCTTGAATTTGGGATGAGCTTTTTCTTATGCTTCCATTGTTCACCTTCACACATGACATCAGATATCTTGGCCAAAGATATAGTGACTCGTTAAGAGTGTCTCACAATAATTTGACAGAAAAAAAAAACTTTCTTTTTTTCTTTTTTGTCGGTCATGGGGCTTGAACTCTGGGCCTGGGCGCTGTCCCTCAGCTCTTTAGATCAAGGCGAGTGCTCTACCACTTGAGCTACAGCACCACTTCCAGTTTTCTGGGGTCTTATTGGAGATAAGAGTTTCATGGACTTTCCTGCCTGGGCTGGCTTTAAACTGTGATCCTCAGATCTCAGTCTCCTGAGTAGTTAGGATTACAGGCGTGAGCCACCAGTGCCAGTGCCTGGCAACTTTCTTACATTATTATCTACTATCAAAGGCACCTAAAGATCCCAAGCCTTGGGTATATGACTATCTCCTTGCCCTACAGAGCCGTAATGAGCACCTTTTGAAATAGCATTACTTTCATTAAAAAAGAGAGAATATTTCTGCAGACACGATTTTTATTTCATTCCATTGGGCCATATAACTAAGAAAACAGCCTTAAGTAATCAACTGTTGTAGTGTGTGTGTATACACATACATACATGTGTGTGCATGTACACGCATACATGTGGATCCTGGAGCTTGAATTTAAGGCCTAGGTGCTGTCTCTGAGCTTTTATGTTCAAGGCTGGCACAATACCACTTGAGCCACAGCTCCACTTCTGGCTTTTTGGTGGATAATTGGAGGTAAAAGCCTCATGGACTTTCCTGCACAGGCTGGCTTCCAACCTCTATCCTCAGATCTCAGCCTCTTAAGTAACTAAGATTCAGATGTGAGCCACTGACGCTTGGCTTTGTTGATGTATTTTCTTTTTTTAGTTACTTTATTTTTTTATTTTCAATTGGTACATAAAAATACAAATGTTTGAGGAATCATGTTTCAATACACATATATCTTATATAACGTCTAAATCACGTTAAATATACTCATCTCAAATATCTTGTCATTTCTTCCTGGCAAAAAACTTTCAATTTCCATTGTTCTAGCTTTCAGAAATATATAATACATTATTGTTATCAACAGGTAACCTATTATGCAACAGCCTGCCAGAACTGCTTCCATCTTTCTGCAACTTGGTATCACTAATCAGCATCTCCCTCTCCCTGCCCAACCCCACAGACTCATCTCTGCTCAGTACCATCCATGTTTAATATATTTTTTCCAATATTGTCATTATCTTTAGGTTGTTATGGAAGGAGTTGCTATTCAATAAAGCAGTTTATGAATAGTACATCCTGATCCATGTTACCCATTCAACATTCTCGCCCACCTCTCCCCTTGCTTTTCATTTTTAGGGTATCTGCTGACTTTGTTTTTTGCCATTTAACATACAAGTTTATGTATACATAAACTTGATCTGTGCCATGCTTTCAACATCTTTATACCCTCTTTCTTTTTTAAAATTTAATTTTATTGTCAGGATGATGTACGGAGGGGTTACAGTTATATACGTAAGGTAGTGATTATATTTCTTGTCAAACATTGTTACCCCCTCCTTCATTTTCTCCTACTTTCCCTCTCCCCCAATGCCTCCCAAGTTGTAAAGTTCATTTCCAACATATTGTCTTGTGAGTATGGCTGTTGCATTGGTTCACCCTTTGATCTTCATCCTCTTTCGATGTACTTCTTCTTTTATATATCTCAATTCTGTGGCATATACACAATTTTCTATCAGATCAAAATTTTTTTAGATTATACAAAGAAGTAAAACCATGCATTGTCTTTTTGTGCCTGGCTTAGTTCTATTAACCTAATGGTTTCTACTCCATACATGTTATTACAAATGACAGAAATCACCCTTTGAAAGAGCAGAATAATAATTCCATGGCATCTATGTACATTCCTTTATTCATTCATAAGCTAAGAGACCCATGTGTTTTTCTATTTCTTGGCTACTTTACTACCATGAGTAGAAACATGAAATTGTGTCCTCAGCATAGTAATTTCATTTGCTTGGTATATGTACCATGAGTAGACTGCCAGGACAAAAGCTATACACTCGCAACAGTGTTCAGGTTCCATTTTCTCCACATCCTTGGCAGCATTTGTTGTCTACAGTGTTTATGATAATAGCCATTCTCAAGGACATGATACTTTCTCTTAGTTTGAATTTGTATTTCATTAATGATTAGTGATGTTGAATATTTTTCATGTACCTGTTGTGACCATTTGTTGTCTTCTTTTAAGAAGTGTCTGTTTGGTTTTATGCCCATTTTTAAATTAGATTGTTCCTTGCTATCAAATTTGAATTACTTCTAACCTGGACATCAATCACTTGTCTAATAAATACCTTGCAAATATTTTCTCCCATTCTGTTGATTGTTTGCTTTTCTTTGCAGAGCATTTTGGTTTGGTTTAATCCCATTTGTTTAATTTGAAGCAGGTGCCAGTACTGGGGCTTGAACTAATGGCCTCAGGATCTCACTTGGCTGATTCTATTGAAGGATGGTGCTCTACCACTTGAACCACACTTCCACTTCCAGCCTTTTGCTGGTTGATTGGAAGTAAGAGTCTCAAATCTGTCTGCCCATGTTGAGCTTCAAACCTCCATCTTCAGCCTCCTGAAAAACAAGGATCACAGGCATGAGCCATTGTTGCCCAGCTTGTTTTCTATTTTTGTGGATTTTGTGTCTCTCTAGAGTCCCCCTTTCCCCACACTTTTTTAGTTTTAGAGGGTTTCATTATGCCATTTAACCCATAGGTTACACAAATATAATTTAATATATTTCACTCCCCATTACCCTATCCTATCTTTCCCTTTTAATCTATCTTTACCAAACTGTCCCACATTTCTATTCTTGCCACGTGTGTGTGTGTGTGTGTGTGTGTGTGTGTGTGTGTGTGTGTGTGTGTGCACGCACGCATTTTAGGTCTAGATTTTTCATATAAAGCATGTGATTTTGTCTTTCTGATCCTGGCTTATTTCACTTAAGACAATCTTTACTTCTATCCATTTCCCTTTTTCTTTTTTCACAATAAAAAATTACAATTAATCAAGCCCCACGACTGACAAAAAAAATTACAATGATGGAGTTATACATGTCACGTTGTGAGCATAAGCTTCTTGGCCAATGTTACCCTTTCCTTCACTGTCCACATTTCCCCCCTCCCATCTCTGCCCATAAGTATCATAGTTCATTTTTTACATAGTATATATTGAATATGATGACTACATTTGTTCACCCTTCCTTCCTCCATTCCTGTGTCCACCCATTGCTCCATTTACCTTTAAAAGACATTATTTCATTCTTTATGACTAGAAAATACTACATTATGGATATATGCTACATTTTCTTTACTCATCTGTTGTTGGGGACTTAGGCTGATTCCATAGCTCAGTTATTATGAACAGTGCTACAATAAACATGAGTGTGCAGATGAGTCCATGAAGCCTGATTTATATTTCTTAAAATATAAGCCCAGAAGTTATATAAAAATATAGTAAATCTGTTACTAGCTTTTGAGGACCTCCATACTGATTTCCATAGTAGTTGCACCATAATTATTCTGACCAATAGTGTTTAAGGGTTCCTTTTCCCACATGCTTGCTAGAATTTGTGGTTTGCTGATACCCATTTGACTGGGGTGAGATAGTAATCAGTGGTTTTATTCTATGGCTAGGGATGTTGACCATCCCTGTGTATTTATTAGCCCTTTGTTTTCTTTGACAACGTCCATCCATTCAATTTAATTGGATCATTAGTGCTTTTGGTATTTTGTTTGCTTTGATAGAACTCTTTATATATTCTGGTTATTAATCTCTTTGCTGATAGCTAGGAAATACTTTTGTAGTCTGTCTCTTCCTTGTAGTGATTGTGTTTTTTTATGTGCGTAAGCTTGGGGACCTATTTGCTGGTATCAGAAATGGAATTCAGGGGCCTCATGGTTGTATGGTTGGTGCTGTACCACTTGAGCTCCAACTCTAGCTTGGGTTTTTGTTGTTGATTTTGGAAATTTGTGGATTTTTCTGCTTGAGTTGGCTTTGAACTATGATACTCCACATATCAGCCTCCTGAAGCCAGTGCCTGGTAGAAGCTCTTTAATTCCATGTCTTTTGTTATTCCTGATCTTATTTCTTGAGCTTTGGAGTCTTATCCAGAAAAGTGCTGCCAGATCTTCTATGTTTACTCTGTGTTTTCCTGTAGTAGTTTCAGATGTTCAGGTCTAATACTAGTCTATTTTTTAAAGATTTTACTATATGGTGAGAGATAGATAGGGATCCAGTATTCTAATGTGGATATCTACTTTTCCCAAAGCATTTGCTGAAGAGGCAAAGACAATCAAAACTTAAGTCTGTTTTACTTCCAGTCTACCACCTTACATTGGAGGAGGCATGGTGGAGGCAGTCAGCCATCTAGTCTAATTGTTCCAAGGTTCAGCATGCAGGTATTGAGCATAGTTAAAGTAGGGCTTATTAGGCCTTTCCCACATTGAATTTTACCTCGGCCAGCCCAGTACTGGTTTTTAAGTTCAAAGTCTGTACTTAATTTCTGTCCATACCAAGCAGAAGGATTCTGTTCTCCATGCTGGATTTCTTAGAGTTGGGAGAATGGTGTCATAGGCAACTCTCTCCTTACTGCCTTGTTAGAGTAAAAGCAAGTAATGTGGTTAATCTCTTATCTGATTTCCTCAGTTCTAGTTTGGCTGTTTAATTTTGCAATTGTGAGTATACCATCACCCAAAGATCTTAGCCACCATCTTGCTACACCTGTGTTTGAGAAATTTTTTAAGTTTTTTTTTTTGGCTCCTATCTCTTGTGCCTCTGGGACTCTATTCTATATAATTTCTAATGTCTCTCCTACTCTCTTGCAAGAGTTTTGGGTCTGATGTTGAGGTCTTTAATCCATTTTGAATTGATGTTGATGCATTGTGACAAGCAGGGATCCACTTTTAGTTTTCTGCATATGACTGCCCAGTTTTCCCAATCTCAATTATTGAAGAGGCTGTTTTGTTTTCACTGTATGTCTTTGGCTCCTTTTTTTTAACCAAAGAAGAAAAGTGAATGATTTTGAGTTCATAATATTCTTGGTATAATTAACATGGCAGTTTTAAATAAGTTTCTTATAACACTGCCTTTAATTAATGTATGTACTTTTATACAAACTGACCTTTTACTACCAAGCATACATTTTCCAGTTGAAAATATTTCTAAATGTAAGAACCTTTTGTTAAAAGCTTCACTATATTAGAGGTGTTATAGTCAGGGTTCCATACCATATCTTTACAAAGCAGGCTCTGAGAATTAGAAATTTAGTCTTTACATAGACACCATGCATTGTGGAGGAATACAGGCTCTCAGAAGTCTCAGCAGTAAGAAATTCATTTAATATTACTTTCCTGGAACTTATTTGAGTATGGAATGCTTTTTTATTGTAACATCTATTGAAATGTTTTAGACCATGTCTATTGGTTGTGAGGAGGAACAGAAAAAGTTAAGTATGACTAGATTTCATCCTGTGCACTCCCAAATCAAGGTGTATGCATTTTCAATAGCCTTGGATACCAGGTTGGACACGAGTGATTTTGCTCAACCTTGACAGAACTGTTTCATCTTGCTGATTTTCATGAGGTTTGCTAGGAACTTGTCTATCATTAGAATCAAGGATAGTTTGCAGGTAAGGACAAGAAGAACCACTTGTAAAGCCTTCCTTGCTGAGAGACTTGGATGGGCTGCCATACAATGTCATCCGTACTTTCAAGCATCTTTGAAGTATGAAACCAGGATCTGCTCCCAATTTACTCTAATTGCATTTTCATGTTCAGGAAAAAGATTTAGGTTGTTGGATTATACAAAGACATCAAGATTACCCAAATAAGAATGAACAGAGGTTACCATAGTGAAGGTGTTGGCCATTATTATCAGTTTTATTTGGCAGATTCAAAGACAGCAGGAAAGGAGGAAGGTTCCAAATATACAGAGGTATTTATGTCATATATGAATAATATAAGACTGCTAACATATGTGAATTGATACAAAAGAGAAGATTTGTCTTGTTGGTAGAAGAAATGGAGAGCTGTTACCTAGAAGTGGAGATAGGAATAGGAAATTGATGATCACAGACCAAATCCTACCCATTGCCATTGGTCCTGGCCCCTTTAATCCAATTGTGGTAGAGGTTCGGGGTGGGAGTTCTGTTGTAGCTTATCTGCCATTGTCTTTTTGTATATCTCTCATTTTTCAGTCAGTATGGGCTTGGATGCTTTAAATACAATCCATCTCATTAAACCGGCTGACCCTTAGAAAATTTCCATAGTGACTACTCAGGACTACTTCTGGAAAAGACAGTAATTATGCATTCTATTTTCATAAAAAATGTTCAGTTAGAATACACAGTTGAGTACATTGTTTTCAATAGCTGTGTGATCTGGTTAGCTGTTTTGTTTTCCTGTTTCATGGTGTCTATTTCCTGTTGCTGTACCCACTGGTTTGCAGGCATTGTTTGGATTCTGAAACTGAAAGCATGGCCAACCAAACAGGTCTTCTGACACTGCCACTCTGGAGAGAGCTGCTTACCTCTCTGCATGCCAATGATCTGTTTTGCTTTGTTTTCTGTCTTTATTTTCTTAGATATCTATTAAGGTTTTGGAGCATATTTATTACCATCCTTACATAAACAAATTCACACTGCCAAGTTTCAACTCTAATATGAAGAGGCAGCTCAGCTCCTGTAATTTCAGAGAAGAGACAATCCTGCTTTGTCCCTGCCTTCACTCATAAGATACATATAAGAATGTTTGGGCACTGGCGGCTCACTCCTGTAATCCTGCCTACTCAACAGGCTGAGATCTGAGGACCATGGTTTGAAGCCAACCTTGATAAAGAAGTCTAAGAGACATTTATTTCCAGTTAACCACAAGAGAAAAAAATAGCCAGAAGTAAAGCTGTGGCTCAATTACTGGACTTGTGCAAAACAAAACCAAGCAAAACAAACAAACAGAACTAAAAGATAGCATCCAGGCCCTGAGTTCAAGCCCCAAGACCAGCAAAACAAAAAAGCTTTCAAACTGAGAAAGGGCATAAGACAGGAAATCAAAACAGTGGCTGCAAATAAGAGACTATTTAAGAGCTAAAGGCTTAATGGTTACTTAGCTTTGTCTGTTTTCCTTTCTAGTTACAGTTGAAATGAATAGTCCAGTTGACAATGTAAATGACCCAACAGAGAGTCAGCAAGAAGATTGCCAATAGGTAAGATGCACCTGTGTTGGGATTTTTCCTTGACTAACCAGTCACAGGAATTGTTTGCAAATAACAGACTTTCTTTGGAAAGTCCCATAAAATGGATTAGACCAAATATTTACTATCTTTAAACCAAATAACATTGCAAGAAGGAAAGAATATTTCCTTTCCTATCTTTCAGGGATAAAAGTAAGACAAGTTATTTCAGGAACCCTGAGCATTGCTTTTGAGCATAAATGTACAGATACAAAGGCATATGAGTATGTATGAACAGAAATAAGCCTATCTTAGGTCCTTAGGACATTCAGTCCTGAGAATATCTCAAGAGTGTCTCCAACAACATTTAACATTTCCACAGAGATTGAAGTACACCTAAAATGGTGAGTGACATATCACCCTTCCCCATGTCTTGAGAGAGCTGTTTAAAAACATAAAACGAATGAAGTCAGGCTCAAATTTTATTAGCTGTTTATAGAATGTCTATAGCATAATGACCTGTGGGTAAGTGAGCATAATATGTCACAATAAAACCTGAGAATATATTAAAGAATTTACTTTTTTACTCTTTCTGATGAGCTTGAATTTCATGTAAAAGTAAATGTAAACTAGGAACCTTATAGTTCATGCCTGTAATCCAAGCTACTCAGGAAGGTGAGATCTGAGGATCTTGGTTCAAAGCCAACCAGGGCAGGAAAGTGCATGGTGCTGCGGCTCAAGTGGTAGAGCACTCACCTTGAGCTGAAGAGCTCAGGGACAGCACCCAGGCCCAAAGTTCAAGCTCCATGACCAACCAAAAAAAAAATCATAGCTGAGTTCAAATTCCAAGTACCTGCCAAAAGAAAAAATAACAGCATTTACATAATACATAGATGACATAGGAATTTATACAAACAAGGTCTTAAACACATTCCCATTTTACTTTGTTCATGTATTTAAAATATTCTGCTAAGCTAGAAAAGTGATATAGTTCAGAAGATTCCATTGAAAAATAATGAAATGAAACTAAACCTGAAACATGCAATTGAGCTCCTCATTTTTGCTCTTTTGTTGTCAACAAGGTATGCGTGTGTGTAAATACACACACATCCACACATAGATATATATGCCTCAAATGAGTGAATTGTCAAAACTTAAAGTTCTAAAGTACTTTAGGAAGAAATAGACAAGATTGCTTGTGTGGCTAAAGTTTAAATAGTCCCAATTCAAGCTTCTTTGATCCCACAAACTGATGAGTTTCAAACACATATTAGCCACTCCAAATCTATGACCTGGAGAAGTTTGCAGATTCACATACTGAGTGAATGGTACAACAAAATGGGAGAAAACAATATTAGTATCACAGAGACTTTGCATAAGTATTTGGCATGTGCATTGTAAGTACAGATTATTTGAAACATACATGATAATGTACAGCTAGGAGATTAGCTATTACTCACACATTGTTAATATGGTTGTTTACATATGCACTTATTTCAGTGTGTACAAATTTGCATATAGGAATGCATATGAGTGTATTTGCTCATATGTATGGTTGTTCATGATTTATGTATATACACATAAATTAGCATGTATTAACATGTATAACAAATTTATTTTCATATGTGTATGCACTTTTATTATATGCATGTATATAATTGCATCTGTGGAAGCATATAGGTAAAAATATTTATTCATGCATACAGGAGCATATATACTCCCTCCTTTCCACTTAAATCCATATATGAAGTGATATATATAAGAGCACATAATGCATATATGTACTTAATAGCACTGCAGAGTCATACACATATGTGGAAATATTTATACACTATATAAATATATACACACAAGCAAGTAATTTATGAAAACATATACAGGTGTATGCCCATATGTATTTATAGATATCCCCAAATATATTTACAAATTATCAGTATGTGCTCAAACATAGGGCAAGTACATGTGCACAGCCATTCATGAAAATTGTATTTTATACATTGCATGTATTTTATGTGTAATATGTACACACATCACTCAGCATACACTATATGCATGCATATTCATACCCACATTGTACACATTCATGTATGATCACATCCTCACGGGTGTATATGCTCACATCTTTATACATATGCTTGTACACATTCCTGGAGACTATTGTGTGACTGGGCTTAAAGAAGCTACACCAAGGGGAGGGTTTTTGAAAGAATGCTTTGGACTGTTGAACTAATCATGCCCATCAGGTGAAAAGCATTGTCAAGGTAGGGTACAGTTAATAGCACAGATTTACACGCTCCTTAAAGATACTACATTGCTGCAGTTACAGCTCAGAAATCCAAAGCACTTCAACCATCACATACAATATCCCTAGGTCTTTCTGAAGGGTAAGATATTTAAATGGCTCTGTTAAAAATATTCCTTGCAAAGACTTACAAGTGACTTAGCTATAATCTAACAAATGGTTTCTCTTTGTCTCTGGCAGGGGCACAAAGATGAAGCAAAGGAACAAACAAAGGAAACGAAATGACAGTCAGCATTGCAGGGCCTGGCCCTGGGGAGTTTGGGAAGATGACAGCACCAGCACGTGCTGCATAGGAGGGTGGGGGTGGGGGAAGGCAAGTCCCAGGGAAGGATGGAAAATCTTTTGCTCTAATTTTTTCAAGCTACATTTTGTTCTATTTACCTGCAGGAAACAAAAAAAAAAAAAGAGGAGGGAATAGTGCTCTGAATTTGGCAGAAGGATCCACATTAAGGCATCTTTCCAGGCACTATCCTTGTCATTTCTGTCTTTCTCTCTCATGCCCTTTGCCCCAGGATCACTGTGCCATCATCTAGTTTAATGATCACATGTGTCTCATGGACCCTTGTCTGCTCTCTTGGTTATTTCACAAAGCTGGTTGTACAGTGGTTTCTTCAAAGGAAGAGAAAGAAGGTGATTGTCGGACAAGCTTCAGGCTCAGTTTTAGGAATCACCAAGCTCAGTATAATCCACAGAGGAGGAAAGGTAGGAAACAGGCACAAACCCCAAAGGACAATAGGGAAAGGATTGGATGAGTAGAAAATAATCAGGGATTCCCATCATCCACTTGTTCTGTTAGTTAAGGAGGATTTAAACTCAGAGGAGAAACAAGCAAAGTAGACCTGGCAGCTAGAGAGTTCACTTACTTGGTTCATGGGCTCTTTGGCATGTGCCTCAGCATGGAGCCCTTGTGTGGGATAGTCTTCTTTATGGATACCCATCAAGGATATACTCAGCTAGTTGTCCTTAAAAGCTGAGAAAGGGAAGCAATGCATTTAGGATGCCAACCTATGCTTATTGGTTTTTGGACATCCCACTTTACATGATTTTCACGAAAGAATGCCTGAAGTGGGATGGCCCTCAAGCAGATTCTGACTTGAAGTTGACAGTTGAGAATTTCTAGTCTGTGTTTACATGGGGGTGGTTGTTCATAGCATGTCCAAGGCTGACTTAATGGCTGCCCTTTCATCTGAAAAACCACTGAGTCATAGCCTCAATGCGGTGCCTCAGTGCGATCAAGATACCAGGGAAAACAGAGGTCCCTAGAGGTTGGGCAACATCACACTGATCTTTTCAAGAGACAATCTAATAATGCATAGTGATTGCTTCCCACAACTTCCCTGTTCTAAAGTCATGTTCTAACAGTTAACATAGCTTACTTACTAGCAGGAATGATGCTTAAGTGACTTCTTTTTATTAGAACATAGAGACTGGGATGTAGCTCATTGACAAAGCACTTGCTAGGCAAGTGCGAGGTGTTGGGTTTGGACCCCAGTACCAAATTTTCTTCCTGCCATTCTATAGTTAAATACAAAAGCATATACATCCTTAATGCCATTATACATTGTGTTCTACAAGAGGAAGCAACGTCTTACTTTAATGATCCAAGAGATTTTCCATCAAAACAGTACATTTTGAAAGCAGCTAGTGTTCTTCTGTGCTTGGCAAATACAAGCTACTAGAAACTTGCTTTCCAGTGGCTCCCCAGGGTAATATCCTCTTACATCAGTGACATTTGAAAACAACACTAGGAAATTTTCTTCTCACAATTTACGAACAGCTGTCCCTGTTAGGAATAGCCAGAACTGGAAATATTCTACTCTGACTGTTCTCCTTGTCATGAAATTGTTGATGTATCTTAAATGTTATGTGTTCAAAACAGGCAAAAGTTCTCCTAAAAGGAAAAAAAATACTCCCTTTATACCCAGGAAACAGAATGAAGAGTAAATATTAGCTCTATTCCTAATTCTATTTAAACTTCATTTTATGATTAGATTGCATGTTCAAATTTTGCTTCATTATGATTTTTTGGTTGCTATTTGGCTATATATGTTAAATAATGAAGTTAGTTTGCATTCCAATCGTGACATATTTTTAAAAAATCTAGCTCTTGGCCAGATTAAAGGTTTCTTCCACATTGAAATTTTTTTTATTTTTTTGCTGGCACTATCATTGCACACAAGCTGCACAATGAAATACATTTGGGAAAGCTGAGTCTCCTGCACATGAATTCTGGATGTCTTTTAATCAGACTGTGAACCATGGAGGAGGTATAGGAAAGGAAGGAAGAAAATGACCCTATCTTAGTCATGTTTGCATACAGAGGATCGAAGGAGACCTTCAATATAATAGTCCTAATTTAAAAGGTATTCACTGTACACAAGACAAAGAGAATTTTCCTCTAATTGGTAACTATTTAGATGATGGGCAAGTCTTCTTTCATAAAAGCTTACCAAAAAAAGAGGCACCAGAAACACGGTCAGCGATTCTGGGCCACATATTAATCATCAACAGCTAACTGTAAATCTTTCTATGAAACACTGAAAAGCCTCTTTGTGAATTAATATGGTTCTGCTTGATGTACTTGAATTGAAAAGACATTTCTCTGTATGTGGTGCATGTCAGCTGTGCTTTGAAAAAATAACAAAGTTAGCATAATATGTTCAATATATTTTCTTGGGGAATTGGGTTTTTATCATATGACTCATTAAGGATTTGCCTTACCCTGACATTTGTGATATAAAGGAAAATCAGAAAAAAAAGTAATTTTCTTGATCAAGATATGTTTTTACTTAATGCAAATAAATGTAGTCTGTTGCTTGCAAGGAAAAAAAATATGTCTTCTGGTATAAACTGCTCAATAGGATAATATGTGCCTCCTTTGTTAAAATGCTGGACTGCTTCAAAATCTGTTTGTTTCTTCTCATCTGTGCCATATACTACGACACTTAAACTGTTGCCTTCAAACTATATTTGTTAGAGCAGAGTGAAAATAAAAAATGTTTGAGAGGATAGATAGTGTGGAATTATCTATTTTCATGAAACTTGTTCTTTAGCACAAGCAATTAATAACTGTTTGATATTATCTAGTTGTATATATTTCTGTTTCAAATTTCTCCTAGAGTCACCTTTAATAATATTCAGTGCTTTGGGCATGTTTTTCAAACTACACTCATCCTATGTTTTAAGTTCTATGTAATTAGCAATTACTTTTGAGTTGTAGACACAAGTTGAGATAGAAACAGGCAGATAACATAAGGCTTCAGGTTGTTAAGTGACAGGCAGAATATAATCTCCAAGTTACTAGAGGTACATAGAGACCTTGCCCCAGGGGTCTGTCCACAAGTTCTGATAAAAGATGTAGATAAAATTAATGGAGTCAGACAAACTTTCATAAAGTCCTGATAACTGGCAGGTTTACCTAGCAAAGCAGATCCCTCACCTACTAGGCATGCATAGGACACAAGGACTATTTGAGGCTATCCAATCTCTATAAGAAGATTCACAAACCTGGACATGAACAGATGCACATCTGCTTCATCAACTTCATTTGTCAACCAACTTAGCCATCAGTTTAAGCCAAGTGAATGCCCAAACTCCACCCAACAGCCAACTCCAAACCATTGTCCAAAGATCAGGAGTTACTAGATAGCATGACCACCATGTGTATCTGCCAGGCTTAGAAAGAAGAAAAGCTACTAGTAGGAACCACCATTTTGAGTCTTTAACCCCTCATTTCCTATATGGAGAACAAGAATGGGTTTTTCCTGTCTTTTCCATCTCTTCCTACTTTACCCAGGTATGCCAAAATAAATCCTTGCTTTAACATTCATCTCGCAAGACTATCGCCTTATTAGAAGACACCCTGAAATTCTTTTCACATGAGGATCTCAACAACCTGTGATGATGCCAGGCAAATAAACAGCAGAATGAAGCCCTTATTAACCCCCCTGACACTTTGGGGGTCACACATCCACGAATATCAATGCTCCTTGAGCATTGTTTCATGAACTGGTCTCTGTGTTGGCTTACTAATCATGCCTGCCATGATCCTCTTCAACCTACTGTTGACAGAATTACACAACTGTTAAAAGTGTGGTGGACCACTAATGTTTTTAATTAATGTCCTTTTGAAAACAGGAAATCTGTATAGATTTCATCAAATTTAATTCCTGAGTTATTGTTCTGGCAATCAAGTCACCTCCTCTATCAAATAAAGCCAGAGATAAAGTAGTTTGAGAATAAGATTTTCTAAACTGATATATAAAAGAAACATTTTTCCAGTAGAAAGCAAGGTTTGATGAGAAGAAAAAAAATGGAGGCAGGACAGCTTTGGACTGCAATGAGCAACCCCAGCACAATGCTTCAGGGTGACAGTGAAGATAATTTGGCACGATTCTAGCACTACTAGATAGAGATTTGTTGTTTTTTTATCCAGACCCAATTTCTCATGTCTTTCCCTGTCACTCTGTTTCTCTTCCAACATTTCTGCCCTTTTATATTTACCCAAGGTTCTATTAGCTGTGGCTGAACGTCACTGGTGACTCAGGCTTGAAATGGATAATGATTCTCATTTTAAAAAGTTCTTCTTGCCAAAAGCCTGACCCAGTTGTAAAAGGCTTCAAGAAAAAAAGAACCTCCATTTTTTTAGTTTGGAAGATAAGTCTATCCATAATCGCAAATACCTGAACTCCTTTAAAAATATAAGGTGCTGAGATTTTAGACATTATCATTTGCAAAAGCTCTTGGTAAATTATTATTAGGTTCTGCTATTTAGTATTGTATTCAAATAACCCTTTCCAAAAATCAAATTGATTTACCTAAAAGGTAAATGCTCCATACAATTAGTAAATAAACATGAAATACTATTCTACTAAAGTTCATGAAAACTTTGTCTCCAAAGTAAGCACTCAGGCAAAGAAAGGTGCTTTTACAGGAATTGAAGACATTGTGTGTATGTCTCTCTCTCTCTCTCTCTCTCTCTCTCTCTCTCTCTGTGTGTGTGTGTGTGTGAGAGAGAGAGAGAGAGAGAGAGAGAGAGAGAGAGAGAGAGTCCTTGGCCTTGAACTCAGAGCTTGGCCATTGTCCCTGAACTTTTCTGCTCAAGGCCAGCTAACTCTCTACACTTGCACCACAGCTATATTTTTGGCTTTTTGATGGTTAATTGGAGATGAGTCTCACTGGCTATCCTGCCTAGTCTGGCTTCAAACTGTGATCATGAGATCTCAGCTTTTTGAACAGCTGGGATTACAGATATGAGCTACCAGTACCCAGAGGGATTTGAGTTCTTCAAACATACATACAAAATATTGACATGTGCCATCATTTTTGAAGCCATCTTTCATATGATAATGACTGCAGTGGTTCAGTAGTTAAGAAGGGAAGAGCTGCTTTTGATCAACTTGTAGGAAATGTATAGATTTACAAGGAGATTATTTTGTCAAGTACACTTCCCTTCCCTAGGGGAAGAGTGCAACTTTTTATCCTACTGAAATTGGATGTGGCTATTTAATTTGTCCAGTGGAAATAAATGACCTCCATCACTTTAGGCAGAAGTTTAAAGACTCACACATTTTTTGCTAACATAGAATTTCAGACAGATGTCTCTATCAGCAAAAATACTAAAATAAGGTACAGAGTTTCAGGCAGTTCCCACTGGAAAAGTGACAAGAGTGAGAAACAAACCTATGTTTTGAGATTTAGGGACCATTTCTTACCCTAGCACTGCCTATCCTGTACTAGGTGATACGTATGCAATCAAACTGTATCAAATAAAATTCAAGAATCTATATGATTTGCCTCTAGGAGTGTTACAATGTGGCCAGTTTATTGATCAATAACCATAGGCCAAGTTCTTTCTAGCCTTATGCCCTTAGATTTGAAAATACTTTCATATTCCTTACTGTGCAAGTACTATGCAATCCTTGAGATCTCAACTACAATAACTTCCTTAAGATGCTTTAACAACATATTTGCTACTTTGGAAAACATGCAATTTGTAATTGTAAGGCAAAGGTAAAAATTTATGTCACAACTCACATATATAAAATGATACTTTTTTCTTCCTGAGAATCGATTAGAGGAGATGAAAAGTCTATGAATTAAAGATATCTCTTTCAGTATAAGATACTCATTTCAGAATAAGGGTTCAGTTTAGTCACATTCAAATTTTAAACTCCCAACTCAGGCTTTCTCAAACACCTAAACTTTAGAGCTTCTCTTACACAAAAGTTTTATTTCCTAATCAATATCATAAAACTAATAATTATCAATAAATGTATTAACACTAACATAGCTAAAGCAGCTATCCTCCCAAGAAAAGTTAAGTTTTACATCCTATAATTACACATTAGAACATTCTTTTGGCACTTAAGTTGTTTTAACAAGAAATGTGTATGGGGAAGCATTCAGGCTGGGTGTGGTGACTCAAGATTATAATTCTATCTACTTGGGATGAAAACCTCTGGGATCTCAGTTCAAGGTCAGCTGAGGCGCAAAAGTTCATGGGACTCCATCTCAACCAATGGATAGTGAATGCCTGTTTTCCATGCTTGGGTAAAGCACAGTGTCTGGGTGCAGTGGCATAGGCCTGTCATCACCACAGACCCTGGAAACACAAGTAGGAGGATTACAACCTAGGCCAGCCAGAATGTGAGCACTTACCTTGAAAATAACACAAAAGAAGGAGTCTAGAAGCTTTGCTCAAGGGCTAAAATACCTACCTAGCAAGCACAGGGCCCTGAGTTAAATCCTCAATACCTTCAAAGAACAAAGAGAGAAGAAAAAAAAGTTTAGTACTTTGAGCAAAAGGCAAAAAGAAAATGAAGGCTTGTAGAAAACAGAATTTTTTTTTGAAACAGTAAAATGTTAAAACAAATCTCTTGGTTGTTTGAAAATCCAATAAAATTATGTAAACATTCAGCACCTATCATGAATAATTTAAGAAGGCTAGCGTGAGAGTTTTTTTTAAATACAGTAAGAATCTATGCAAATTTCATGCATAACTTAATAAAGTCAAGGAATTGGAGAGTTTCTGTTTTAACTAAAAGTTACCAGCGGGGCACTGGTGGCTTACATCTGTAGTTCTACCTACTCAAGTGGCTGAGAGCTGAGAACCATTATTCAAAGCCAGTATGGGCGAGAAAGTTTGTGAGATCCTTATATCCAGCCAACACAGCAGTAAAGCTGTGACTCAAGTGACAGAGTACTAGCCTTGAGTGATAGAGTACTAGCCTTGAGTGAAAAAGTCAAGCAAGAGCTCACGCTGAGTTCAAGCTCTAGTATTGACACAAACACACACACACACACACACACACACACACACACACACACACACACACACCACACAAATAAATAAATAACCAAAATGTAACAAAGGAGAAAAATCTATAGTAAACAAATTTATGGAAAAATGAGTAATCATGAAAACCACTCAGACTGCATCTATTTGCCATCTATCTTCCCATTACTCCAACTACTACATTGCTATACAAATTGTTAAAAGTCTGTGAGTAATTATGGATGATACCTTCAATTTGCTGTCATATTTGTTTCACCGTGGAGGTACACTGTTGAGGTACACAGCTTTTTCAGTTGGTTGCATTACAAGCACTTTCTTGCCAATCCAAGCATTTCCTAAGCCATTTAAAAACATTTCATCACTTCCCTGTCTCATGACACTACACTTACTTCGAAGTTTTCTCCATGCTTGAATAAAACTACAAAGAAATTGGCTACAAATTTCAGTTTACATCAGTATGTGTTCTCAAAACCCTTGAATGGTTCATGAACACTAGATATGTATTTTCAAGTTAGTTTGCAAACGTCATACTGCTAGCAATTACAAAATAAGAATGTCCATGGTATACAACCCTCATTGACCTCAAAAGCCCTGCAAACCCTAACAGTAAAACTTGTCAGCATGAGAAATGGTTCACTACTATTATTTTAACCATCATTTATTCATTTACTAATGAAAGTGTGCAATTTTCTGTCAGCAATATATATTCTCTGACCAGAGAATTAATCTGCTTATAGTCTTTGGTCATTTGTCAATTAAAATTTTTATTTTGTAGTAATGTTTATAGGCTCTTAATAGGTTTAAGAATATTGTCTTTTTGTCATATCTCCTGCATGTAATTTTCTACTTTGTGTCCTGCTTCGTAATTTTGATTATGATATTTTCTGACACACAGGCTTTTTATACTTCTAGGCAATCAAACCTCTCTTTCCCTTTCTACTGGCTTTCATTACTTTTGTAGTTGACGTTTATTGTTTTTGCCTGCTGAACATTCATTCCTGTTTCTTCTGATGAAGACAGACCTTTGAGACCAGTAAAAAAAATATTCTAGTATGTATTTTCTAAGGCTGGCCTTATACCCACACATTCTGGTAAAAAATAAGACATATAACCCAGGCTGGCCAATCATAGGGCTTTACCTTGTTTAGAAAAACCATATGACTCTAACTGGACCAATCAGCACTTTATCATTCACTCTGCAGTAAGAAGAAATTGACAAGTCACAATGAATATGTAAAGTTGGGGATTTTTACCAACCTATTCTTGGAGTCAGGGATCCAATAAATTCCCTTTTTAAGCAAGTTATAGGTAAGTTTCTGATCCTTATATCTCAATGACTACAGTTCTTTCAAATAAAATTCTTCTGGTGTCCTAAGGGCCCCAAATGATCTGCAGCTTTATTAATGCGCTCCTCTTCTCCAGCCACTACAATTTCCTCACACATACCAGCCAGCTTTCTCCCCTTAAAGTTTTCCATTAACCCTTCTAGAATTCTCTTTCTCCAATGAAACATATGGCTGCTTTGCTCACATCTTTGGAATCTGCCTAAGTTCTCAGTAAGGTTTTCTTTCCTAATGCTGCAAACCGTGGACAGATCTGCCCTTCTTATGAGCTCTACATTGTTTCTTTCCTATATCCTTATATACTTGACATTCATTTAGCTCCTCTAAAAAGCTATTGAAAAGCTTTTCCTGTTCCATGAGGGAAAGGCAAGACAAAGACCAAGCACCAGAGATGTGCCTCGCAGCACATAGAAGGAACTCATTAAACATTTGTATAAAGAAATTCTGTTGAGTATGTTGTTTGGGGAACTCTTTGGGAAATTCCCATTCATGACACTGATGCATACCTGACTAGAATTCTTCTGTTTCCTTTTTGGGGGGACAAAAAATATAAAGGAGCAATAAATTAAACTGGGGCTATTATGCAAGTTAACAGAAGCCTCTGTTCCTTGTCCCAGAAAACAAATAACAGAAAAATGGGACAGCAAATAATATCTTCAGATTATTGTGAGAATTTCCTATTGATTCAGAAATTGTGTCTGTTTCTTATTTGATACAAAGAGAGGGAGGATGGGGATATGTTGATTGATCCTGCCTCAAACAAAGAAAAACTGTATTTTGATGTTATTGAGTTCCATCTATTTTTAGCTAAAGATAGATAATGACCAATCAGGAGTTGTTACATATGATTGGCCAGACTATCCTCCAAAGACAAAGATGATTCTAGAGCTGAAAATGGCAAGAATGTTAACTTTCCTTTGTATCCCAGCCTCCTTATAAATTAGGCAAGCTGCCATTCCTTTGGAGCTGTCAACTTCAGCATAGAGCCCCAAGGTCTTCATGGAGCAAGAGAAGAGAGAGATTGCTGTGAGTCAGACTTTGGAGAAACTGTGTATGGAAAACACCCATATTTCACTGGCCACAACTCTCAACTGACCGGCCTCCAACTCCCACATCACATAGTTTGGCTAAGTACCAAGATGGAAAAAAAGAAATGCATCTGAGGAATACCTAGCACTGCTTCTATTCTTTTTTTTTAATTGTGAAAATACTGTACAGAGGGGTTACAATTACATGGGCAAGACAGTGAGCACATTTCTTATCAAGCATTGTAGCCTCCTCCTTTGTTTACCCTTCCCATCCCTTCCCATCCTCCCTCCCCCCCACACCTAATCCACCCCCCCCAACCAAGTTGTAAAGTTCGTTTTCGACATGACAACTTGTACTTCTCATTGTTGCAACAGGTCCACCTGTATCCTTATTTAAACGACTTGTTTTTCCCCTTCCCCTCCACAAATTATACCGACATTAAATACAGTGAAAGCAGGGGTTATACTGTGGGGGAGGGACATACAAAGCAACAAAGAAATAATCTTATAATTGCATTAGAAACAAATGCATGAAAGAAAAAAAGCATTTAAAATACATATCTTAGGGTTCGTTTTCCTAACATCACCTTATCTGACCTTTTCTGCTTGACTCATACATATATTAGATATTGCAAGTAAGGGAAATCATGGGACCTATGTTTCTTTGGGTTTGGCTTACTTCACTGAGGATCGCAGAGCATTTTTCATGCTTCTATTCTTTTTGAGACACTGCTAGATGCTAGACTCCAGCCTTCTATTTAATTCTCCCAAGATGATGTAAACCTCATCAACTTAGGGAAGAATGTCACTTGAATATCTTGGGGGACCAAAGCAACTCCATGGTAGACAGCAGGTTTAACCACAGGGTATGAAAACCAGATGTTGCTTTGCATCATCTTTGAAAAGAACTTGAAAATGTGGCAGAATAAACCTTTGCCTGGCCTCTATCCTTAGAACTGATGTTTCCTTTGTTAATCAAAAGAAAACCTGAGACAGGGGAAGGGAATATATCTTATTTTTCTAAGTCCTAAAATGTACAGCTTTTGAATTTCACCTTTTCTTTTTATTTTCTTCATTCTTGACATGCGATGTCATTTTTCATCTACATGTTTACTATACCTTGGGATGTTACTAAACCTTGGGATTTTGTAGAAGCATTTGCGTGAGAAGCTATCAAACCCATGTGAACACCAATTAATAACTAACACGTCCAGATCCTTTCACTCAGAGTTTACTTCTTTAACACATACTTTACTTTTATATAAAAATCTATGCTGTCTCATTAGTTTGCTTTCCTAGTGCCACTGACTTAATTACTGTAGTTTAACAACCTGTGAGGGTATCTAATTAAGCAAATTCGATGTCTACACTCTTTATTTTCATATGTTCTTGATATCACTTATTGTTTACTGTCTCTTATAAACCTTAAAATGGGTTCATCATATTTTTCCCTATAGACAGCCTTTCATTTCCAGTTCTACCTCTCTTAAGATCCAGGAAAATGGAACCAATGTACCAGGACCATGTGTAATTCGGTGACTGGGCGGAAGAAAACATAAGTTTTCAATGGAGCTTGTTACCAAGTTCCAGAGAACAACATTTCTGTTCATCTCTGGCCTCCTGACAAAGCTAGACTACATTTTGAATAGCAATCAGTTTCCTAATATTCTGTTCCAAAGCCTTTCATAACTGCCTCAGCCTCCACTGCCATCAATCTCTTGTCTGAGTCATGTGGTTCTGCCTAGTCAGGAGGCAAAAGCTAGGTAAATGTCAGTATGTTTTGAGTGATCATCCTTTTTCAGCCACCTTCCACTTTGTAAACAAGTGCTGAAGGGCTCAACAGAGCTAGTCCACAGGCTTCTTTATCTGCAGAGCCCAAGACACAGCAATGCAGCATTTGGTTATCAAATATTTCCTGCTGCCACAGTGTCAGTCTGAACTATTCCTGAAGCAAACTAAAATGTCTTTTGCTTCTATTTCACCTGATACCAGATGTTGGCAGCTTAGTCTACTCGTTAGCAACCTAGTCTGGCAAAGACAGAGATACTAGTTCCTCTTAAAGAATCCAAACCAGCAGAAGGCAAAATTTTTTTTTGCTTATTTTTGTTTTGGGGATCAGAAAAGCATAATAAATATGGGCAGAAAATGTACAAATAAGTAATGTAAAATAACAATCTATATAGTTCTAGCCATTCAATCTTGATATCAATGAGACAGATGCTATTATTATCCCTGACTTTATACATGAGCAATTCAAGTGCCAAGAGAGTAGTAATTTTCACAAGGCCACACATCTAGCAAACAGCTAAAGGTTACTATCCTAGAAGCTGTATATATATATATATATATATATATATATATATATTAGGAATTTGCAGATTTGGGCTGGCATTAGAATCACCTAAAGATCCTGCTAAATCAGAGCTCCTGAATTTCAACCTAGAAGTTTCTCATCTAAGACACTGTCAGTGAGAACCACTTCTTACAACCTTCAGGTTGTTGCTACTGTTGCTGCTGCTTCCCTGGGGACCACACTTTGAGAACTAGGGTGTTACACTGACACGACTGGAAACTATGTTCCAATGAAGTCAAAGAAAAAACAGCAGAATTTATAAGATTATTTCTTTGTAGCTTTGTATGTCCCTCCCCCACAGTATAACCCCTGCTTTCACTATATTTGATGTCAGTATAACTTGTAGAGGAGATGGGGAAAAACAAGTCGTTTAAGGATACAGGTGGACCTGTTGCAACAATGAGAAGTACAAGTTGTCATGTTGAAAAGGAGCTTTACAATGTTGGTGCGGGGGTGGGGGGGAAGCAGGGAGGATTGTGGGGGGGAAGGCGGGGAGGATTGAGTGGGGGGGTGGAGGGGGAGGCTGGGAAGGGATGTGAAGGGTAAACAAAGGAGGGGGCTGCAATGCTTGCTAAGAAATGTACGCATTAACCTGCCCATGTAATTGTAACCCCTCTGTACAGTGTGTTCACACACACACACACACACACACACACACACACAAAAACCAGCAGACCTAGAGAATGTGGAATCCATGAAGTAATTCTCAATTCCTTAGGTCAATATATATGATCTTCTAGTCCCTCAAGCTGGCATTGCCAGTAAGGTATTAGCATTCTCTTATTTCTGTTAGATGTGTAGGCAGCTATCCATATATCAGAGTATCATGGCACTGGTTGGAGCATCAAAAAAAACTCACCACAAAATCCACAGGTTTAAATCTCAGCCTTGTATGTGGTTTACTGTATCAGTTGTCACATCAATAAAATAGTGATAATTTTGAGCCAGGCACTGGTGGCTCATGCCTGTAATGCTAACTACTGAGGAGGCTTGGATCTGAGGGTCACAGTTTGAAGCCAGCCCAGGTAGGAAAGTCCATAAGACTCTATTTCAAATTAGCATGTCCCTCACCCCCCCCACACACAAAAAGCAGTCAGAAGTGAAGTGTGGTAGAGAACCAGACTAGAGCATAAAAAACTAATGGACAGGACCCAGGCTTTGAGTTCAAGCCTCAGTACTGGCAGAAACAAATCAAAAAGTAGTGATAATTTTTTGCCACTTAGGATTTTAATAAAGGTATATTTGGTATACACAAATATGAGCACTTACATTGCCTGGTATGTGCAAACAGTACTTTTTTTGTTTTTTGTTTTATTTTGTTATTGGTCATGGGGCTTAAACTCTGAACCTGGGTGCTATCCCTAAGCTCTTCAGTTCAAGATGAGCATTCTACCACTTGGGCCACAGCACCATTTCTGGTTTTCTGGTAGTTAATTGGAGATAAGAGTCTCATGGACTTTCTTGCCCAGGCTGGCTTTGAACCATGATCCTCAAATCTCAGCCTCCTGAGTAGCTAGGATTACAGGCGTGAGCCTCCAGTACTGGGCAGTAGTGGTTATTTTTATGAGGAAAGGATACATTTTCCTTTTAGAAACTAGCAATGGAATTTAACTTTGAAAAGCTACCACAAAAAGTTTTGCCAGGATCCTACCAGGTACCAAATTTACTTTATAGCTTTAAACTATGGCAAATGTAAAAAAATAATAAAAAGCCATGTCTATTCAAGATCTGCTGCCATCCATCCCATCGAGGGGAGAGGAATTAAATGATTCATCTCAAGGGCAATCTTGGCCAGCACAGACGAAACCTGAATTAGAAAAATGGAAGATGCCAGGAAGGGCACAGCCATCTACCTCATGTGGACCTGTGCATGAGGAATGGGAAGCAATGTCACGAAATAATCTCACTGTTATAAATGGAACGTCCCTTCAATAAATGATTAAGGTCTCTTTACCAGTTCTTCCATTTCTTCAATAAATACATACTGAACTCCTGTTCTGGAGACACAAGGATAAAATAAATAATAACAGGTAAAACTCCTTCTCTTGGAGTAGGGGAAAGTGCTGTGAAGACAGGGGGAAACAGATAGGCAAACCCAGGCAGTAAAGACCTGAAAGAAATGAAGACACCATCCACTTGAAAGTAGAGCATCTCAAAAATGGACCCCAAAGTGCGCCAGGGCCTAGAGGTTAGCTCATGCCCAACCTCAGAGCTTCCATTATCAGTGAAAGTTTGGAGCAAGGCCAGGCCTCACTCAGCCATCTTCCTTTGGCTGTAAGTAGATAAGAGACATGAGCCAATTTTGAGAGTTGAACTAATGTATTCAAACTGTCATCTCTAATTTGGAATCAGCATATAGATGTAGAAAGATAAAGAATCAAGAATGAAAATCCAAGAGAAAGAGCTGGGGAGACATCAAAGTAGAAATGGATACAGATTCTCTTGGCCATTATTTTCCTCATGACCTTAGGAGGTCATTTACTAAGTATAAAGATCTTGCCCCCAGTTAACTTGGTTTGTCCCGACCTGCAGGACGTCAATGAGGGCAGTGAACCTAAGCGAGAAGGAATGAAGGGACAAGAGACACGAAGAATGACAGCAAGACAGGGATTCTGATCAAGCTGCTACTGCTGCTATATTTTATTTTTCACACAGCTGTATTTATATGCTTGGAATAAGGAAGCTTTTTCATTGGCCGAAGCAGCTGTAGGATGTTTGCTTAGGGCAAGGTGAAAAGGTGGTCTTTAGCAGCTGCAGGGTGTTTACTTAGGGTGTGGTGAAAAGGTGGGATTCTGTAAACTCCGCCTCAGGTTGTTCCAGTGAGATAGTTAAGCCTATCAAGTTTGAGAGACTTAACTTTTGGCTCCCAACATTGGTTCAATCTTCTCCACTCTAGCCACACATCAGAATCAATAGTGAGCCCCACCCAAATCGAAATGAAGGGACATTTTACAAAATAACTATCCAGAACTCTACCAAGGTGCCAAGATATATACTGACAAACATTTCTACCTTAAAGAAGTCTGACAAGATGCACAACTTGATGCAATGTGGAGTCTGAAAAGAATATTCATGGAACAAGAGGAAAGATCTGAATGAAGTCTATAACACACATATCAATTCATTTACTGATTTTCATCATGATACTGTTGTTATATAAGCTATCAACATTTGGGGAAGCATCATGAGTCATACTCTTTTGCATCCTTTTTGAAACTCTAATTTCTAAATAAAATGAAAACAAATATCCCTCATCATTGCCTAGGCCACAACCCAGATCTGCACATCATCATCCTGGGGACCAGGCCCAGCTGTATGTACTTCTACAAAGCAGTCTAGATAATTCAAACTTCTCTAGAAGAATCTAGGTCTCCCTCTTGGAAGAAAACATCCCTAGGAGAGTTAACTGTTCCAGAAATGTTTCCATCACCCCCTTGAGAAAAGCAAAGAGTACAGAAAGCATCTAAAAATCACCTCTAGCCTCAAATAAGGGAGAACTTCCACTCTCAGCTGCTGGGTTGCTCCTTTTGGGCACATTTTTATCTATTCCCCCACAGTAGAATGTCCCCTCCCTGTGGAAGTTGGCAAACACTAAGAACCAATCTTTTCCAGCAAATACAGTGCTAAGAAAATGAAGCTTACTCTGCTTTGATTAATCAGAAGGCAGCAGAAGTCTGACCACGCACTAGATGATACAAGAAGAAAAGTTAGGTTAAAAAAAAAAAAGCAAAGGGGGAAATCACAGAAGGTTAAACATCATAAAAAGATCTCTGGATTCTCACTCCATCTTGGTGGTGGCAAAAAAAAAAAAACCTCCTGCTTATTTGCATATAAATGCTGGGGTGGGGGAAGATACTCAGCTGTGCATTCTAACTTTCCCTTTAAAAAATCAGTTCCCAAAGCAGCTGCAGGAATCAGCTGCAAATTCCAAATCTAAAAATGAAACTCACATGGCTGAACTGGGAAGGAAACAAGAGGAGGAGGGAGAGAGGGAACCAAATGGTGCCCTCATTAACTCACTGGGGCCCACAGCCCATGTGCATTGCCCACAGAGTCCTTACACAGGTCAGTACTCAGACTGTACCCTACAAGAGCCAAGTCAGATTCTGTGCATGATTGGGGGAGGGAAGGCCCAGGTACCTTGTGTTTGGGAATTTCCCAGGCAATTTGAATCGACAGACTTCATTGACTATCTCTGCGATGTTGATCTACAAGTGTTTTCTACAAAAGGCAAGATTAGTAAATATTTTAAGTTTTGTGGACCCCCTATTCTTTCTCTCAACTATTCAACTCTGCCATGTTTCAATCATTAACAATACCCATGGGTGTGGATATGTGTAGCAGAGTGAACTTATTTACCATTGGTGGTTTCTTCTCGAGACCCTTGCTCAGTGTAGTCTTTGGACCAGCAACATCCATATCCCATGGATGCTTGTTAGACATGCCAAGTCTCCAACTCGAGCCTTTCTGACTCATTGTTAGGTCTTTAAACAAGGTCCCCAAGATGATGGTTAGCACATCAAAATGGGAGAAGCAGGTATAAGCTGAATGTTGCTGAGAGGTAACCAGATGTGATTCTGCAGAAAGCTAGGGCTCGGTTCTAGAGAACCAGTCCCTTTGTCCATAAAATGTCCTTAGCATTCAGAGCTTTTCAGGATTCTAAAAACCTGTTGCCTATGTTGCTGTCAACAGCCAAAGACCTTATCTCGCAAAGATTTTGGAGCTGTCCCCGAAGCAGGTGCTGGCATGAGTCTAGGAAGGGATAGCTGGCACAGCCTCTCATTTCAGAAGCCAAGACACAACCCCAGGCTCTGTCACCAGGCCTCTCTCACAGATGTACAACTGCACAGCCAGGGGCCAATTACCAAGAGTCTAAAGAACTAAGCCTTGGAATTGGCTGGCAAAGCCAAATGCTACCAACATAGTCTCATAACCCTGACATATGGTTTTCTACTTTTACATCTAGCCTTGCCCTGCTCAGGGAAGTGGCCTGTTTGATGTACCTTTACTATCTGGCATGAAATCAGAGCTAAAAAAGTTTTTGTGAGTAAATGAAAGTGAAATGCTCAACTTTGGGTGTCATTTGTCTTTGTGTCATGAGAGTCTATAATTAACTAGTGATCACATATTAGCATGCTAAAAGGCTAAGAGGTTTGATTGGATCCCAAGGTCTCTGACAAATAACAACACAAACTATTTTTTAATAGCTGGAGGCAGATGGCCTAAGGGCTCATATCCTGGCCCTTTGTGTTAATGGGACATCCAAAGGTTCTTTCAGCATGTTATATTTTCCCTAAAGCTGAGTCATTGAGCAGGAAGGTAATGAACTCTATCTGAATGCCCATCTGATAGTCACCTGGGACTAGCCTGTTGTCAGAGAATGTTTGCGATGTCCTAGATAAATGCTCTCCTCACAAAGCCCTGCCAGTGATTACAGTGTGAGAACTGTGTACATATCGCTTCCTAAATGCTTGCACCTGCCTCTAAGGTGTCTCTGTAGAACACAGCTTTGACACTGTGTGTGAAGTGGACTTGAAGAAGAGGCACGAGAGGATGTCACACAGCAATTGAGAACTGGGATGAAGCCCAAAGCATCAGCAGCCAGAGGAGCCAGCATGGCCTAGAGAATAATTTTCTCAGCTCCACAGTGTGGTAGATGCCTCACCTGGGGATCAAGCCTGGGCTGAGATGCTGTGCTTGTACCAAGCCTCATTGCTGCTTTGCAAAATTTGAAGAGCCTCAGTAGAAGGAAAGAGTACAGACCTGAAATCAAGATACCTGGGCTAATTCTTTTCCTTCAGACTTTCCTCCAAAGCACAGGGGTATGGTAGATGGATTTTCTACAGATAATCTCCCATGCCCAGGCTGTTCTCATGGGGTGACTTTGGCAAGTCTCCCACCGGAAGGTGGAGCCTATGTTCCCAGCCCTTATAATGGATGGTGCTTGAGAATGCAAAGGATTCTGTGAGATGCTGTGAGTCCTCTGGTGTGCTCATCACACCTGAGCTATCAGGGAGGGAGGCCTTCCTTTGGCTCCCAGGTTCAGAGTTTCCAGTCTATGGTCAGCTTGCTCTATTGCTAGAGGCAGAAGAGCATAACATCAGAAAAAAGCAGCTCGCCTTAGCTGGAAATAACAAAACTAACAAATAAATGAAGGAAAAGGAGAGGGACATAAGATATATTCTTAAAAGACATACCTCCAGAGACTTAACTTCCTCCAACTGGGCCCCAATTCCTACTTTGCACCATTTCCCAATAATACGATCAAGTTTTTAACCCATCAATGTATTGTGAACCTTTCATTAGGCACCATGCCTTTCACACAGCCTTCAGGAGACCATTTCATATCCAAAACAAAACACAACACAACAGGTCATATAAAGTGACAGAGATTTTTCTCACTGTTCTCTTAGGATACTCCCTTTGAGGATTCAGCCACCATCCTAGGGGGCAAACCCTGTAGACCCAGACAACCCCAGTGAGGGAATCCCTAGCACACAGGTCCAGCGGAGCCCCCACCACTAACCTGACAGCACCATTTGCCAGCTATATAAATGAACTGCATTTCTCAAAAACTCATGTTTATCTCAAAAGTGGCACCTCTCCTTCCCCCTTCCCTCATGTCTGACCGTCGAATGAGCATGGGCTAGCTCCACTGCACTCTGCCCATACAGCAGACTTTTGTTGAGTGCCACAAAGGAGAACCAAGCAATGTCAGGAGCACGTATTATATTTGCTTTCTTTTGTCTCAAGTGGATTAGAGTCGAAGGACCTGAAGGAATCTAGATATGAGAGTCTGATACAATTTGAGTCCCTCCGTCTGAGGCAAAGATTTGGCTGAAGATTGCTTGTGTGTGAGGAAATTAAACACAAATTAGAGAAAGTGAGGAGCCAATAAAGGATTATCAGAGGGGCTGGGACTCACTACCACTGGGGTTCTCTGGAAAACTGTGAAACACACTTCAGTGCCATCCCATAGGAAGCACAAACATTTATCCAATGATTCTAATTACCTCATTGGTTAAGTATACATTATGCATTAATCTCACTCCCTCCCCCCATACACATGCGCGCACACACACACACACACACACACACACACACACACACACACACACACCTATATCATAACTTTCAGAAGCTAAGTTACTGCTATGGAACAGTGGTTTTCAAACTGTGGCCCCAAGTACCACCAGCAGTAGTAATATCACCTGAAAGCCCACTGAATCAGATCATCTAGGGGTGAAGCCCAGAAATCTGCATTTTAAGAAGCCTTCCAAAGGATTCTGATCAAATTAAGTTGGAGAAACGTCATAATTAGAAATTCTTCAGCAAATAAAAGACTAACAAGACTTGAGCCGTAAGGCTGAGATCGTCCTGAGGTGTGCCAACTATAACTTTGGGTGAATTCAGGTCAGTCATGGAGCTGGATGGACCAGCAACTGCCTATTTTCACCTCAGCAGTTCTAAATTCTTCACTGATTCATTCACTCACCCATGAAAGTGTTTATTAAGGCTACTGTCAGGTACAATACTCAGGGCTCAAAATAGTAAGAAAAAAGATATTTCCAGGAATTGTGGCCAATGTCTGTAATCCTAGTACTCTAGGGGCAGAGGCAGAAGGTCAGCTAGGTTTAGGGCTGCTTGGGCTTTGTTAACACTAAGATTAAGAAATGAAGGAAAAGAAAGGGAAAGGACGGAAAGGGGAAAGAAGAGAGGAGGGAGAAGAGGAGAAGAAAGGGAAAGAACAGAACAAGACATATTCCTCTGACCTCATAAATTTGTAGTCCACGGGTAAGACATTTATATATGATCTAGTCTGAAGACAGAACAGGTTCCCTAAATCTTTATAAACTTCATTTCCACTCAAATCACCTGAGGATTGTGTTAAACTCCAATTAGTTAATAAAGTTAGGGGTAG
The DNA here is from genome assembly GCF_000151885.1 of Dipodomys ordii. Taxonomy (NCBI): domain Eukaryota; kingdom Metazoa; phylum Chordata; class Mammalia; order Rodentia; family Heteromyidae; genus Dipodomys; species Dipodomys ordii. Next base: position 869,160 of record NW_012267229.1, on the reverse strand, counting down.
TGGTCCACTAACTACACTTTAAGTAGCAAGACCCCAGAAGACACTTAAGCAGAGATCTGAAGGATGAGTAATAGGTGTCCAAATTAGAAATAGAGCAGCATCCATTCTTGTTTGCTTAGGACTGAATGGCTTCCTAGGAAGTGGAACTTTAAATCCTCAAATACTCTGATTGGCCACTTAGGGGGAAAAAAAGGTAAAAAATAAGTTTATAGACACCAAGTGACTGTGACATTCTTGAGGCATGCTACAATTTGAATGTTTGTGTCCCCCTCCCCCAAATTCATATGCTGAACTCTTTTCTGTCTGAGGTTCAGTTATTTATAAGCCATCCAGTTTGTGGTACAGATGCTTCTCAACTTACATGGAGTTACATCTGGACACTGTTCCCAACTTAGCATGTTTGTAAATCAAAATTCACTGGACAAGGAGAGAACTAACTATGGATAAACTGAGTGCACTGTGACCTTTGCTATAGAAAAGAGCAAAGGAGTATGATGGAGGGAGGACTCTGAACATCATCAAGATAGTGATGGAAAACACACAGCACAAAGAATTGAAAAAGTAACAAAAAAGAGAGGAAGAATGGCCACAGCATCTCAACCCACCTTCTTAGGGTTGTAGTAGAGGAACTCCACAGGAAAAGACAAGTGAGGATGTAGCAAAAATCCTCATTGTGGTAGTCAGCTAGCAATCTTAACTTAAATCCTGTATTCCTCACAGGATTTAAATTCAATATCATCAATCACCAGGGATCTGTAAATCAAACCATCATAAAGGACAAGATGGCTGACAAGAGGTGTCAAGTATCAAGTGTCAAGAAGCAAGAAACAAGTAACAAGTTGCATTTTTTTAGGTGAATAACCATGGGAAAACATTGGAAATAACCAAGAGAAGGAATAATCTCTTCTCAGATTCAGAAACCTGATTTAAGAGCTGAGTAAGACAAAATACTTAGGTATCTGCCACTCTATCTCCATTGCCAAGGAACAGGGAATCTCCAGTGTACAAGGGTAAAGGTAATAGAAAGACTAGCAGAAAACTACTCATACAGTTACTAGAAATTAAAGATACTAAGAATTTTTGCAATGCTCAGAGTGCTGCAACTCACAATAATAAATAGCTTGCAATTTGCACAGTACTCTTCCATTGGAAAAGATTCACACCATTTCCCATTGAATCCCACAGGGTGCTGAAGACAGGAGCTATCTTTGGAAGACAGTTATTATCTGAATTTGAACTGTTTGTGACCACAAACCCAAGTATATTTCCATCTCTGGGACCCACAGCCATTCCACTGCACTATCTGTAGGGGTACATGCCTCATAAACCTAATATAGTCCAATATAATTACTAAAATTCACTATACGTGTTGGGTTAGTTGCATGGTGGGGAATGGAGGGCATTGGCTCTAAGAACAAGGAGTCAGAGAGCTTGCCTTCTGAAACCAAAGGTATGGCCCACTTCCTGTGGACTCAATAGGACTAGGACTAAGGGCAGGAAGCCAGGCAGTTATTGCCTAGCATGTTGCCTGTGTTATACTTGGGCATCAGTTACTGACAAGAGTAGAGTTAACTACTCCCACCATAATGGTAAAAAAGAACCTTAAGCAACTTCATGGTTCTCACTATTGCCCTGTCCAACCATTCAACAGAACTGCTAGTGTCCCCAGATACATGTGGCCTACAGAGCCCATGGGTCTTCCCAAATCTTGCACCTTCTACACTGTGCCCAAACTCACAAAAAAGCTATGATGCTCAGCTATAATCAAAGCCAACAGTGAACAGCAAACCAACACCTCAAAATATATCTTAGGACAAAGTCATTTACTAAGAAAGCTACCCCATAAAACTGGTAGATATCTGATCCTCCAGCTATGTACATGTCAATGTAGGAACACAAGTAACATGGGGTGGAATAAAACAGTACGACAACTCAAATGGAAGATAATGGCTAGGTATACAGTCTCATGCCTGTAATCCTAACTATGGAAGGTAGAGATCCAGGATGCAGCAGTTTGAGGCCAGCCTGGCATGAAAGTTCACAACATTCCATAGAAATCGATGGCTAGGCATCATGATGGAGTCTGTCACATTGAGCTACAGGGTAAGCACAAAGGTTGGGTGGAGTAGTGCATGCCTGTCATTCCAGAGTCAAAAGGTAGTACAAACAGAAGACTACAGTCCACACGAGAGCCTGGGAATACAACAAATAAGAACCTATGTAGAAAATAACCAATGCAAAGAGGGACTTACAGAGTGGTTCAAGTTATACAGTGCCTGTTTAGTGGTAGGCCCTGAGTTCAGTCCCCAGTACCACAAAAATAAAGAACATAATAACTCTTTCTCAATAGATTCCAAACAAACACCAATGGTATAAAATGCCCAATAAAGAACTTACAAGAAAATTTATTGAAAAGCTTGACAAGATTCAATAGAATAGATATACACAACTCTTGGATGACATTAGGATGATAATGTAGGATAATGAAAGAGAAATTCAGCAGAAATAGGAAATTTAGAAAAGAAACAAATAGAAAATTTAGAAATGTAAAATTTGAAAATCCAAATAAAAAATTTAGTTGGGAGTCTTAACAGCTTAGATAAGGCAGAAGAGAAAATTTGGTACAATCATAAGCCAATATGCACCTAGTGTCAGACTACACAGGTTTACAAAACAAACACTACAACTGATAGTACTGTACTAGTCTGGTATATCAACAACCAACAATGGACCAATCAATGGACAAGTCATTCAGACAACTCAATGAGGAAACACCAGAGTTAACTGTACTATAAATCAAAGGGACACAGAGTCCTTTCCATCCTATAGGCACCCTCCTTTTCATCAGGAAACTTCATCAGTAACTTTGTCTAAAATTGAAAGTGTATTAGAAAGCAAAAACAAGTCAATGATAATTTTTTTTTATTGTGAGGATACCATACAGAGGTGTTACAATTACATGGGCAAGATAAAGAGTACATTTCTTATCAAGCATTGTTGCCTCCTCTTTGTTTCCCCTTTCCATCCCTTCCCATACTCTCCCCTCCCTCCACCCAATCCTCTCCCCTCCACCAAAGTTGTAAAGTTTGTTTTTCGACATAACAACTTGTACATCTAATTGTTGCAATGGGTCCCCCTGTATCCCTAGTTAAACAATTTGTTTTTTCCCTTCCCCTCCACAAATTATACCAACATCACATACAGTCAAAGCATGGGTTTACCATGGGGGAGGGACATACAAAGCAACATAGAAATCATCTTATAAATATGTTAGAAACAATTGCATGAAAGGAAAAAAAAACATTTGAATACTTATCTTGGGATTCACTCCCTTATCATCAACTTATCTGACCTTTTCTGCTTGACTCAGACATATACTAGCTATTGCAAATAATGATAAATTTTTAAATGATTTTTTGGTAACAATGGAACAAAACTAGAATTCTCTAAGAAAAGAAAATCTGCAAGTTATACAAAAGCACCAAGTTAGAGTGACATAATTTTGTGTGTGTTTTCTTTCATTTTGTTTTACATAGTACTAGCAAAAAAACCCACCCAAGCCTAGAATATGCTAAGCAAGTACTTTACCACTGAGCTATGTTCTCAGCATGACTGGCTCAAACAGAAACCCTCACTTCTCTTCATGGGCTTGTTAATCATTGAAACCAAAAAGACATAATTAATCAACTAAATGTATCATTTCCTTCTCATGAGCATCATCTGGGCTTTGAGGAAGGAATAGAAATGTTCTCGCTTTGCTTTGCAAAGCCTACTGTCTAGTTTGGAGAATATACATTGTTAGAAAAGTTTACTAGAAATAAAAGTGGAGGATGCTACAGCAGAAGGCAGGCCTAACAGCACGCCGTGGTCTTTATTTTACTTTCTACTTCATTCCATACCCTCAGGAAGTGGCTTAAGCCTGCCAACTCTGTAACAGGTAGTCTATTTAATCTATTCTTCCCTATAGTGTATGGCATCCTGTAAATAGCTTTGACTGAATGCTCTTAGAATGAAACACGAAACTGACCATTTTTAAATACTCAACTTATCAAACAAAATTAATAGAAAATGTCATTAAAGTAAATAAATAAGCAAGCCTAGGATAAGAATTGAGAACAAATTAGATTTCCCATTTATATCGTTCTCTCTCAAGACCTTTAAAATTCATGGTAATTAATCAAAAGCTTAGTATGTATTAACAACCTATTTTTCAAGAAATAGATCTGAGGGTTAAAAAGTCTCAGTGGCTCCCAGCACATTTGAACATAAAATGTCAAACCCTTTTTAAAAGCATGCACGTATCATACATCATCTGTTCTTACTCATTGTGCTTGCTCCCTCATTTTTGGTTGCATCCCTGATCTGACCCTCCTCCTCCCCAGTCCACCTGTGCTGGCCTTCACTATGCTTCTAGAAGGATATGTCCACTGGTTATTCTTTCCATAGATATCTCCTTGTCTCAGTTAAAATAACCCCATCTTACTCTTTCTCTGAAACGATACTGATTTATCCTCCATCCAAGGATATGATTTATTTCCTACTGCTCATAGTTTAATTTCTGTCTTCACCAATATAATTCTCACAAAAGCTGAGATTCTGGCTTTCTTTTACCACCCTATTTTTAAAGAGCCCAAAGTATGGTTGACATATTAGACCCTACAAGTCACGTACAAAGGACTTGAGAGAAAGGTTTCAGGTTCAGATGCTCCTTATATTTTATGTGGGAGGAATGAAGTCCCCTAAAAACTTCCCTGATGCCTCATTGGCTATTGACTTCGGCACCAGTTACCAAGAAGGAGCAATGGAGTTTCCATACTTGGATTTGACCTGTTGTAAATCATTCCTGAGGAGGCGCTAGCCTTCTAGAATATGAAGGGATTTCAACTCATTGTCTAAAAGCAGAACTGAAAGTGTCTTAGCAAGGTAGAAGGGGAGATGGCTGCTGGGTAAGCAGACAACTGTGTCAGTTATCATGCTGAACTCTCATTTCCCATGCTGGAATCTTCTCACCCATGAAGAACGTTTCAGCATGTTACCTAGTGCCTTGCACTCTGCAAATCATTCATTCTTTATTCATGTATTCTCACAAACATCCATGGACACCAACTGTGTTTGATTGCCTCAGACTTTGAAAATCTGGAGATATAAAAAGACTCAAGCAATTCTCAATTTAGGATATATTACAATTAATGTGTAGTGATTCAAACTGTGATATGTATATACATATGTAAAAGTGAAGTATATATACATATATATGCTTTACATATACATATATGTACTTTAGTAACTAAATCTCCAAGCAAGGAGAATCCAACATTTATTCAATTCAGAAAGCATATTAAAGTATTAAGCAAAATAAGTGAGTGGATATCCATGTATTGACACATTTGAGCCAACCTATATATTCTACAAAATCAGTTATATGGAGTTTGGTGCCCATCATCTATGTCAACATTGCACTTTCTTATATCTTCAAAGATACAACAGTATCTGATAGTGGAGCTAATTCAGCTCAAACTTTGTCTATTCCAGGTGACCTAATGAGGAAAGATTCCTCAAAGTAAAGAATCTGTTCTGCATAGCATGCACTTTCTTTTAAAGCAATATTTTCATAAACTTTAAATAGATGTAACATTACTGCCAACAATAATTTTCTAGGAGATGATATTTACACAAATTATGAAAGATCTTTCTTGAAAAATACCATTGTATGCCACCTTCAAGTTTTTCTCTCCACAACTCACTTTGTCAGTGTAGAAAAAGACACATCTAAAAAAATCACTTAATGTAAGCTGGACGCCTGTGGCCCATGTTTGTTCAAACCTTCTGACAAACTGGGAATAGAAAGGAACTTTCTCAACCTGATTCTCTTACAAAATCCCCACAGATGACATGCTACCTAATAATAATATACACATTAGAAAGCAGTCCTACCTAAGACTTCCTTCCTAAGATCAAAATGGACAAAGATGTCTTCTCTCACCCTTTTTAGTTATTGTGCTGGAGTTCCAGCCATGGCAATTGGTTGGGAAAATTTAGTAAAAACAGATTAGAAAGGAAAAAATAAAACTATCCCTCTTTACAGATGACATGACACTGTGCAGAGAAAGCTCAAGAAATTTACAAGAATGTTTATCAAGTTCATAGGACACATGAAAACTATATGAAAATTTTATTTCTTTTTGTAATTTTTTATTTTTTTATTGTGAAAATACCATACAGAGGGGTTACAATTACATGGGCAAGGTAACAAGTGCATTTCTTTATTTCTGTATAGTAGTGACAAACAAAAATAACATTGAGGAAACAATACTTCTTGATACAAAAAGACTAGAAATAAATTTAGCAAGGGATAAGAAAACCTTACATTTTATCAGAGTTTCCAGCTTTCTTATTTCTTTAAAGAAATGAGAAGCTATTCTGAAAATTCATGTGGAAATGCAAGAATAGCCAAAAACATCTTGAAGAACAAATCAAAGTGAGAATATTTACACTCCCTCATTTCAAAAGGTAATGCAAAACTAATCAGAACACAGTGGTGGCTAGCAAGAGAGACATAGAGATGAATGGGGTAGAATTCAAAGTTTAAAAATAAACATATATGCATAATCTACTGACTTTTTGACAAGGATGTCAAGACTATAAAATCAGAAGAATAGCCTTTCAACAAATGGTTCTGGAATCAATGGTTAGTCACATGCAAGGATGGAGTTGAGGCCCTTACCTCACAGGACACGGAAAAATTAATTCAGAATGTATCTAATACCTACCTTTAAGAACTGAAGGTATACAAGTTTGAAGAAAACTGTGCTTTCTTGAAGGTGGTAGGGAGTGGATGGTGGGGGAAGGGACATAGGCATCGATCTTCATGGGATTTGACCAGACAATGTTTTCTTAGATACGAATTCAAAAGCACACCAGGAGGAAGTAGGTAAATCAATGTCAAAATAAAAAATATGTGTGCTTCAGAGGAGACAATGAAAAAAATCGAAAAGGTAATTCACAAAAATGGGAGGAAACATTTGCTAATCACCTTACCTAGTAAAGAAATTGTATCCAGAACATGTGAGGAATTTTATAATACAATGATAAAAAAACAAGTGGCACTGTGGCTCAAGTGGTAGAGTGTTCGCCTTGAGCTGAAGAGCTGAGGGACAGCGCCCAGGCCCAGAGTTCAGGCCCCACAATTACAAAAAAAAAAAAAAGATAAAAAAAATTACTCTGTTTTTATTAAATTAATAATTACCAAATTATTTTTTTAATTTTTATTTATTTTTATTGTGAAAATACTGTACAGAGGGGTTACAATTACATGGGCAAGATAATGAGTACATTTCTTATCAAGCATTGTAGCCTCCTCCTTTGTTTCCCCTTCCCATCCCTTCCCAGCCTCCCCCCACCCCTCCCAATCCTCCCAAATTATTATCCCATTATTATCTGATAATCATCCCAAGAAAACACACAATAGGTCCGTAAGCATGTGGAAAGATCTTTACCATCATTAGCCCTAAAGAAAAAGCAAATCAAATACAGCCAGCCAATGGCAAATCCAGGCAAATATTACAGTGAAATATCACTTTGCATCCACCTGAATAAAAATAGTAAAAAAAGATAATTAGGCCAGATGTGGTGGTGCACATCTATAACCCCAAAATTCTGGAAGTCTGAAACAGGAGGACCATAAACTCCAGGTCAGCTTGGGAAACATGAGAACTTTTCTTAATGCTTCCCCCAAATGCAGGTAATGTCAAGGTTGTAGAGAAGGTAGAATCATTAAACACTCCTGGTAATATTGTAAAGCCTGCCAACTGCTGTGGAAAACGAAACAGATCCTCTAACTGTTAAATGCAGTACTCCTAGATGATCCAGCAATTTCACTTTTAGATTAAAAACCCAAATAAAAATGAAAAGACATTTATCTGTACAAACATTTTATTTAAAAAAATCATTCCTAGCAACATTATGAATAGCCCAAATTTGGAGGATGTCTATAAGTAATAGAGGCATAGAATTTCTTTACCACCCAATGAAACATTTTTTAGTAATGAAAGTGAGATACTGATGTATACAACAAATGTAAACCCTAAAATAGTGCATATGAAGTGAAAGAAACTAGACGCAAATGGCCATATATGGTGATTCTGTTCTTGTTCAGTGCGTTGAATAGTCAAACTCCTAGAAAGGAAAAACAGCAGAGTGGTTTCCTATGACCAGAGTAAAGGATGTTGGAGGGAAATGAAAAGTGACTTTTAAAATTTTTATTATTAAATAGCTATACAAAGAGATTACCATTCCCTAACTCAGGGTAGGAGTATAATGCATCTTGACCAATGTCATACCTTTCAAGATTCTCCCTCACTTTCCTCATATCTCATCCCTATCTTCCAGTTATGTAACTCAACTTTAATATAATGGAAATTGAATATAATGGTTGCATTTTTTCACCCTATCCCTCCATTCCTCTGCCCCAACCCTTCACTAGACTCTTGCCTCAAACTTTTAATAGATGTATACTCTCCTTTTGGAGATGTGTTTTGTGATTCGAGGTAACCTTGCATAATTTTATGCATTATGTACTGGAAATCAATAAAAGCCTTTTTTGATTCGAATATTCCATAAATATTTTGCTGGTCATATTATGTTAAAACTGAACTCTACAACTGGGAGTGACAGGAAGGAGACAATGTCCAAAAAGAAATACACTCTTTACCTGACTTATGTAACTGTAACTCCTTTGTATATCATCTTTATAATAACAATAAAAATAAAAAAATATTTAGCTGGTCAAAGCAAGTTAAAAAGCCATATAGGTGAAATCACTGTATGAAGCAGTCACTATGATTTGGAAGTTAAAATCTTTTAATTTTTCAACCTAAAGAAAGGCCAGACCAGCAATGCCTGCAGCTGGTTTCAAGAGGAAAAATTATTTAGACTGGTATAGGAAAACCCTGGCTCTTACATAAGCAGTCCTGTCTCTTCCAATTTTTATCCCCAATGTCTTGATTTTTATTCATTTGAAACTGTCCATTTCATTAGAGCAGCCCTGTGGAGTGCTTGAGACCAGGATTTCACATGACAACTTCACCACCAATACACCCACACCAAGTTCTGATGCATCTTCTGCCCTTAAGCATCTGTGTTCCTTCTCTGCCAAGCTCATTGCCCAGGCAGGCCTGTGCCCCCAGCAAACTACCTAGCAGGCCCATCTGACCCTTTGGGAAAAAGACACTTTTCACGTTCTTTCAAGTCTTCTAACAACAGTAGTCACCTGCTTAGCTTCTTTCCTGTGCAGTAATTATACTGTATTCATAGCCTGATTTGACATTTCCAAAGAAAAATACAATTATAGCATCCTGAAAGGCGGAAATAACCTGCTGATGATATTTGAGGAGAAAAAAAATCAATTTTGAGATTTGCTTCAGCTAACTATCTCAGAGAAGTGTTGTTAAATGCTATTGGATGCTGGGCCCAGCTCATTTCTATTCATCTAAATATCAAACTTTGCTCAACTTCAAATACTAAGTTTCTAAAAGCTCCAAATGAGGAGAACTCCTACTGAGCAATTTAGAACCTTAAAAAGAGAGGTATTTTATGGGGATAATAAATACACATGGATCTCAATCATGGGGAAAATATTTTAAGTGCCAATTAGAAGTACATTATCTCAAATCCCCATGTTTGAAATAAGTAGGATTAATAGGTATTATTAGTATTCATTTGCCCTCATCTATTGGCCAAAACCTGCAGAATTTAATGATGACATTTTATTCCATGTTCAAGTAATGAGTGAATGAATATACATGATCAAGTCACACAGACCTGGGTTCAAACTGTGAGTCTACCATCTGTATGACTTGAACTCCAAGTCCAGGTACCCATCATTTCTAACAACAAAGTTCTATATGAGTTTGAATTATTAATAACTTTACTGTACTATCCTTTGAGACTCTCTGATCTGCACTGCTTGAGAGATACAGAGTTTGTCCTCTACAAGACAGTTCTATATATCAGCATGTTATAATTAAAGGCCCTTCATGAAGCTGAGGATTCTAGGTCCTTGGGAGCCAGCCTGTACTGCCAGAATCTTCAAATGACCAGATGCACCAATGCTATTATCTCAGAGAAGCCTTCCCACCCCTCTCTCACCCCCCCAGGGTGTTGGGGTTTTGTGTGTGTGTGTGTTTTTTTGTCCTCTAGCAAATCATCATTTTGGATGCAGCTCAGTACAAGGGCAGCTTTAATTAATGAGCCAGGTTTCTGGCATTGATAAGATTTGCTAGGTTAAGGTCATGTGTGGAGGGCAATTTTCATTAAATACATTAAATGTGGCTGCAATGTGAAATGATATTGTCTATCCCTTCCTGAACTACTGTCTTACTACAGTAGCAGCAATGGTCTTCCAAACTCAAAGGCAGTTAATAAAGGGGAATGATGAAGAGAGGCAGTTATTTTTACCTCAGTGATTGAAAGAATATCCCAACCTTTCAGGTGGCCTGCTGAGGGATCGCCTCCATACCTCAATGTCCCTGATGTTCATTCCAGGCCTCTAGGTCTGTTCATGTAACACTCAGATGTCATGCGTTCTGGATGAGACTTTGAATCCAAACCCAAATCCTAACAGCATTTTAAAAAATGTTTTGTTCATACTATTCTTAATTCATAGAACATTTCAAAATACGACATAGAGTTTTTGTTTTGTTTTGTTTTTGGTTGGGGGGCTGGAACTCAGGACCTGGACAGTCTCCCTGAGCTCTTTCATGGAAAGCTAATGCTCTATCACTTTGAGTCACACTTCTGGATTTCTGGTGATTAATTGGAGATAAAGAGTCTCAGGGACTTTCCTGCCCCAACAGGCACCAAACAGTGATCCTCAGATCTCAACCTCCTGAGTAGCTGGATTACAGGCATGATCTACTGGTGCTCTGCTACATAGCTTTTATTCTTTTTTAAAAAGATTAACTTTAGGGCTGAGAATGTGGCTTAGTGATAGAGTGCTTGCCTAGCATGCATGAACTCCTGGGCTTGATTCCTCAATACCACGTAAACAAAAATGCTGAAAGTGGCACTGTGGCACAAGTGGTAGAGCCTTGAGCAGAAGCAGCTCAGAGACAGTGCCCAGGCCCTGAGCTCAAGCCTCAGGACTGGCGAAAAAAAAAAGTTAAATTTAGAAAACTTTTGCAGTTTTTTCCTCTCCCTCTTTTATGTGCATCTTTAACCAGAGCAGAACCTTTGTTACAATTGATTGGACCTACATTGCTATGTTTCAATCATGCAGTCTTTTCCTTAGGTTAGCATCACTGGACAAATTATAGTGGCTTATATACATCAATACTTTTGTGTGTGTGCCCCAGTACTGGGACTTAAACTCAGGACCTTGTGTTCTCACTTAAGATTTTTTTCACGTTAGCCACATTCCCACTTCCAGCTTTTGCTGGTTAATTAGTGGGGGGGAAAGGAGTCTCATGGACTTCTCTGCCATATCTAGGCTCAAACAACAATCCTGAGATTTTAGCTAGGATTACAGGCAGGAGCTACCAGCACTTAGGCTCATCTTTATAATATTTTACAGAGTATTTGAATTGCCTTTAAAATCCTCTGTAGTCTTTCTATTCATCCCTGTTCCTTTCTAGCAACCACTGATCTTTTTCCTTACTGTCTGCACAGTTTTGTCTGTTCCAGAATGTCCTATACTTGAAGTATTTGAAGTGATAGAGCATTTAGCCTTCTAACACTGCTTTCTCCCATTTAGCAATACACATTTACCATTTTGCTACATCTTTGCATCACAACTGTTACATTTTTAAAAAGACGTAGGCGAGTAAGAACAGCACCATGCACATGGTATTCAGGTAAGGGGTAGGTTTATTAGTAGACCAGCTGGGACCAGGCAAGGTTGGCACTCCACTCGGCTGGCAAAAGGGAGCGTCTGGCCCTGGGTTAGGCCTTATTTAGAGTAGGGGGGGGGAAATGTGTGTCCAGGTAAAGGGAAGTGGGACCAGGTAAGAGGTGGGACTAGGTGGGAGAAAGGTGTGACCACATCAGATTCAGATGTGACCTCATCGGATGTAGATGTGACCTCTTCCAGGTGTCCCAGTTGCCTAGGTAACACAGGTACTGGGCGGGATCTGCTCACCATCCAGGAATGGACCTTAAAACAACCTCTCATTTCTTTCTAGTGCTAAATAATATTCCATTGTCTGGATGTACCACAGTTTATTTACTCGCTCACTGATTGCCTCCAACGTTTGGCGTTTATGAATCACATTGCTATAAACATTGTATATAAGTTTTTATATGGGCATAAGTTTTCAACTCATTTGAGTAAATACCAAAGTGTGCAATTGCTGGACCATATGGTAAGAGTATATTTAGTGCTGTAAGAAACTGCTACACTGCTTTTCAAAGCAGCTCTATCATTTTGTATTCTTGCCAGCAAACGAATGAATTTCCAGTCACTCCTTACCGCTGCCAGCATTTGATGTTGTCAGTGTTATGTCTTTAGTCATTATTATTTTAATTTGCATCTCCTTAATGCCATACATTGCAGAATATTATTTTGTTTTATATTATTATAAAGATGCTGTATAGAGGGAACATTTCTTTTGTATACTTACTTACTATCTGTGTATCTTCTTTAATAAGGATGACATTTTTACATGTATTTTTAATATTTCATAACTTTAGATATAAGCTTAGACATATGTAACAATTAATATTTAAAGCCCATAAATGAAAGTATAGGCACAATTTTATAAATTAATTTAGATATAGCTTGGACATGTTTAAATATTAATATTTTAAAGCCCGATGAAATTATAGGCACAAAGGCAGTGAATTGCAAGTGCAAGGTCTGCTCCTGGATGGTGAGCAGACTCCACCCTCCTCGCAGCAAAGTCTCCACCCAGTACCTGCGTTACCTAGGCACCTGGGACACCTGGAAGAGGTCACATCTGCATCCGCTGAGGTCACATCTGAATTTGATGTGGCCACACCTTTCTCCACCCATACCCTAGATAAGGCCTAGCCCAGGCTCAGACACTCTTTCTCAGCTCTTTCCTTCTCAGCTCTTTCAGCTCTTTTTCCAGCTCTCTCTCTTTCTCAGGTCTTTCCCAGGCCTTTCCCAGCCATGTGGAATGCCAACCTGGCCTGGTTCCAGCAGGTCTATTGAATAAACCTACCCCTTACCTGAATAACACATGCGTGGTGCTGTTCTTACTCGGCTACCTCTTTTAAAAACCTAACATAAATGGTGCCGTGACTCGGATAAAGGGCTTAAAGTCAGGATAGGTGGGATTCCTCTCTGGTTTTTTTCCCTCTTTTTTCTTTTTTGTTTGTTCTTCCCTTTTTACTCTGAGGAATACCCAGTTCTGATGGCCTTTTGCGAACTCGTCTGTCTGCTGTGGACACAGTGCATCGATACCATTGCTGGCCTTCACATCCACATCCACACCACTTCTCTACTCTGGTGAGTGGAACTACTCTCTACGGTTCTCTGTTGCCCTCTGTCCACGTCTCTGTCCAGACATGGAGCCACGCCAGAGAGCTCCTAAGGCCTTTAGCTGAAAGGCCGGTCACCTCTGAAGCCTACGATGTTTGGTTTTGGGGGCTTGGCCATTTCTCTCTAGAGGGCACTGGGGGAAGATGGGACGCCGCTTCTGCCTGGTCAGCTCTCCTTCACTCACCAGACTGACTCTCCTACACATTTAATGGGGTGCTATGAGTCACACCCGAGCAGTGAAACCCCTTTGAAATGCCTTCTGCTTTCTCTGGAAAGCCAGAGCGCCTAATTTTTATGCCATTCTCAGATGTAGACAGTTTTTGCCACTGGAATGGTAAATGGTCAGAAGTCTGTTTACTTTCAGGCTCTCTTTGCTCTCTCTCTGCCAGTCATGTCCAACTTTCTCTATCTCTTCCTTTCTCTTTTCTACATTTTGGCTTGTGCCCTGAAGTAGGCTTGATCTATTTGTTCAGGGTTTCTTTGCATTTTTTCAGAATTTCTCCATCTTGGCCACATGGTGGGTTAAGGGTTTGGCCCCATCTGACCCTTAACCTTTCACTAAGTTTACTACTCCATCCATCTATTCTAAAGTGCCTTGCTAACAAGTTGCTCTTTTCACAGGCCCTAGTAAGTGAGGCCCAACCATCTGATGTGCTTTGTTAGCAAAGATGTCTAAACACTGTTGTCAAAATTTTAGGTTTTGAGTTTTGCCTTTTTTGTTTTATGTTGTGTATTCTACTACTGACTGTGGTTCTAAAATACTGGGCATATCTGTGCTAAAATTCTCATCACATCTAATGAGTTTTGTCATTGCAGAATATTTGTTGGTCAGTTCTTGATAAGGAGCAGGTAAGCTCTACTGATTCTACTTGATCTCCTTGTTGCTTTAATTGGAAATAATAAAGGGCTTTTGTGGCAAAGATTGCAGTTAAAAGCCAGCCCGGGCCAAAAAATCCCTAAGACTCCATCTCCCAACTAACCTGCAAAGAGCCAGGCTGAAAGCTGGCTCAAGACTCTTATCTCTAACCAGCCAAATACTAGAAGTGGTACTGTAATTCAAAGTGGTAGAGCACTAGCCTTGAGCCGAAGTGCTCAGGGACAGTGCCCAGGCCTTGAGTTCAAACCTTCTTGAATACCAACTGGGACAAGCCATCCCAGCAACGAGCACCTAGACTCAGCCAGTCTGGGGAACAAGGGAACATGGACAGGAGTAAGAGGAGATGATGTCACATCAGCTACTCTGTGCCTGACCTTTCAAAATTAACCAGAGCTGGGAGGTCAGTGGAAGTAAGAAGCCTGCCAATCCAATGTCTATACCTATCTACCTATTAACTGAACAGGAATTTACATTCTTGCCTTTGTTTTGAATTCTCCTCTACCTTGTTACCAGATAGGGACATTTCTACCAACATTTTCAGCCCCAAGTCCTATTTATTTGCTCTCTAGTATTTTTTTCCAGCCCCTCAATGCCTCATGAGACTTCTCCAGACTTCATCTGAGGACTCACACCACCAAGGGACAGCTGCTGCTCGCTGCCTTCTCTGGGAGGGGACCAAATTCCAGCCTTTCACCCCTATTGTCGATGCCCCTTGTCAGCAGGAAGTAGCCAGGGAGAATCTGTGTCCTATTTCATGATTATTAAAAGGCTGGAATGTAAGGTCAGCTCCTGGATGGCGAGCAGACTCCACCCAATGGAATAGTGCACTGAAATTAGGAAACAGGCTCTGAGCGCCCAACAAATGACATTTTAATGTACTATACATTCATTCTCTTCTTTGAAAACACCATTCATTTTTACCTCTTTTTTCTGAGCATCTTTTTTCTTGTAGTTCCCTCTGCCAGCTGTTCTTGACCATTCCAGTGTGGTTGGTTGGGTCTTTCCTGCCCTCCAGATTTCAGCTCTTCTGATTACATCTAATGTCCCCTCTCCCTACATGTCACTCTTTAAACACATCCTCCTTTCCTAACTCATTACTCTCTAATGGATACCTTAAACACTGCCTTTTCCTTATGCAATATGCATCCACTCCATCAAGATGTGATTTCTGTGAGAAGAGAGAATTTATCTGATTGCTTCATTCTTTGCCAGGTACAGTGCCAGCCATGACCCCATCTCAGTTAACAGGAAGGAAAGACAATCCTCCTTCTATTATAGATTCATCAGCTTCCATTTTTCAGTTACTAGAGGCTGGTTGCTTAACTGGCTTATCTGTTTTCAGCCACTAGCTGTATTTTCCAGTTGTCTTCTATCAGATGGATGTTTGAGGGAGTAAGGCTTCATTCCAGCCACCAATTCTATCTCTCAACATCTAATCCTCCTGTCTAGTCCCATCTCTTTTTTGGGGAGGAGGTGATCCTGGGGCTTGAACTCAGGGTGTGGGCACTGTCCCTGAGCTTTTTGCTCAAGGCTAGTGCTCTACCACTTTGAGCCATATCTCTACTTCCAGTTTTTAGGTGGTTAATTGAAGATAAGAGTTTCCTGGACTTTGCCACCAGCACTGACTTCAAACCCTAATCTCAGCCTCTTGAGTAGCTAGGATTACAAGCAGGAGCCACCAGCACCCAGCCCTTCCCATCTTTTGAAAGGTAGCAGGAAGGGAGAACATGCAGAAGAAAACCAAGAGGGCCCATTTGAATACAAATTATGATTAGCTCTAAATAGAACATCTTGGTCAGTAGGGTTAGAGGGAGATACAGAAAAGCCACCAGCAGTTCTGGAAGGTTTGAAATCAGTCCTGGAAAAAAATTGTTTTTCTAAAATTTGACCCTTCTCTGATTAGATGGGAACTAGAGTTCTGAACATAATTGAATAAATCGTTTGAAACTTCTACTTACTTAGAACCAATGCTGTGCAGGCTACAAAGGGAGTCAGGGAACAATGACAAAAGATACACCTCCTAAAATCCCCTTGGGGTCCATGATCAAAGCCATTCCTACAGTCCTCAGGACAAATGCTCTGTTGTGCTGGCAGTGTGTGTTCTTCTGCCACTGGGGAGGCCACACAGTTCTATATATTTAAGCTAAAATTAATGTAATGGGGAAAAAAGATTCACAACATGATCTGCCCTTTCTTGCCTATGACTGCAATAATAATAGCTCATATTCATTGAGCCCTTAAAAAGCATTGCACTAACTACTTTTCATGACAACCATTTGAAACCTTATTGTTATTGCTAGCGTTTACAGGTGAGAAAACTAAATTCTGGCCCTGCTCCAAAGGTCACACAGCTGGCAGAGGGTGAAGCTGGGTTTTCTGTGATTGCTCAATAGTTGCTATAATGCATGCTGACTGCACAGCTATTTCCCTGCTCCCTTTCTCTTGCTGTTAAGTTGATATTTATTCTTCAAAATTTTGTTCGTGTTTGAATGCCTTCCTGAAGTTAGAATGTAATTCTATTGGGGGGGGGAGGGAAAGGAGCAGGAATTATCAGGGCTTGAACTCATGAATTTGCTCTTGCTAGACTGATATTCTACCACTTGAGACATGTCTCAGTCCTGCTTTTGACTAGAAATGGATTTTATCATTTTGGAGATGAATTCTCTTGGATTTTTCTATCCAGGCTGGCTTTGAACCATGAGCCTCTGGATCTTAGCCTCCTGAGTAGCTAGGACTACAGGCATGAGGCTGTGAGCCACTAGCACCTGACTCATTCCTCTAATTTCCTATGCCAACTCACTTGGACAATAGTTAGCCTGATAATGATGTCTTTACAATGAATTTATTAATTGCCTGGAGGAGCAATAGAGTCATGAATTCAAATGAAGCTCTATCACCTGTTAAGATAATGGCCACCATATATGAAGTATTTTGAGGCTTCATTTCTCCATTCTTTAGCCTAGTACAATAAAACCCAGCTTGAAAGGTTGTCATATTCAAACAAACATGGTGACTACTTTTATGAGTCCTCCCCCTCCCCTGCTGTGGTCAATTGTAAGGTTAATAAGGAAACGGTCTATGTTATATTCTTATGTGTTATATCCTATTATGTCACATCATATCACATTTGATTCTTATCTATCTCCAACACTGACTGCAGGCAATGCCACCTGTTCAGTCCTTGTTGTTCACAGGTCATGACTAAGAGGGAGGTGTGAGAAGACAAGAACATAACACCAGCTATTTTAACCACTGCTTCCCTGATTTTCCATTCAGGTATTACAAAGTTTGCTCCACCCATGGACTAGTTCATATCTTCTTCTGTCTAACACTGTATGATGAAAATTTGCACAAGTAAAAGGTTGAAAGAATTGTAAGCACTTATAACCCTACGGTGTATGTTCTACCATTAGCATTTTATTGTATTTGCTCAATTGCCTTTCTGTCCATCCTTCCATCTCTCCATCAACTCATCTTATTTCTGATGCATTTATGAGTTGTAGATATGAGGATCTTTCCTCCTTATTGCTTTCACATGTGTATTATTGACTAAATACACTTTATAATGCTTATCATAAAATTTACATGAAACAAAATATAAAAACTTTTAAGTAAACTATCGGGTGAATTTTGCCTCAAATCACTATCAAACCACAGAACATTATCATCATTCTGGAAAGTCATTGCTTGTCAGTCCTCAGCCCACCTGGAGAAAACTACTCTCCTGACATTTTCTCTACTATTGACTATTCTAATGCTTCCTATAAATAAAATTCTAACTTGAAAGTTCTAAATAAGCTTATTTTTAAAGTAACATTCCATTGCTAAGGATACATAAAACCCATATCAATTACCAAAAAAGAACATCTTTATTAATATGCATAAACCAAAAAATAAACCAACCAAAACGAACATCGGTACCACCTACATAAAATCATATGAATTTCTGGGGCCTTTAACATCTTTTCAGGAAGATCAAAACTATTCATAACATAATCCTAAGACATTACATGCTTTTTCAGCTTCATTAATCCCACAAGTTGACAGTGGAGCTTTCCAGAGGCTGCATGATGTGATCTCATGCTAGGTTCAAGTAAAAGCACAAAAGAACCCAGATGCTTTTCTTCTTTAGGTAAGATCAAAGTGATTTGCCAAACTGTGAAAAAAAAGATGCTCTTTTCACTCTTTTATTTTTGGTTTGGTGACTCGAATGTATGTTATATTTATATGTAATAGATTTATTATTTAAGTAGACTAATAAATATTTTTTCTTTAAAGTGGTAATATGACAAATATCGATAAATTTAACTGGTACAAGCAAAAGGTCAACACTGGGTACTGTAATACATTGGTGTGTGTGTGCTGTGCTTGAGGCTTGAACTCAGGGCCTGGGTGTTGTCCCTTAGCTCTTTTGCTCAAGGCTCCCCGTCTACCACTTGAGTCATAGTTCCACTTGAGGATTTTGGTGGGTAATTAGAGATAAGAATCTCACAGATTTTCCTTGGCCTCCTGAGAAGCTAGGATTACAGGTATGAGCCACCAGCACCCAGCTTTGTCTGTACTAATTTTTAAGACTGCAATGCACTGCATTTGGGAGTTGAGGCTCTGCAAATCATAATTTGATGCATCTGGGTTTTTTGTTTGATTGTTTGCCAAGCTGCTGGCAATTCCCAGCTTCTGCTCGTCACTAGCTGCCTCTGAGTTCCTGGGAGCCACCAGCAGAGTCGGCAGGAACTCCTGGGAAAACTCAACAACCAGCATTACCCCCAGAAGATGCATGTTCCTTCATGATGCCTAGATTTGCTTTTTAGCTCCCTGAATGCTGGCATATTCAGGAGGGTCTCAATTGAGTGCCCACAGGAAAGCTCAGGTGCCCTGGAAAGCTAGCCTTGCCCTGCCTTTGAAGTCACAGAAGCCCAGGCTCCAGGAGGAGAGGCTACACACACTATGAACACATTTTAGAACCCAGCTCCCTATTGTACTCATTTTGGATGAAAAGAAAGTTTAGGTTAGAAGATATACAAACAAAAAAGCAAGCCACAATTCTAAGTCATGCAGTTCAGCACAGACAGGAACTGAATGAGCAGAGCTGACAAGGAGTCAGACCTTCCAAAGGGATGCCCTGCACATACTTGGGAAAGATTGATCTGAGCAGTGCATGTAAATGGTCCTGGCTGTGAGAAAAAGGTCCTTCACGTTTATCTTCTCGTAAGGAAAATAGAGTTTGTTAGTCCCTGTTTTCTCCTATTAGCTCCAAAGTCTTACAAAAGAAATCTGTTGATGCCAAAACTTTCCTATATACCCGGCTTGAAAAACAAGAGACTCATGTTGCTGCATCTCAAAACTGCATTCGAAAACTATCTGCGCCACATCAGTTCTTCAGCGGTAGTGTGAAAACTCTTTGGGTAGGGATGAGGTGGGGGGCAGGGGTTTCATACAAACTGAGTGGAGTTTTGACTTTTACCTTCAGCCCAAGATACAAGGTCCAGACACCGCATTTAAAGAGATCATCCACACAGTCTATATTTGGTCGCATTCCCTTCATGATATATAGTTTCAGTCAACACTACTTGGAAATGCTCACCTGGTGCCTTTGATAAGGTGACCAATGTCAGAGAAGCAGAGAAGCCATCTCTCCCTCATGATCCCCAAGATCCCCAGCCATTCCTTATCTGAAATAGGACAAAGGAGAGCCAGCTCTTTCAAATACAAATGAGAGCCTTCTGGATGTGGGCATGTGGGCATGCTTCCTCACCAAGGACAAAACAAAGAGGAAAGAGCTTCAGCTGCATTTAGAGGGACTACATTCCTTTTCCAGTGCTATCACAAATGCCTGAGAAAAAGGGAGCCTAATAGAAGGTTCTCTGGGGGTTGTCCTTCAGAGTTTCCCTTGTGGTCCTGTGGCTTTGAGGCCTATGATAAGATATCACATCACCACAGGGAGTAAATGATCTGGCAAAAGTGATCACTGAAGACAGGAAAGCAAAAAAGAGGGGGGGGAAAGTAAGTCAGGATTCTAATATCCCCTTCAAGGGCATGCCTGCAGTGACCTCACTTTTTCCTTCTACTAGGCCCCACCTCTCAGTAGTACCCCAGGTTGCAGTCCCAGCCTTTAGTGTATGGACATTGTGAGGGGGTAGGAGGGGGAGGGAAAGATAATATTTAAGCTCCAAATCACAGCAAGGATTTGGGCAGTATGCTGGGTAGGACTCCTGTGAGTAAATGCAGCCAAAACCAAAGGTCGGCAATGTCCCTTCCAGAAAGAGGGAGTGCCTACCAAATTCAGCGGAGAGATCAATGCAGTGTCAGCTGCCCAGAGAGTCTGGTTAGCAGCCAGAACTAAGAACATCAGTAACAAAGGAGCCAAGGCAAAACATATGAGTATCCCGCGGTGGGTTAGGAATAGAAATGCCATCATACACCACCTTAACATTCCTTCCCTCCACCCTCTCACTCCTAGGAAAATCAATTAGTGAGCAGGAATATTTTAAGAGAGCAGATCAAAAACACAACTCTGGGGTGATGAGGCTAAAGAGAACCTTGAAAAACTGCTACGTTCATGAGGATTTTAGAGAGATTTGCTTTGGTGGAAACTACATTCTGATATAAATTATTGAGCAACATTTCTCAGACCACTGCTGCTTCAGTGAGAATACACCTTTTAAGAACCTCAGAGGAATCACAAGATCTGGGCCTGGGTTGATGATGTACAGAGCATGGAGAATTACCACTGTGGACAAATAGATGAAGACACAGTTACCCTCTTGGGTGCATGCTGCTAAGGCAATTAGGGAAGGTATTGTTACTCTCATTAAAGGCAGCTCTCAAAGTTGGAATAAAAGCCACCTGTGTGTTCTATGTGGCGACAGCTGCATCTGAAACACTCTCGCCTACTCCTCTCTCCTTCCCTCTGCCATTTTCCAGGCTCATAATACCCAAGAGGCAACAGAACAAATTCATGCAATCAGTTTCACAGGTGAGCCGTCCGTGGGAGCAGCCATCCAAATGAGAGGGTTTGATTTTTCTAACTTGAAGTTAAAGTTACTGTATATATCTCTTAAGGTAGGAGTCATTGCAGAAAGAGAATGTTGCTGAAGTAGAGGCCTACTGTGTCAGAGGGTCTGATTCTTTGTTTTACCCACAGGACCTGTACAAGAGAAGGCAGCTGGACGAACCCAGAGAGATGATCTCACCAAGAAATATAATAAAAGCTGGGGGGTAGAGGTTGGGGGACAGGATGCTTTGTAAGCCTTATGATTAATTTGGTGGTGTTGGGTGAATTGAGGAACTTTTCAATAGTCAAAGGCATTTATCAGGAAGAAGTGCCTTTTCTTACCTGGCTTCTAGAGGACTAAACATCTATATTAAATAGATTCCCCTCTATTATGGGATCTGATCCTCAGATGATCCTTCTCCTTTTCTCCGTCCTGTACTGGTAGGTGATTTTCCCACATCAAGAAATTGCAGGAGACTAAAGGAAAAGCACCTGAGTTATCAGGACTTTCCACAGTGATGGACTTCATGAATTCATGCCACATTTCCTGTTTTACCTTTCCTATGGGACTCAGTCCAGTTTTGAAGAGTTTTTAGGTCGATTTTGTTTTGTTGTGGTCTCTTCCTTCCAGCCATTACTAACAGTTTCGTTGATAGGACTACTCGTTCAGCAGATTTAATTTAGTTATTTGCAGTGGTTGCTAAGGCTCTACTTTGTCTCAAACTAGAATCAGCTAAAATTGTATTTTTTTAAGTACTGATACCTGGGTCTCATTTTCTAAGATTTTGATTTAATTGGGTTGGGTTATGTTTTGGGCAAAGTGTTATTTCAAATCTCTCCTGGTGATTCTAATATGCAGCCAAGCTTGAAATCCACTGTCAGAAAAGCAATGGCTCTCAATTTTAGCATACCTTAGAAGCATCTAGCAGGCTTCATTACAGAACCCCACTCCCAGAGACCCAGTGCAGAAGAGGCCCCAGTTCTAGCAACTTCCCAGGCAATGGCAATATTCCTGGCCTGATTAGCACCTTTTACAAACCACTGGTTTAACCCATTACCACAAACACTTCCCTAAGGTGCTTTTCATTACATTAAGTTGGCTGCAAGATGTGCCCCAAGAAACTAATATCCAACAACACCCAATGGAGAGAGAAAATGCCTTTCTGTCCCTTAGCCCTCATGGAAGTTCTTAGATTCTAAGCCTATCCTTACACAGGCCAAGAAAATGTACCAGACTGTATTATGTCCTTAGGAAAATGAAAGTAGGTCTGTCTTTGGTTATAGTTTCTGGTCTTGCTTCTCTCTTATATATGGCGTTCTAATTCCCAGTAGGTGCATGGGTTAATGTATTTGTTCTGCAGGTACATTTGACTAGGACCAAGGTCAAGAGCCTCCTTAGACTCTAAAACCTTCCAACTTGAGAACTTGGTTGAGCAGTTTCTATAGAAGTGTGGTATCTTTAGGGATAAAGAAGCATCTCTGGGGTCATTCCAAGATCATTAAGAACAACATGAAACAATAAAGAATGTTCCCCGCAAAGCACAGATTCCCCCTGTAGGAGACAGAAGTAGTTGAAACAAGCACCAATTATGTTGGAGTGCTTGATTATATAATAAGATGGTCCTGGCAGATGGGAGCAGAGATGGGTGGGGAGGTCCCAGTGAGGAACTCTTATATTTCTTGCTAGTCTGGCATGCAGGGTCTCACAATTGTTCATTTATAAAAAACCAAAGGAACCAAATATAGCTGCGCTTCCTTTCCGTCTCAGGAAAGGTCTCATGCATGTTGCACAAGACACGAACAAGCCTTTTCTGAAAATACAACACTCTATACCCAACTCTGTAAAATTTCATTTGACCCACTTAGAACCATACGGTAGATGACTGAGCTGTTGCAAATCATACCGCACATTTTGGATGAGGAAACAAAGACACGGAGAGGTCATGCAATGCAGTTAACGCCTCCATTGAATTTCTAGTCTCCATGACAAGGGATGGAAAAAGAGGAACCTCAGGAGCTGTTCTGAAGGTGTCATCAAGGCAAGTATGCCAAACTTCCCATCAACTTCAACCTAGGTAATCTTTCAGTGCTAGGATTTTATTTCAGATATTTTCATGGAACACCCAGATCTCCAACATTTGTAAACTGCATGTCACCCCTCTAGTGCCCATCTCCCCAAAAGCAAGGATATTAGGGGAGGACTCTTTCTTCTAAAATCATTCTCACAGGCTGTATTTCATCTGAAAAAAAAGTTGTCTACAAATCAAAGAAAGGTTGGACAAATGGGATTGCATGAAGCTGCAGAGCTTCTGCATGGCAAAGGACATAGCTAGCAGGATCAACAGAAAGCCCATGGATTGGGAGAAGATCTTCACTAGCCATACAATGGATAAGGGTCTCATATCTAAAATATACTTGGAACTCAAAAAATTAAATCCCCCAACAACAAATTCTCCAAGAAACAACAACTGCCCAATAAATAAGTGGGCTAAAGACTTAAAGAGAAACTTCTCTGAAGAGGAAAGAAGGATGGCCAATAGTCACATGAAGAAATGTTTAACCTCTCTAGCCATAAAAGAAATGCAAATCAAAACAACATTGAGATACCACCTCACTCCAGTTAGAATGGCTAGAATCAAGAACTCTAATTAATCAACAGATGCTGGAGGGGATGTGGTCAGAAGGGATCCTTACTGCATTGTTGGTGGGAGTGTAAACTTGTTCAACCACTTTGGAAAGTAGTATGGAGGTTCCTCAAAAGACTCCACATAGAGCTCCCCTATGACCCAGCAATCCCACTTTTGGGCATTTACCCAAATGGTCACAAACAAGACCACACTAAAGCTACCAGCACAACTATGTTTATTGCAGCATTATTTACCACAGCTATATGGAACCAACCCAGATGCCGCTCAGTAGATGAATGGATCAAGAAAATGTGGTATATATATACAATGGAATTCTATGCCTCCATCAGAAAGAATGACATTGCCCCATTTGTTAGGAAATGGAAAGACTTGGAAAACATTATATTAAATGAAGTAAGTCAGGCACAAAGAAACATAGGTCCCATGGTTTCCCTTATTTGCAATAACTAGTATATGTCTGGGACAAGTAGAAAAGCTCAGATAAGATGATGTTATACAAAATGAACCCCAAGATAGTGACACAAGTGGTTTTTTTCTTCCTTGCTATTGTTTTTAACATATTTATAAGGTACCATGTGATTTTTTTGTTGCTTTGTATGTCCCTCCCCCATGGTATAACCCCTGTTTTCACTGTATTTGATGTTGATATAACTTGGGGAGGGGAAGGGAAAAACAAACTGTTTAAATAGGGATACAGATTGACCCATTGCAACAATGAGATGTACAAGATGCTATGTCCAAAAACAAACTTTACATTTAGGTGTGGGTGGTGTAGTTGTGGAAGTGGGAGGGAAGGGATGGTAGGGGAAAAACAAAGGAAGAGGCAACAATGCTGGATAAGAAATGTACTCATTACCTTGCTCATGTAACTGTAACCCCTCTGTACAGTATTTTCACAATAAAAAAAAACATTTTAAAAAGTTGTCTAATCCAACTTTAATGTGTATCAAAATCAACTGGAGGGATTGTTCATACAGTTATCTGGACCTCATCCCCAGAGTTTCTGTCTAGTAAATCTATGGTAGGACAAAAACTTAGGTTTCTAACAAGTTTGTTCTAATGCTGCCACTGCTGCACCTGTGGGTTGGAGACAGCTCTTTAAGTACCACCATAATTCACAATGATGCTCAGTCCTGTTATGATTAGAATCACTCAGGAATCCTTTAGAAATGATAAATAGCAAATTCCCTTCAGAACCATTGAATCAAACTCTTAGGTGATTATCTGGACATTAGTGTTTTTCTTTTCTTTTCTTCTCTTCTTTTCTTGTCAGTCATGGGACTTAAACTCAAGGCCTGGCTACTGTTCCTGAGCTTTTCTGCTCAAAACTAGCACTCTACCACTTTGAGCCACAGCACCACTTCCATAGTGATATTTTAAAAATGGTCTCTAGGTTCAGTCAAGGTTGAAGATATCTGCCATAAGGGAACCCTATATTGAAGTATAAGAATTTCAGACCTCTATTTCAGACGTTCGTGCTTTCTGGATCAGCAGTATCAATATTGCTATTAGTATGAGCTTAGAACATTTTGGAATAGCAAATTCTAAGGCTTCATCCCAGACCTACAGAATTGAAAATCCAGGGGACAAGTCCCAGCCATCTGTTTCAACAAACTCACCTACAAAAGCTGAGGCTTGCTGAAGGTTGAGAACTACTACTTCAAGGCTTTGGCTGCCCTGCAAACAGCTCCCTGGGAGCTCTTAGCAAGGTGTGGTACCTATGGCAGGACCCACAGCAGGTTAGTCAGTGAGTCGCAGCATGGCTGAAGGACTAGGAAGGCAGTCATTTATCAGGCTGTCAGAGAGGGAGAAGGACATACAGCTAACATCCTTTTCTTTCTTGAACATCTGTTTTCTAAGTTCTGGAAATGACTTTGTGATGGGTTTCATTCTCCAAATATTCAGAAATAGGTCTATTTGCACCCAAAATTGGGATGTAGATAAAACCAAGTTTGGGTTGTCTTCCTTTCCAAGTTCCACAGCAGTGCTACTGATTTGAGCTGCTGCCACAGCCTTCATTGATATTTAGTTATTCCTGCCCCTGAGGACAGCATAACAAAGTGACTGATTAACCTTGCATGTGTCGCTATCTCCCAAGGGTATCCTTCCAAAAGAGGACAACTGGAATGGGCGATGATTAACACCATGGAATATGTGTTCAAAGATAGAATATTGAACATTTGCCCTAGTTGAGAAACCAATCATATCATTAAGATAACTACCTGTTTCTTTGGCATCAAGCTCTCTGTGTCCCAGATTTTATATATGTCAGCCCTCTTTGCCCTTTTGAAACATAAGCAATATAGAGTTAAAACATTCTACCCCTTCCCTCAAAAGGTGACGTTCATTGGGCTTCTGCCTTGCCTAAGAACATTAGAAACTAAGATGGAATCAACACCTGAAAAACATTTAAGCAATGTGGCTTACATGTTGCTAAGACTATGCCATGCTGTTAACTTGAGGATGAGAGGCTATGTGGAAGGCAGCCAGTGTACTCCAGCTTTTGAGTGAGGTCATCCTCAATCATCAGACCAACTTAATAAATGACCACAGATGAGCAGAGTCCATAGACATCAGCCAACTTGGGCCAAACAGAAGAACCACCCAGCTCATCCTCAGAGTTGTGAACTAAATAAATGGTTGTTGAAAGCTACTTCAATCTAGGCTATTTGTTTTACAGAAAAAGCTGACGTGTTTGATTAAAGGTTATCCTAATGTATCTAAAGATTATCTGGAAAGAGAAATTATCTCAAAAGTGTTATCTCTTCTAGGAAGCCTTTCCTGAACATCTGTTCCCCAACATATCCCCAGTTTCTACATCCCCTCATACATTGTCCTACAAAATCAATGTTTATATATCTGCCTAACACATCTCCCCATAGGTTTTTCATCCACCCTCCTTTATTCATGGCGAGAATAGAGGCAGATACCAAAAACCAATTAATTTTCAATGTGTTTCTAGCCCCTAACTCATTGCCTCATTTGTTATGTAACCTGAACAAGATGAAACACTTGGTTAAGATGGCTGTGGGGGAGAGAGGAAGAGAGGTAGCCAGCAATGATTTGTAGTAATCCCATGGAAAACCTTGAGTTTCTCTATAGAATCATCTATGTCCACCAAGTTCCCAAACCTCAAGGAAACTGGTGTTCATTTCACTGAGAAAGTCTTTGTCTTATGAGTCAAGTCACTCACTTCCTTTGCTTCCTTCACCCTGTAATCATTTTTGAGGAAAAAAAACTAGACTTGAGTCAAAGATTCTGAAGCTTGCATCGTTTTCCTCGTGACAGAACAGATAGGGCTCTGTTTACCTATATGGTGCATCACGAATACAGGGTTTCTAAGTTGATTCTTTTCTCCAAATACCTATTTCAGACATAGGAAAGGGGTGATACGTGAAAATCCAACCTTTCCCCACCTATTATTGGTGATCTGGCATTGTGCTTTGAGCTATTCCTACATCAACCTACCTGCCTTGACAAAGGACAACTTTCTGATACCTTGTGACAGATACCCATTTATCAGACAAAGGGAAGAAGCAGGTTTGTTGGCTCCAACACTGTTGCTCTTAGATGCCCCTCAAGCCATTCACCTGTATGACAGAAATACTGGGTAACTCATTTTGATAGCTTGTTTCTCACCAACACCACAGAGACAACTCGCTTTGCAATGGAAGGAGAGTAGAAGTTTTGCCAAAGTCACACAGCAGTAGAAGGGGTGGCTTCCGGCCAGGCAATCTCACATCATTGCTTGGGGGTCTCACAAAGCTGGTTTGCCTGAAATGGCCTCAGCAAAACTGCCACCTAAGTACATTGTTAGCAGAAAGAGTCAATGGGCAGTGGCAGGCAGTCTGACAGGACAGCAAAGACGAAGATTAAAATAATTACAGCTCTAATTGATCAGCTCTGCTCAAGAGGAGATTAAAAGGAAAACGACATATTGAGGAAGGCACTCGACATCCGCCCTGGGCCAGATTCCATCTGCCACTGTGGCCAGCTCTCCTCCCCTCCCTCCTGGCCGTCAGTCCAGCAGCCTCCACTGCAAAGCCCCATGACACAGTCATGATGAAAGTCATTCTTTGTGCAAGGCATCAGGCCATGCCCCCTTGAAGAACTGCTTTCAAAAACAGCAGGGAGGGAGCAGCTCCCAGCAGCAGACAGTGGCCTCCTGTTGGCAAAGCCCCAGCATGGAGTTGCCAGCAGCATGCGGAAAGTGGGGGAAAATATGCCAAGAGCAAGGCCAACCCAGGGCAGGGGAATGGAGCATCAAAGACAAGTCTATGCCTTGTCATCTGAGCCTTGCCCAGCATAAGCCGCCAGGGCTCCAAGTAGCTCCAGCCTGTTTCAGCTCAAAACATCTCCTGACTCAGCTTTTGGTTTCTTGTCATTTGGGAGTAAGGCCAGGGAGCATTTTTGTTGCATTCTTGGCACTCCTCTGTAGGAATCATTTAGGAAGGACAGACACAGGGACTGAAGCCAGAGAATAAATGGCAACACAGACTAGGAAGAAATATCAAGAACTCTGTCCTTACCCAAACCACCTGTTTACACAGAACCTTAGCAAGCTCAAGAACTGGCCATGGGGATAAGGGACAGGAAGAAACCTCTGTGTTGCCTTGCCAAACATAAGGTAGGGAGGAATACATAGTAGAAGGGTAAATGGGTTGAGCACCTTATGTTTAGGTTCATCTGTAACTTGAAGGTTGAAACACAGAAGTCCAGAATAATCAAAGACTAGAAACCTCTAGGTCACTGGTGTCCAGTGGCTAGAGCAGGCCCCTATGCAGGCTTCAGAAGCAGGAGATCTGGACAGAGAACTCAGTATAGAATGCGTAGACATCCCTCTATCATGTAGACCAAGGAAGCTGAGAAAAACAATATCCCCAATCCTCTACTGACTGGAAAACATAAGCTTTGGTTTTCAAACTGTAGCATCCATACCCATCACCTGGTGGGGGGTGAGTTGGGGAGGGAATATTTTTGAACACAGATGATGATTTCAAAGGTCCAGGGAAGATCATGAGATTATGCATGTCAAACAAGCTTACAGGTGATGCTACTACTGCTGGTAGTCTATGGTTGACAGCTGAGTAGAAAGGTTCAACCTATTTAGAAACCTATTAGATGAAGGACTATAGTATTTGGTAGAGAGAGCCCCCTTCTTCCATGAATAAGAGGATAAGGTGTACCTTCCAAGCAGGACTATCCCAATTATAACAGCAAAAACAAACTATGAAGCTAAGCTTTGGGTGGATACCAGAAGCACAGCCTGTTAGTTCTGTTATGTAGATTAGATCAGGCCAGGTCAGGTCAGACTAGGACATTTGCATTCACAAACTGAAAGTCTTAGTGGCATATGTGTATGTTGTGTGTGTGTGTGTATGTGTGTGTGTATACACGTGTATATACTTTGTTTTATACATATATAGTCACATGCTGGTGGATCACTTTGGTAATCCTAGCTACTCAGGAGGCTAAGACATAAGGAGGCTGGAGCATAGTTTGAAACCAACCCAGGTCAGGGAAGTCTACGAGAGTCTTAGCTCTAATTAACCACCAAAAAGCCAGAAGTGGAGTTATGGCTATGGTAGAGTGCTATCCTTAAACACAAAAGAAAAGCTCAGGAATAGCACCCAAACCTTGATTTCAAGTCCTAGAACCAACACATTAAAAGAAAAATCCAAAAACAAAAACAAAAATCCCAAACTCTCATTCATATAAAACCTGTTGTGGAAATGCATGACTCTTCCAAATAGAAGTCCTGAGTTCTATTTTGACCAAACTATTATATATATATATATATATATATATATATATATATATATATATATATATACATATAATGAAATCCCTTACTGATTGATGCTATAAAAAAATTAGATGTTAGACAAAATTCTGTCTTTTGGTACTTTCACATTGCCCAAGTTCCCACAATCTCCATGACAAGGGAATAGGGGACTGGAAAATGCTGGCAATTGAATGTTTTAATTTAGAAGTTACATGTATCACTTTTATAATTTCATTGGCCAAAACAAGTCCCAGAGGAAGGAGAGGATAAGAAGGAAATAAGACAGACATAATGAATTCACTTCTTTCGGGAAGAAGTGTGTGGGTCTGCTTTCTGTTTCTATAACAGAATACCTGGGATAATCAACTTATAAAGAGTAAATTGAATTTGGCTCATGGTTGTAGTCCATGAATGTGTAAACCCATTGTTTTGGATCTGCAACAAGGTAGTATTCGCTTTAAGTCCAGGAAACAAAAGAGGAAAAGTAGACTAGGATCCCACAAATCCCTTTTAAGAGCACATCCCAATGACCTAATAACCTCCCCTTATGCCACACCTCCCTCCCAAAGGTCTCAATACTACTCAATAGTGCTAATCCAGGAACCAAGGTGTTAAAAATTCATGAAAGCCATTGACATTCAAGTTCAAAACTATACTAGGGAGGTTCAAATCTACAGAACTTTGTATAAGCAATATTTTTAAATAAATAATATTACATGTTTTTCTTTTTTAATATTTAAGCAATTGTAAAAAGAGGTTTATTTCAACATGTCAATTTAATTTGATTCAACATGACAATGCATCTTGATGTCATCCCTTCCATCATATTCCAATGTAATAATCACCTTTCAGAGGAGCTAATATAGCTTTAATCTTTTGTTTATATATGTGTTCTTAGGTTCCAATCAGAAACTTTCAGAGCTGAAAGAGGAAATGAGTTTTTACTTCAGTTCTTCGTATTCTAGGTTGAAGACATTAGATAAGTCATTTTTTTCTATACAGTTGTACTGTTTTGAAACTAAGGTTGCTATAAAAGCATAACAAAATAAGAGTGATTCGAAACTTCCAACATTCAAATGTAACAAGTTGTTGTTATATGTCCTTTTCAGAGAACATTTCCTTAGCCTTTTTCTTACTCTTTATAGAGCATGCTAGACTTTCCTCAACAATTTTTGAAATTTCCCAGAGGAATTTTTGAATTTCCCAGAGGCTCTCCTCTGAATACTTTACACTCCATGATTTAGACACTCCCAACTGTCTATCCCAGCCCATGGTGCTAATATTACGTTGGTTCAAATGCCAAGACTAGTCACCATGTTGGAAACACCTATCAAATGCAACATTGAAAGGCACTGACTACTCTGATGAAGGCAATACCCCCAGTCAATGCAAAATCTACTAGTGTCTCTTTTCTCATTAGCTCACCATTCATCCTACAAATATTCAGTAGGAATCTACGATGTCCTCAGCATTGTGAGTGATATCAATACATATAGACATATGATCTAGAAATCCATATGCCAGTAGAGTCAGTTACATATAGGTCACAAGGCCTATGTTGATATATATACAGGTAACAAACACAGAAGCTTTTGCTTCTGGCATGGCAGCACCTAGGATCTGGGTTTCCAGGACTCATTCATCTTTAGTCTTTCATCTTTTTTTCTTTACTTGACACTTACTCTTTTCTACTAAGGATAGATTTTCATTCAAATGGAAAAGAATATAGCAGCAGGTTCTCCATCTTTGGCTACCTCCATATTACATCCTTGAGATAAAAGAGGGCTCTCTCTTTGGTTTCGTTTAGAAAATCACCAAGGAATTCTTTAGGTGAAGCCTGAAGGTTAATGAAACTTTCCTCCTGGTTCAATGTCCACTAATCCCCTAAACAGTATATACAATTCAGGAAACTGACCCTGTCCCTAACTCCTATAGTAAACCTATTATTTGAGTTAGTCTAAGGAATTCTGCCCTTGACAATGACTGGTTCAAGACTCCAGATTTAATCTCATTAATATAGGGCACTCCATTGGCTATTATTATTCTGTAATTGCCACCTGACCCAAGCTCATTCTGCAGGCTAAACGGAAGCCATATTCTCTCCCTCTCTCCCTCTCTCTGTCAACATTCATAATAAAACATAAGACCATGATTTTTATAAAACCATCTTGTGACAAAAAGAAAAGCCAGCCTGAAGACAGACATTGCAGGAAATAGGCCAAGCGACACAGAGATAAACCCAAAGCAATTATTACACCAAGCTTGGACTCTTCTTTCTCTGTACACTTCCTATATGATAAAATAGTTCTATTGTCCGCTAAATCAGAATTTCTGTTATTTATAGCCTAAATCATCCCAGCTAAAATACCCATCAAGTTTCCTGTGATTATTGTCCTAGTCATAATGACTGGAGACAAGGACACTATGACTAAGGTCAATTATGGTAGAAATGAATGGCATGGTACCAGAGAGATAGAGTTCCAGAACTATTAAGAGGAAATACATTGGATTGGGGCTATTTCCCATGGTTGGGGTTGGTGCTAAAAAAGAAAAAAAAAAGCTAAGTAGAAAAGCCCCAGTGGTCCATTACTGTAAAGCATCGAGCAAACTACTAAATACAGGGGATGAGAGATGTGATTGGAGATCGTGTGGTTGAAATCCAGAAAAGGAAGTTGTAAATTCCACCTGGAGAATTAAGAAAAAGATATTGTCTGAGCCACAATGTATGGGTTACCTATCAAATACATAACAAATAGCACCAAGACATGATGGTTTCAAATTACAACATATATTGTCTTGCATAGTTTCTGCTCACTAGAAATTTTAGAGGAACATCTCAACACATCATGTCAAGATTTTGAGTAGAGCCGGGCACCGGTGGCTTACACCTGTAATCCTAGCTACTCAGGAGTCTGAGATCTGAGGATTATGGTTCAAAGCCAGCCCGAGCAGGAACCTCCTCCTCTGTGAGACTCTTATCTCCAATAAACCACTAGAAAATCAAAAGTGGCACTGTGGCTCAAGCAGTAGAGTGCTTGCTTTGAGCTGAAGAGCACATGGACAGTGCCCAAGCCCAGAGTTCAAGCCCCGTAACTGACAAAAAAAATATTTTGAGTAGACCTTCCATCATGTGAGGTCCCAGCTAGAAGATCCACTTGCAAAATGACTCATCCACATGACTGACAACTTGTGGCTATCTGTTGTCAGGAGGGCTTCCTTAGTTCTTCACCCATGGAGCTGTTTGAGTGTACCTAACCTTTGGAAGCTAACTTTACCCAATGTGTGAGCTATCTAAGAGGTCAAAAAGAAGCACAAAATCTTTTCAGATGGAAGTCAAATTCCTTTATGGTATCAATATCCTATTGTATCTAAGAGGTATTGATGTCAGACAGTGGAAATCACTGAGGGCTTTCATAGAGGTAACGGCCACATGAGTCCTGGGAAAAGGTGTTGGAGTTTTGAAAAAGCAAAAATGGAGGATGTCTGGGGAGAAGGGTTCTTTGAACCTGTAAGGATAAAATGAATCCAGATCAACAAAGAATCAGAAGTAGGAAGGAGAGTAACAAAAGGTTTCTGCAAGCCTCTTATTTTCAAATTTGCCCTCATTCTCCTCAAGAAAGGACATCCTTGTATCTCTGGCTTGTAAGAGTAAAATTTAAAGACTCCAATGGTTCTAAAGAGGATAAACTTCTAAGGATTAATTTTCAAATGGATGTTTGTTTGGTTTTGAGGAAGTTACCAGAGTTTGACTAAGCTATTCATAGGAAGTACTTGACTGGATTTTTTTATTTTTATTTTTTTGCTGGTCCTGAGGCTTGCACTCGGGGCACGGGCTTTGTCCCTGAAGTTCTTTGTGCTCAAGGCTAGTGCTCTACCACCTGGGCCACAGCTCGAGCTTTTTCTGAATAGTGTATTGGAGATAAGAGTCTCACAGACTTTTCTGCCCAGGAGGGCTTCAAACTGTGATCCTCAGATCTCAGCCTTTTGAGTAACTAGGATAAAAGGCATGAGCCATGGATGCCCATCTGTCTGGAATTTTTGATTTGAGAATAGAAGTGACCAGATTACAGTTTGTGGTTTCACTCCCTCCTCTTCCCACTCTTATATCTAACTGACCATGTACAAGGGGGTGGGAATCTTCCTCCTACAACATTACAAGGGAGATAGTGAAGCCAAGAAAAGGCAAGAAGAGATGGGAAGTATAGATGTAGGCAAGGAAACACAAAACTGAAGGTATTTTTGAATAATGGAAACTAAACTAAGGAAAGTCATTAAGACAATTCAAAGAATCAGAGAATATAACAAGATTTGAGTCTGTGCTTCACTATTATTTGTAGGAGAGCCATCAACTTCAGATCTCGAGATCTATGTTAAAATGATCATTCAAATACAGATAGTGGAACAAACAAAAATGATTGTATTAATAATTGCAACAAACTCTTTGTGTCCATCCTGTGTCCATCCATTCTAACTCTAAAGCCTATTTGATGGAGGCTTAAAAATATAAAATCCAGACATTGCCCCATTTGTTAGGAAATGGAAAGACTTGGAAAAAATGATATTAAGTGAAGTAAGCCAGGCCCAAAGAAACATAGGTCCCATGGTTTCCCTTATTTGCAATAACTAGTATACATCTGAGACAAGCAGAAAAGCTCAGATAAGTTGATGTTAGGTGAAATGAACCCCAAGATAAGGATTCAAATGTGTTTTCTTTCTTGTGATTGTTTCTAACATATTTATTAGATGATTTCTTTGTTGCTTTGTATGTCCCTCTCCCATGGTATAACCCCTGCTTTCATTGTATTTGATGTTGATATAATTTGTGGAGGGGAAGGGCAAAAACAAATTGTTTAAATAGGGATACAGGTGCACCCATTGCAACAATGAGATGTACAAGACATTATGTTGAAAAACTTTACAACTTTGACTGGGGGGGGATAGGGTTGGGGGGGAGTGGTAGATGGGAAGGGAGGCTATAATGCTTGATAAGAAATGTACTCATTACCTTGCCCATGTAATTGTAACCCCTCTGTACGGTATTTTCACCATATATATATATATATATATATGATCTATATATGATCCAGTGATGACTATGGCTCAGGGATAGGGAAGAAAAAGATTGAAGCTTAGTGGCTCAGGGCACTAGCTAGTGAATAGAACTTCACCAGAGCTAAAACTTCAGTGGTTTATTTCAGATGCTTTGAAAACACCCAAGGTCAAAACTGACATTACAAAACATCAAAATGCCATGTTCTCATGCCTTAATCTGATAAATGATATTGAATAACAGAGCAGTACAACACCCAAGAGCCATCCAACATCAGCTTTGATGGTAGAATGATAAATGCTTTCCCTGAGAGATGGGGCAGGAATAAAAAGCTCTTCAGAATAAATCTAATAAATGATGTGTTTTTACCCATGAAGCCATGACATTTTATTTGGAGAAATTAAAGAACGGTCAAATAAATAGTTTTAAAATTTCATATTGTAAAGATGCAAATTCTCACCAAAGTGGTCTGTAGATTCAATGCCATGTCCATCAGTATTCCAATCGTGTGTGTGTGTGTGTGTATCAAAATTCACAAGCCAACCTTAAAATTACATGCAAATTCAAAAGGCCAAAATAGTCCTAAGCAAGATCAAAGTGAAATTATTTAGTTTCCTGGCTATCAGAAATGAATATAAGTCTATAGCAATTAGGTAAGCAAGAACAGATAAATAGAACAAAGGAGTCGAAGTAGAGTTGATAAACAGAGACATGCATGAATGGACACTTTATTTACAAGAAAACTTGTAGTACAAAGCAGAGGGACCAGGGGAGATTTTTCAATGATGGGACTAAGTCAAGTGAACTCCACATAGAAGAAAATGAGGCCAGTAGACACAAAATATCCATATCTGTCCAAGAACAGTAAATCCATTTGGATTTTAGATCTAAGTGAGAAAGGAAGATAATGATTCTCAAAAATAAATACTTTCTCAACCTTGAATAGGCCAAGACTGTTTTAATAGTATGGGTAAAAGCACTAACTGAAAGTCAAATTTTGTTAAATTGATTAAAATTAATAATTTGTTCTTCAACAATACCATTAAGACTGGAAAAGGTAAGTCACAGAGCAGAAGACATCTTCAACACATATCAATTGGTAACAGGTTCATATTCAGATTGTACAAAAAGTTCCCATGAATTACTGAGGAAAGGCAGAGAAGCAAACTGAAAAATGGATGACAGTATCTGAATTTCATAGGATATCTACACCCTAAGTAAATACAGACCAGAATGAGCAACCTCTGCCACTCAGCAAGAGACCACCAATTAAAACCATCAAACATCACTGCATGCACTCTTCTAAAATTTTAAAGGTTCATAATCCCTTGTATTGGGGAAGGTATAAAACAATCAGAATGAATGAGGGAATGACTAGTTACTGTCACTCTGGAAGACTGATTAGAAACATTCATTAATGCTATCTGCCATGATCAAGCAAGTCCACTCCTTGGCGTAAATGCACAGAGAGTTTATGGACTAGAACGTGCACAACAGTGTAATTTGTAACAGTATACCCCCTGATAACAACTCAAATGCCTATGAACAATGGAGCAGATAGCTAAATTACAAAATAAAACAATAAAGCAATCAGAATAATCAGTATAACAACATTCATGAATTTTAAAACTATATTGTGAAAAGTATCTATCACAAAAATATAATATGCTACAGATCTCATATAAAGTTCAAAAACCAGTAAAAGATGTTATAATTCATTTTCAGGAATATAATTCATCTAAAGATAATAATTCATTTGCAGGAAAAAGGGAAGAGCAGATACTGATGGCTTAGAATATGACAGGGCTTCTAAAATTCTGATAATGTTCTAAGTGTTGGCCTGGGTGTTAGACATTTACATATTATCAATTCATAATAACTAATTGCACTTAAAATTTACTATGAGTGACTTTTTTAACCAATCTAGTATATATACTTCAATAAAACATTTATTATGTATTTTAATTATGTATTTTAACTTACACATCTATGTATTTTAACTTTATTAACTTTATTAAATGACATGTCTCCTGATAGACAAAGGTATAAAGGACAATCAATGATCTAGAAGACATAGTCTCTAAGAATTACTTCTTTTTTCCTAAAAGAAAATAAATACGTTGGAAGTGGCACTGTAGCTCAAAGTGGTAGAACACTAGCCTTAAGCCAAAGAGCTCAGGGACAGCATCCAAGCCACAAGTTCAAGCCCCACGACCAAAAAAAGGGAAGGAAATAAATACGTTTATTTTGAATCATGTCTTTTACTGAGCAATATCCACCAGTTTTTCTTCGGAAGGTTTCCCCTAATCATTTTTCCCTCTAGATGGGCAGCAGCAACCATCTTGCTCTGGGTTGAAGACAGAGCCATGCCAGATTCCTGCCCAGGCCATCTCTCTCCTGTGTCCATGAAGGGAAGTGGGAAATGGGGAGGGCATCCCTGTGGGGGGGGGTGTGCATGTGGGCACGCATACTCACATAAGTGCATATGCACACACATGCAGAGGCAAAGCAAGAGCCACCACTGGCACCTGGCTGCATCACTATTCTTAACAGCGAGCACGGCAATATGTGCTGACCACTATGGACAAGCTTGATGCCCATGCAACTGAGACATTGACTTCTAACTATCAAATTTTAAAATTAAAAAAAATTAACATTGAAATAGTCACCTAGACTGGCAGCTGCTGTGTTTGTATGTCTATTTTTGAAACTGGGTCTCATTATGTTACCTGGGCTGAATTTCTGAGCTCAAGTTAACCTCCCATCCCCACCTCCCAGGTATTGGAACTATAAGTGCATACCACTGCTCACAGCTGCTGCATTGAAATGCATTAGCTTCTCTATAGCTATTCTGGTGAATGTCTCCAGTAATAAGGTTTATAGAGTAAGACAAGGAAGAAAATATCCCAAATGAGGTGTGACACTCACAGAAAACCAAAGAGGGGCACAGAATCAGATATCCTTTTATGGGGGGCCTAAAAAAGAATTGAAATCTGTTTTCTTATGATGTTAAATTTCCATTGTGAAAAAAAACTCATACAGAGCAAACCACCAGTGGAGGCAAAGCAGCACCCCTGCTGGCTTTCTCTCAAGACTCTCTGCTTTGTACTTCCTACAACATTGTATGTAAGTTTGCTTCACGTCTGATCCAAAAGCTAAAAATATATATCCAAAGTTCTTCATCAGATGTAAGTAAAATCCACTCTTCCAGCCCGTCCATTAAGATCTCTCCCCATTGGACCCCAATGTCTCCTCTTCATCTCCAAGGTAACTACCTGGTCATTCACTTGTACTAGATTGATTATGGATGTAGATCTACTTTTTGCTTTCCTGAAAGTTTATTCCATGATCTCAATCCTTAAACAAAATTCATCCTTCCTTCTCCAATGATGTCCACCATCTGCCTGGCCACAGAGCCTGGAGTTGGCATGTCTGCCTCTAGGATTAGACTTGAACCCTAGGAAACCATCCATATTTGGTCCTTGTGGGACTGAGCTATACTTATTAGCAACTCCTTAATAAATGTTTGTCAATATCAGATAAATTGAATAAACTGAGTTGCTTTCCCTACTGTAGTAGCATTTTCAAAAGCCACACAAACATGAATACTTGGTGTATTCTATCTGAAAGGTAATTCACATGAGGAAAGATAACAAAGCTAATAAAGAAGCAGCTTCTTGTCTGAGTTGTTGATCACATGATAGGACATTCCTTGTATTTTAATGGCTCAAGTAGTCAGCAGTCTTCAAAAAAATTATATCCCATCCAGCCACAAAGGAGATAAGAAAACAACCTAGTTGATAATTAAAATCCTCAGAGAAGGTATATAACAATAGCATTCTTTAAGAGTAAAATAATAGAATAATTCTGAAAAGTTTTGTTTTGATTTTCTAAGCAAAAAAGTTCAATCCAAATAAAAAGGTAGCTTTTCTTTTAAAAGAAACAGAATGGTAGAAAGGAAAAATAATTACTCATACCCCCATTATTCCCAGAATAATGATGGATGCACTAAGTTTATAGATATGAGAGGGAGAATGAGAAAATATAACCAGTATTTGATATTGTATTTTAAAATGATTATAAGGATTTTTCTTATTGAAATACACATAAACATAATTTTACTTTTTGTAATATTCTCTCAAGTGGATATACTGTTAATGGCTCTTCTTTGGTTGTTTCTTTAAATTATTCATAATTTGCATTTTTATAAATAAAATAGGGAATAACTATGCATATGACTTTTTCTATATTTAGAATTGTTTGCTTAGAAAACATTGTAGGAGGCAAGATTCCTAGGACAAAGAATTTGACTATTTTCTGGCTCTGATATATGGTACTAACGTCTCTGCTTTTCCTTGGAGATCTCTAATCTGGAACACAATTTTGGGAAGATCAAGAGTAAGTAAAATGTCATCACTACTATCCCATTTATGATCGGTCTGATCATGTGACAACATTGTATGCTGTGGTGGGTTAAAAATGTGGCCACAAAACCCATTCCTGCTTCCATGACCTTGTTCAAGGTGACTCAGCTCCTCCCACCCCGCTATAGATATAGTGTTTATATAACCTTGATTGGTCAATACGCCTGCATGATATGAGTGGAAGCTGGAAAATTACTCATGACACCTTTCCCTCCCATTGCCTTTAGAATGGAGCCAGCTGGGACAAAACACAGAACAGGGATAGGGCACCCCGACCTGAGTGCCCTAAGACTAGCCAGTCAGCCAATAGCAGACACATAAATGAGATTATTATAGTAACACTATGGAACCAGAAAGTAACACAAGCTAATGTGTTACTGAAGCCACTAAGTTTATGGTGTAATCATGTGCTGCCACGGTCATGTACCATAAGCTAATTATATAGATCCTAAATAGAATAAAATAATAATCAGCAAGCATTCCAGAGCCACCAAGGTAGAAGGCAAGGGTGTCTCTACTTAATTATCTTTAAGATCTCCAACTCATATCCAACCAATAGCAGCCAGCTCCTTACTAAGTAATAACATGTCCATTACATATATCAGCAAGTTGTGTGTTTTGCTAAGTAGGGTTTCAGAAAACATGTGAATGGCTTGTCCTCTACAAATAGAGTTCTCTTGTTTGAACGTATGACCTTTTGTTTCATAAATGTTAGCTTCAGTTATAACATAGACCTCTATTCTTCTTTTATATTGTCTTGGAGTCTGACTGCTTATGAGAAGAAAAAGGGTCAAAGTGATGTGTGGAATTATATCCTGAACTCAAGAAAGCTACTGCTTATACCGTCAACTACTGATCCATTCCACCTTCTAGAAAAGAAGTGTTTTCTAGAAGTCAAGGGACAGCACGGGAGAGAGTGATGCAGTCTCTTATTTGTAAAGCAGTTAAATGTTGATATAGAATTCCACCATTCACAGAGACCTCTTCCTGTTTTGTGTAGAATCTTCCCCAAAGCCTCACATTCTTCATCACTCTCTGGCAAGTGGTAGCTTCAAATATCTCCTTATATCTGACACTTACTTGGTAGCACAGCTCCCAACAAATGTTCAAGATTCCAAGTTAGGCAAAGCTTGATATGCATGCTACAGGAAGCCTTGCTCTCAGTGAGGATTATAAAACCGTATCAGGAAATGCAAAGCAAAAACAAGTTATTAGACAATTAGCTGAAGCCCTAGACAAATGCAAAATGAGTCTTTGAGTGAGTATCTAAGTAATGAGGTAATCCAACCTCTAAAGAACCTAGTTCCTGGGAAAAGTGGGGGTGGGGAAAATTCTAAAGTGTTCCTAAATCCTTCTTTTCGCCTAGACATTTAAAAAAAATGTCTTTTTCCCCTCATGGTCACTATACACACCGGGGTAAGAACAATAGACTTATTGTACTATTTGAGAGGCTAGGTACTGAAGTCTCAGAATAGTACTAGGGTGATCTATGAAAAGTTATCCAGGTCATCTTCTTGTCAATTCCTTTTGATTCATTAAATGAATGTTACTCCTATGAACCATGTACCAATGAAGCTGATGACTACAGTCTCAAAATTCATGGCACAAAACATATGTATTTGAGATGTCTATCCTTCTTTGTCAGATGTACACAGAAGTAACTTTAGAACAAGTCTTTGGATGGAGAATGGGGCGTGCATGAGAACACAGTGAAAAGATCCAATCATTACACCTACTTCCATCTTTTGGCTGGCTTATTCAAGCTTTTATGCTTGCATGTGGATTGGCAGGGATGTTCATTTGATCATTCATTTTGTGCCAGTACCAGGGCTTGAATTTAGGGCCTCATACTCTTCCTCAGCTTTGTCACTTCTGGATGGTTCTCTACCACTTGAGCCACACCTCTAGACTAGACTTTTCTGCCCAGACTGGCTTCAAACACATACTCTCAGATTTCAGCATTCTGAGTAGGATTATAGGCATAAACCTATGAGAGAGAGAGTGGGGGAAGAGAGAGAACACATGTATGTAAAGGTCTTATATCTTTCTCTTTGAAAATGTATGGAGAAAGAGACAGGAGATGATCTGAAGAAATTATTACTACAAATTAGAGTCTTTGTTTTGAATATTCCTATTTCTTAAAAAAAATTCCAACTACCAACCCAGCATTCTTTCAGAATAATAATTAGTCTCACTTTTCTATTAAAGAAAATGAGGGGATTGGTTCTTGGGCTTGAGTTTTTTACCCATGTGAATGCAAAACTTTCACTTTCATTTTCCTACTCTTTAAAACTATGTCTAACTTATGTCTGACCAATTTGAGCAGGGCTAGGTGCTGATCCCATTTGCTAATAACTATTGGTCTGTGCTAGCTCATCCGCTAATCCATCTGACCTCTCAGTGGTCAGGTCTGGCCATGGGAACTTGCAGTATGACACTTACAGTTAGACAATCACTAGTCTCATACAGCAAATGCCACTTGTTCTTCAAATTACTTGCATATGTGCTGAAAGACCCAGAACACCAGGACTGAAGAGCACTATTAACAGAATTATTAAGGAAAAGCATGTTCCTGATTGATATACTTCCCACAGTGGCAGTTGCTTATACCACTGATGCCAAGAAAGCATTTTGGGAAGTTTGCACCCAGTAGTTACCAATTGTTTTTGAAAAGTCTTGAATCTGAGGTGTAAAGATCAGTTATTTCCCCCTGGTACAGTTCCAAAGAGGTAAAACAGATGTGCATCTAACATTAACAAAGAAAATGAAGTTACAGAAAGCCTTCCATAAAGAATGAAAGCACCCACACACACAAAAAAAAAAACACCCTGAAAGACAAGAAAGTATGTTGCTATTGACATTTCCTCAGCAACTCTTCAGGGAGCAGAGACTTAAGGAAAGTACCTTGAAATTTTAATAAATCAAAAAGCAGAGTTATCAGAAATGAAAATTAGCATTTTAACTTATCTGGGATCAAACTCAGTCTCTGAGGATGGGTTTTGAGTTCCCACAAATGCCGTCTCCTTCAAGTCCACACTATAGGCATCAGGCTTCCTGCCAGCTTTGCTGCTTTCCAATTAATCCCCTAAGAAAGGAAAACATTTCTCTCTGGAACAACTTCATCACTGCTTTCCCTTTCGAAGGTTTTAGCAAGGCAAAAAACCAACCAAACAAACAAACAAAAAAAAACGATATCCAGTTCAACATACTTAAAAGTTACAAGAACAAAGGAAGTGGCAAAAGTAGAGTTCACGGGCTCATGTTCATAGGTCTTTAATAAATGGCCCAGTTTGCCTTTATTCATCACAGCTGTTCAACTGGGGAACTTTGCCCTCAGTAGACTAGATTTCTCAGATTCTCAGGATGGACCCTGGATTCTAGCTAGCAGCTACACTGTTCTCATCCCACCTACTTGGAAATGCCCTTCTTCTAAGTGAGTCTAAGCCTAACATCTATCCCACCTTGGAACTCAGTTGAAGTCCTACAATTTATGAAGCTCTCCTCCACCTTTTCCTTATCTGGACATCTCCCTGCCCCCTTCCCGCCCCCTGCTACCCCTAACACACAGTTCTTCAGAGATTTGTACTTCTGGCCATTCCTTCTCAGTTTTCCATCTATGCTAGAAGAATCTCTGGGGCAGGAACCAGATCTTAATTTAGTAATATTTTTACATTCCTAAGAACCTGACAAAAATCGAGCTTCATTGGAAATGCTCAGAAAATGGTTCTACCATAGAAAGATGGAAACACTGAGGTTGAGAGAGGTCAAAAGTTTGCCCAAGGACAGAAAGTTAATAAAAACAAGAGCCAATATTCAAATCCATATTCTTCAACTCACAAGACCCTGGAGATTTTTTCCAATATAAATCTCTAAATTTACTTTTGGAGTTCTCAGAACCCAGTGAA
The DNA here is from genome assembly GCF_000151885.1 of Dipodomys ordii. Taxonomy (NCBI): domain Eukaryota; kingdom Metazoa; phylum Chordata; class Mammalia; order Rodentia; family Heteromyidae; genus Dipodomys; species Dipodomys ordii. The sequence goes on along the minus strand of NW_012267229.1, from coordinate 825,979 downwards.
TTAACACTGAGTTGGCTGAGTATTAAATAAGTTGGCAATTTTACTAACATTACTAGCAGTTGTTTTTGATTGAACACCTGCTATATCCTGGCAACACACAAAATCCCTGCTGCTGATATTTTTGACTCTGAAGATTTATACCTCACCTGCTTCAGACGTAGTTGGATTAGCTTTCTTTTACACCTAAGAGTTCCTCAGGTTACACAAAGTATGCTGTTACCAAAAGTTATGCATTCTTCTGGATCTCAGCTAGAGACCATTTTGTGATACCCACTGCAAAGACTATTTAAAATGAGACTTTAGGGACAGACACTAAATTAAAAGCAAACATAAAAGACACATGCTGGCAGAGTGAATGAATGAAAGCTTAAAGGGTACCTCTTTCTGACCATTGTTGTACCCCCGAACTATACATTCGGAGCTACTATCTTCTCCATTTCTCTGTAAGGCCAGCATAAATAGGTTTTCCACCTCTATTGAGAGCACAATTGGGGGAAATGAGCTTAGACGTTTGGGTTAATATTGCTATGGAAAACTTCCTATTCCATGGAGGGAAAAAGAGGAAGCTGAAATAATCTCTAGGATCACCTGAGATTTCTCTGCTTTACATACCTAGTGCAGCACACATGGTGCAGATAAGATGCTCTCAACTTATTTGGAGGTAGGAACTAAATCTCACGTTCTTTGAAGGCACTTGGTAGGCCTCCTGGACGTATTGTAAAAGTCAGTGAATAGAAAAAGCATGTGTTTCTTTACTTCCAATCTCAACTGGTTGCATAAACTTAAATGAGCTACTTAACACCATGAGGCAGCAGGTCCCTGCGTCTACAAATGAGAATACTAACAACATGCAAATGTTGTAACAATTAGAGATACTTCTAAATTCTCATAAAACTGCTGGTCTGTAGATGGTCTCCAATTGATACTGGTTCAAGTAAGTGATATTTTAATTTCATGGTGATGCGAGTCATATGTATTATGTATATTCACTTTGGAATTTTAATGTTTTCTTGAGCTAGCAATATGCAGAAACATATTCCCTCACAAAGCTGGACAGTATTGGGAGCAGGAGCTCCCTGTCAGTCATGAGATAACAAGGGGAAGCAATTGGTACTTTACAGTGTGCTATATTGTATGGCTAAGCCAAGATGTTCAGAATACTCCGATTCAATGCATTTCCTATTTACAATGGGCTTATCATAACCTCATCATAAATTGATCCATCTGGAGTACTGCTTGTTAGATCTGTATCTTTGCCAACCACAAGCAAGAATGATTGTTGTCTAGGATTAGTGCATATGAAAGTTTACCTTTTCTCTTCCAACAAATGGGCTATTCACAATGCTCAGAAAATAATCCAGGGAAGATGGGAATTTGGCTGGCAGATGAAGAATCCTGGTGAGTTTCTGACCACAAACACCCGAGTATCACAAAGATGTCTCAATCGCAGCTTATTCTCCAGCCCTTTACTTCCCTTTCAGTTTCTCCCAATACTTTGTAGTGCATAAATTCAGGCTCAAGTAACTAATCTTAAAGTATCTGAAGTGAAAAAGGACAGAGTCCAATTTTCTTGGCTGAAAATAAAAACACACACTGAACTCACTGTCTCTAACTAGCTTTTGTGTTTCAACCAAGCCACCTCTAATTAAGTCTAAAATGGTGATCTCCTGTGGGAAGAGCTTTATTGATTGTACTTGGCACAGAACTAATCAATCATTTCAGGTAGGATTTCTGCTACATGCTGGAGGTAATGTCCAGGCCTCATAATGCTTCGTGGGATGTGTGTAAATGCTGACACTGGAAGCTAAGAAGCACAGACAAAGCTTTCCACCACTGATCTGTGATGGATTTGTCGGGATGGATTTGTCGGTGTATGGTGATGTTCAGATTGTTGTACCAGAAAAATTCTTGTCTTCGTACATGAGGAAGCTTTTGGGTTTCTAGAGAAAGAGAGTATGACTCAAACTTGACCTTTTCCAACTTTCACAAATGGTCTTGGGCTCTGAATAGCTGGTGTGTGAATTTTCTATAACTACATAAAAAGCCACCTAAAATTTAGTGGCTGAACCACCACTTACAGAACTCATGATTTTGGAGGTTGGCATTGTAGGCTAGGTGGGCTCCGTTGGCTGATTCTTCTACTTGGCTCGGCTGGGTTCATTCATGCCTATGAAGCCAGATAGCTATGAGGTGAGCTAAGAGTTGGTGGGTTTAGAATGACCTTTGCTAAGAGAGTTCCTCTCTTCTCATGTGTCAAATAGGTTTTCTTGACTTGTTCACAACTCTACTTAATAAGTCTCCAAGAGCTGGTACCAAGAGCTAGTATAAAACATAGCACTCTTAAAATAATGCTTGCTATCATATTTGCTCTTCTGTTGATCAAGGCAAACCAAAAAACTCAGTATCTGTGTGGGAGGAACTACCCAAGGACACAGATTCAAAGAGGATAGTTTAAATAAAAGTCAATACCTACAACAACAAATTATAACTGATGGCTATTATTTTCAAACCCATTCTCTGTTATTTTACCTAAGTTTTGTATGTTATGGAATTTCCTTCCTTCTCATTATACAAATACGATCTCCTGATTGTCTACAGATTATAAACCAAGCCTCACTGGAAGCATTTTGTATGTGTTATAAGACCCATATAAAAATTTCAAGGATGGGTGCTGGTGGCTCAAGCCTGTAATCCTATCTATTCAGGAGGCTGAGATCTAAGGGTCACAGCATGAAGCCAGCTCAGGGCAGGAAAGTGAGACTCTTAGTTCCAATTAACCACCAGAAAAACAGAAGTGGCACTGTAGCTCAAGTGGTAGAGCACTAGCCTTGAGCAAAAGAGCTCAGGGACAATGTTTAGGCCCTGAGTTCAAGTTCCATGACCACCAATACCAACGACAACAAAATTTCAAGATTGACTTGGGGTTGAGATTTGTACTCAATGCCATGTGACATCAAACTTCAGGCTCTTAAAAATCAATTGCATAATTGCCTCTTTTCATAAACCAATAACTTTTAAAATATGAGTTTGTAGATGCCTTTTCAATTATGAGCTATCAGTTAATCAGTTAGTATTTATTCTGTGTCCCTAGAAGATGTGTATCCTTCCCACAGGAATTTCTCCTTCAAGAGTAATCAGTAAAGACAGTAAGACCCTACCCTGACCCTTAAGCATCTTCTGAAATGGAGCAGGTGACCTGGGGGAGCCATGGAAGCCAGGGCAGCTATAAGGGCTGTGTGCTGACATTCAGCTCTGCTATGGGCTCGCCTGAGGGAATGTCAGGTACTCAAAAAAAAAAAAAAACAATAAAAGAGGAATCATCGTTCAAAGTGTTAAAGCCAACCTCTAATGTGTCCCTTTCTCTTATTTATTTATTTTATTGTGAAAATACCGTACAGAAGGGTTACACTTACATGGGCAAGATAATGAGTACATTTCTTATCAACCATTGTAGCCTCCTCCTTTGTTTCCCCTTCCCATCCCTTCCCATCCTCCCCCCACACCCCCACCCAATCCTCCCTGTCCCCCCCCACCAAAGTTGTAAAGTTCGTTTTCGACCTAACGACTTGTACTCAAAGAAATAATCTTATAAATGCGTTAAAAACAATCGCATGAAAGAAAGAAAAACATTTGAATACATATCTTAGGGTTCATTTCCCTAACATCAACTTATCTGACCTTTTCTGCTTGACTCAGACATATACTAGATATTGCAAATAAGGGAAACCATGGGACCTATGTTTCTTTGGGCCTGGCTAACTTCACTTAATATAATTTTTTCCAAGTCTTTCCATTTCCTAATAATGTGTCCCTTTCTCACGGAAAGCTTGGGAGCATTAATTGTAGGCTCTAGATCAAATTTTGTCCTACCAATTTTATGTTTTGCGTATTTAATTCTCAATGTCATATGTTAATGATATTTAAGACATGAGATCTTTGGGAGGTTTTTGTCTCATGATTAATTCACTCATAGGCTGATGGAATGGGTTATCCTAGAAATGGCTGTTTATATAAAAGCCAACCTTTTCTGTCTCACTTGCTATGTTTTGCCATGCTATGATGCAGCAAGAAGAATGTACTAACAAGCCACAGTCTTGAACTTAGCCTCCAGAACTATTGGCTCAAATTACCCAGCCTCAGATATTTTGTTACTGCAACAGTAAGTGGCTAAGACACAATATTGCCAAAGAGTTTGGAAAATGAGGGTCTTCTGGGACCACTAGAGGCTCTTAGATGACAATCTTTAAAGCAAGAAACTTCAGATTCTCAACTTCTGTGTACCATCTGCAGAAAGCAAGTTACTGTTACATTTAGGCTCACCAAGCAGTACCTTCCCCTCAGGTGAAACCTTTAGATCCCCCTTCTTTGCTCTGCCTCACCCAGTCTTCACTTAGCAGTGGCCTGAAAAATTACAAGCACAGATCTTTTAACAAGAAACTGAAAGGTCAGACACACAGCATCTATAGAGAATCAAGCAGGGACTATGAGAACAAGTTTTGCTGCCTTAATGCACTGAACTGACAAGGAGACTTTGATTAGTTCATTGTAGCATGCAGAGTGTTTGACTTATAGCTTCTTCTTATACTTTTATTACAGTCCTGGAAGGAAGATCAGGAAGGGACAGCCACCTTTGTTTTGCAGATGATGGCACTGAATTCAATGGATAAGTTGCCCAAAAATAATTCAGCAAGGTTCAGCTTGGAGGTGAACTATTCCCTGGCATATTTTATGTTTTGTTTTGCTTTACATGTTCTCTTGTGTTTTGCTTTCCTTGGATATCTTTGATCTGAACATAACTAGAGGCAATGTGTGTTTCTGTACAGTAATTCTAATCATGGTGTCAGCTTCCTCTACCCCTCCACTTAAATTCCTGCAGCCATAAACAGGTTTCCAAAAATGACTCCTGCTACGTTGAGCCAGGGACATATGAGCATCAACACGATAGTACTTACTTAACTCCAATTTCACGGCTATTCTCAAAGAATTAATTATTGAGCAGACTGACCTGAAGGAAAAATTTAATAAGACACGATTAGGGTCTCAGCTTAATCCTAAAGCTGTCCAATCCGGTCACTTAAAAACTTCCAATTGTTTCTAGTGCAAGTATGACAACATCACACTCTACAGAATAGTCCATAGAGGTGCTACCATTTCACGTGTTTCCTACATCCTGAGCATTGACCACTGCTTCTGCCCAAGGCCCTCCTGTTTGAGATCCCCTTCCCATTTGAAATGCCCTGTATTATTTTCTTAGGGAAATCCAGTTCATTCTTTGGATTCAGTTCAGGAATGAATGAGTGAATGAATGAATGTGTGAATGGATAAATTAGTGAGTTAATGAATGACCAAACCCTCCTCTTTTCTGTCTTCCCAAAACAATGACTAGGCCTTGTATTAGTCTCATAGTTCCGACAAAACTGTAGACACATCTTTGATTCTTTTCTCTCACAATCTATATCTAGTCCACTGGCACACTCTGATTCTCCCTGCTATCCCATCTTACCACCCTACTCAGGGCCAAGTGTAAAGCCCCCTTTGAATTTATTGTTATGAACATATACTGTAGTTTGTAGGCTAGGTTGAGCATCCCTAATTTGATTATCTGAAATCTGAAACATTCTAATATCTGAAACTTTGTGAGTGCTGATAGGATACTACAAGTAGAATATTCCATATCTGACCTCATAAGCAGGCTAATCAGAATGCAGACACACTTGTAACATCATAAAACACTTATTTTGGACTACTTTCTATAAGGTACATTTCAAAGATAAATGAGTTTCATGTTCAGATTTGGGTTCCACCCCCTACTATGGCTGAATTTGTCTATACAAATATTCCAAATCTGAAATGCTTCTGATACCAAGCATTTTGAATAGGGATATGCAACCAGTAGTTATTTTGACTACCTTAGGTAGTCAAAACAGTACCCAGGGTATTTTGTGCACAATGATACTACTTCAAATGTGAATGGCACTTGGCAGTTTACAAATATTTTTATTCTGACATATTGTCTATCACCATTTCACAGTTAAGAAAAGAGGCGCAGAGGGGTCACCTACCACAGTCAAAGCTACAGATGTCCCAGGTTGTAGAGTCAGACATTTGGATTTCAAATTCATGATCTCATGCCCAGAAACTACTCATTAAACAAATGACTAAAAATGTGTTTTCATACTTACCTGACAAGAGTATAAGAAGGTTTGGAAGATCAAGTTTGGAAGATGTAAATTCAAGATTTACTCTTCCTCTATCCAAAGTATGCAGCAGGAGAATTAATTTAATTAGCACAAGCACAGTAACTAATGGAGACATTCCCTAAGGTTGCTTGCACAACACACACACACACACACACACACACACACACACACGTACACACATACACATACCAATAAAACCACACATCCTACCAAAAGAGCTGCAAAAGGTATTTTGCAACTCCTAAGTACATTCATAATAGCCCCAAACTGAAAATGGTCCAAAATCCCATCAAAAAGGAAACATAAATTATGATAGATAATCAAACAAAGGAATACACAAAGCAACAATAATATAAATGAATGAATGCTACATGAAACCACATGAATTTCACAACATGATGCTAAGTGAATTATGCAGAACCAAAGCATTGTTTTGTATGATTACATTAACATACAAGAATGGGAAAAAGAAACAACATTGCAATAGATATCAAAATAATGGTTGTGTCCGGATGAGTGAGACGGGTTAGTGCCGACTATGAAAGAGTACAAGGAATACTTTGAGGTATTAAAGATTCAGCAAAGTATAGGCGTAAGCCAAATCTAACTACCATCTGGTTTTATAAATAAAGTTTTATTAAAACTCAGACACACTCATCCATTAACAGATAATCTGTTAATATCATCACAGTGGCAAAGATAAAGATTTTGACAGAAACTGTAAAACCAAAATTATGTGTCGACGCCTTCAAAGGAAAGTTTTCTGAGCTCTGTTCTACAAATATTTATGTATGAAAAATATCATCAAGTTTATATACATCCAAGTAGTATCTTAAAAAGAAAGGAAGGAAGGGAAGAAAGGGAGGGAGGGCAATCAGAGAGAAAAAGGGAAAGGAGGAAGGAAGGAAAGGAGGAAGGGACAGCGAAAGGAAGCAAAGGAAGGAGGTGAGAAACCTTTAAAAACTAGCAGTTCATTCTAGAGCAAGTCACCTATAATAACTATAAGACCTATAATGAGGTCTTGTACAATACAAGTGAACGGAAATAGACGCCTTGTAAATGAGAACTGTATTTTGAACTATAAGAGAAACATAATGTTACTTTCCAAACGCGATCATTTAAACTAGGTTTTCCAATACTTCTTGTTAGACAAACATAAGTTTGAATTGATGCTGTCCTGTCTCTTCAACAAGTTGCTCATGATCTCCAGCCCTCAATTTTGTATCTGTAAAAGTAATGTAATAATGCCATTGACCTTGATAGGTTATTCTAAGAACTAAATGCCATAAATGTATGCATAGTACTTAGAATGTACTTGAAAAAAAACAAACAAAAAACTCCTCAGTAACTATTAATTAGAAAATATAACAAAATCTATGTGTGCTGCTGCCAGAAGAGTAAACACATTCACAGACTCTGAACAGAATCACAAGAAAGATGATTAACCATCCCTTAAGCCCCACATGGTGGGGCCTTAGTTCTTGCTGTGAAGACATTACAAAGGGATGTCAGGCCTAAACTGCCTCCAAAGCCCCAAGAATGCTCAAGGCTAACAAACAACATGGACCTTGCCTCACTCACAACAATCAGCAGCCCTGAGGGGGTCCTCTGCCAGCCAGGTGGCAAACTGACATCTAACTGTACAGACTACCAAGCTAACTTGCAAGATGATGGGATCTAGGGAGCAATGCAGAAACACTGCTAGTGGCACCTGCTGTAGGTTGAAACCAACCTTCCGCCTGGAGCTGTGTCCATGTGTGGCAGCTGCTCCCCACAAGTGTAGAGATGCAAGCAATACCACCCACAATAGCTATGTGGAGACTCAGGCAGCTGAGACAGAATCTCCTCCAATTCATTAATCTTTACTGCCTTCAGGGAGAGTTGGTCTTTGCTGGAGTACAGCTGGCCTCCCTGGAGCTATACTGCTTATGATAACCAGGGATGGTCATATACCAGACAGCTGGAGAGACACCAGCCCAATCTCCACCAGACAGGTGTAATGATATATTCCTTCGTGTGGGTGTGCAGACTAATTCCACACCTGGTTTGGGAAAGGTAGGAGCAGACACCTGCTAATGCCTAGACTGCCAAAAGATGTGTGCTTATGTTCCCTGGCACTGGGGGAATCATTATCAAGATGGAACCACATGGTGCTCCCCACAGCAGATCTCACAGAAATCTGGCTGAGGGTCCTGTATCAGATGCTGTGGAACAGCTGAGAATCACAGGAACTGCTGCCCAACTTCAGGAAGGCCTGCATGGAGCTTCACAATTTGCCCATGAAGAACAAAATAGTCTCTTATCTTCTTAATGTTCTCCAGCACATTTTACTACATTTTGAAACCCTCACATTGAGGAGTACAGATCAGATAAAACAGCTTAGCATCATTTTTTTATTAGATAATGATTATATTTGTGTTCCAACTGGATTTTGTGGTTCTCATAAGAGTCATTGACTATTCACACATCAACTTCTAAACTTCTCAGAGGGTTGCAGCCATGACACAAGGCTTTTGGCCAAAGGCTATCCTCAAATCCTAGAGGTCTCCTGCTGTCCTTGCTGTACGGCCTGATCCATAGGCCAGGCCACACAACATGAAAGTTTGCCACTGCAAAACTAGCATAAGGGGAAAAAATGAATACCTCTAGCTTATTAATTATATTTCAGTAAAGCTAATTAAAAATTTAAATTTTAAAGAGGAGCTCTCGATTTGATCCCCCTCACAACACAAAAGAATCTACATGATGGATGTGTGTAGGTGTGATTGTGTATACATAACATTGTAGGAGAAATGTCTAACCACTTTGCCATCTCCTAATGGCTTAAAGAAAGTCATAAGCTGTGGCACAACTTTTATAAACTACTGACTAGAGTCACAGGCCATACCCACATCCAAGAAGAGGGTATATTAAACAAAGGCACAAGTACTAGGAGGCAGGAATCATGGGGCCACCTTAAAGCCTTTTACTGGCAAGGAACACAAAGAAAAGTTCCAAATTTGGGAGGCACTAGAGCACAGAGAAAGAGATCAGGAGGTATCCTTGGGGCTTAATAAAGGTCAAACATATTCCTGGGAACCTAGATGACCACATTCATGCACAGTGATATGCTTATTACCAGAAAATACTCCAGAAGAGCTAAAGCCTTCCAAAATTTGATTTGAAATGTTAATGTAGCTGAGTACTGGTGGTTCACACCTGTAATTCTAGTTATGCAAGGAGCTGAGATCTGTGATTCATGGTTCTAGAAACAGCCAGGGCAGAACAGTCTGTGAGACTCTTATCTCCAATTAACCACTAAAAAGCTGGATGTGGAGCTGTGGCTCAAGTAATAGAGCAGAAGTCTTGAGCAGAATGCTCAGGAATAGTACCCAGACCCTGAGTGTTCAAGTCTGAATTCAAGCCTGAAGACCATCACAATAAAACTAACAAACATGAAAACTTATGCTATGATACCAGTGCTTATGAGCAAATATATATATATATATACATATTATATATGTGTGTATGTGTGTATGCGTATATATATATATATATATGATTATACTGAAGAAAGAAGAAAGACATCAAATTAATAACAGTTTATGGAAGTGGTGCTGTAGCTCAAGTGGTAGAGCACTAGCCCTGAGCTGAAGAGCTGAGGGACAGCACCCAGGCCCAGAGTTCAAGGTCCACGACCAACAACAAAAAAAAAATTAATAATAATTTCCACCAAAAGCACTTACAAAAGAGGAACAAACTAAACACAAAGAAAAGTGAAGAAAGAAATCTAAGAGACTAGGGCAGAAATAAATAAAATAGAACATATGAAAATATGGTAGAAATGCAACAAAGTACAAGTTGGTGCTCTGAAAAGATCAACAAAATTAATAAAGTTTTGATTAAGCTAAGAAAAGTCAAGATTCATAACACTAAAACCATAAATGCAAGAAGAGGCATTTATTCTCACAGAATTAAAAAGAAATTTATGCTAATAAATGAGAAAAACTATATGAAATAGACACATTCCTAAAAAGAAACAAGCTTCTAGACTCAAGAACACATAGAAACTTTAGATAAACTTAGAACAAGTAGGGAGATGTAATCTCTGCTTCCAAAGAAAAACAGTGGTGGAACTATTGAATTCTACCTAACATGTAAAGAGGCATTAGCATTGATTTTCAAAACCTTTTCCAAACACAAGAGGAAAGAAATAGCGCCAACTCTGTTCTATATTACCCAGATAGTCTCCTAGTCAAAGATGTTATGGCAAAAGCACACTGTAGGTTAATATCCTTTTGTGAATAATGATGCTAAAATTCTAGCAGGCAGAATCCAGTAACATATAAAAAGAATTATATAACATTTATCCCAGGATGCATGATATAAGATCAATATAGCAAATCCAATTGCATTTTTAAATAGTAGTGATACACAATCCAGAAACAATTCAATTAATGTTGGCAGCAAAATAATAAAGTTCTTATGAATAAATTTACTGAAAAAAGAGCAACAATTACACACTGAAAATACAAAACAACACTGAAACAAAACAAAGAAGACCTAAATAAATGAAAAGATATCCTTTGTTCACGATTTGTAAGATTCAGTTTGCTAAGATATCAATACTCTGTAAATTGATCTGCAAATTTAATGCAATCACCATTTTAAAAAAACAGCCAGACTTCTTACAAATGTAACAATTATTATGGAAATGAGAAAGAGCAAAATAATTGAATAAATAAAAAACCATACACTTTCTGGAGATAAATATTGCTAAGATTTCTACTATCATAGGATAAAAATATTTTTATCTTTGTTTCTCTAGAAAGGAAACATGAAGTGGGTCTTATTTTTATCATTACCTCTCTAGTTTTCTCTTCATAGTCCCACATGTTCTGAAGTCACTTCAAATAACCACTAAGAATTTGTTTTTCTGTTCTTGGGGCTTGAACTCAGAGCCTGGCCACTGCCACTGAGCTTCTTTTGCTCAGGGTTAGCACTCTACCACTTCAGCCATAGCTCCGCTTCCAAAAATATCAAACACTTTTGATACAAAGAAAGCTGGTAGAGTGACTGAAGTGGTAGATCATCTGCCTAGCAAGAATAAGGCCTTGAGTTCAGACCCCAGTACTGCCACAAAAGATAATTAACAATTTCAACTCTTTTTACAAAGCTATAATAACCAAGCCTGTATAATTCGAGAACAACTTTAGAAATGAAGTTCCAAATATAGCTCTTATGCTTATAGTCAATTGCTTTTTGACAAAGATGTCACAGAAATTTAATGAGAAAAGAATAATCTTTTCAACAAACAGTAGTGAGACATTTGTCTATCCATATGCAAAGAATTAAACTGAATTTTTTTCTTTTAATTTAATTTTATTGAAAAGGTGATATACAGATGGGTTAGTTACATAAGTAAGGTATTGAGTACATTTCTTGTTGAACAGTGTTACCCTCTCTCTCATTTTCTCCCACTTTCCCTCCCCCCAAGTTGTACAGTTCATTTCCAACATAGTGTCTTTTGAGTATCGCTGTTGCATTGATTCACCCTTTGTCCTTTATCTCACCATGTGTGATTCCCCTTTTCTTCCCCAAATCAGATAAATGAGGACCACAGTTCAAAGACAGCCGGGACAAGAAAGTCTGTGAGACTCTTATCTCCAATAAACCACCAGAAAACCGGAAGTGGTTCTCTGGCTCAAGTGGTAGAGTGCTGGCCTTGAGTGGAAGAGCTGAGGGACAATATCCAGGCCCAGAGGTCAAGCCCCATGACTGACAAAAACAAAAAGAAAGAGAGAAAAGAAAAGCTATGCTAAGTGAAAGAAACCTAACACAAAAAGCCACAAGTTATTTGTTTCTTTATATGAGATAGCCAAGAAGGGCAAACCAGTAAAAGCATGAAATTGAATAGTGGTTGCTGTAGACAAGAGAAGGACAGAAAGTAAAACGGCAAGTAAGAGGCACAGAGTATCCTTTTGAAATGATCAAAATTTTGTCAATCTTTCATTCTCCTCCCTCAAAAAATACTAAAGGATTAAAATTAATCAAAACTAAAAGAGGAAAAGCTAATTTGGGCTCACATTTTTGGAGGTTTCAGCTTGTAGTCAAGTAACCTTTGCTTTGGGGTCTGTGGGGAGACAGCACATTACAGTGGGAATCTGTGGCAAAGAAGCTGCTCATCACATGGTAGCTAGGAAGCCCAACAGAGATACAGGAAGGGCCGAGGGTCCCAACGTTCCATTTCAGAATAGTCCCTAAGTTACCACTTTCCTTCCAAAAGGCAAATCCTACTAAGGTTTATGCCACCTTCCAACACTGTGTGGACCTAGACCACACCTTCAACACATGGAACTTTGGGAGGCATTCAAGGTCCGAACTATAACAAAAATGTTGCAATTAGAAACTTTGGCAAATCCTGAAAAATCTCTGTATTCAACAAACTCAAAAGGATAAATTTGGTAGTATGGGAGCTATATGGCAATTTTTTAAATATGCAGCCAATAGAAAGGAAAGAAGTATGATAAAATATATAATCATACCAATCGCACTGGAGTTTTTCTCGAAATTGCTAATTTAAAACTTTCCAGCAAAGCTGGGAGCCAGTGTCTCTCATCTGTAATACTTGTTACTTAAGAAGCTGAGATCTGAAATTCGTGGTTTGAAGCCATCCTGGGCAGGAAAGTCAATGAGACTCTTATTTCCAATTACCCACCAAAAAGCCTGAAGTGGAACTGTGGCTCAAATGGTAGAGTGCCAGCCTTGAACAAAACACTTCAGAGACCAGAGCCCAGGCCATGAGTTCAAGCCTTACGGGCTGGCCCATGGGCACATGCACATGCGCATATGCACTGAATGCATGCACACACAGGCTCATATGCACAGACACACACACACACACACACGCACACATACACACACCCATGTCCTGCATATACCTTAAGTACATTAAATTCTACCTACAAATTACTCAGGAAACACTTATTTCTGTATCCAATGTTTGGCAGCTTCCTATAAAGTTAAACAACACTTATTTGTGCGACAACCCAGCAATTTCATTCTAAATACTTATCAAGAAAGAATAAAGATGTCCACAGAAAAAGATTGTGCAAGGTCACAGAGGAGGGACCAACATGGCAGATTAGAATCAAATAGCACCTTTCAGCTACTCTATGTGTTGCAATCCAAACAGCAAAAATGTGAGAAAAAAAAAAGAACAAAACAGTCCCAGCTTCTTCTTGAGGTACTGACTAAGGAAGTAAGCTGAAGTTCTATACTGTAGAGAGAGACTTGGACAGACCCAAAGACTCTGGTTATCAGGATGGAGAATAAGAAAGCAGACCAGTGTTGCACCTGGGGTGGAGCAGCTGAGGGGAGGACTAAGAGGGAAAGGAAAAGAGTGGGGAAAATTGGCATTTAAAAAAAAAAAGATGTAAAGCAGAAAGGTGTGTTGACCTTGGGTCTCCTTGGAGCTGCCCGGCAGGTTGGCACTCAGACATGCTGTGCTCTCTTTCTCCACCTCAATGTGAGGTGCAGCTGGCTAGAAGCCATCTGGAGAAGGCTGCTTTGGGAAACATAAATCCCTATATTTTCCTCTCGCCTGGAAATCACAGCAAATATTGCCATACCGTGTCAGCTAGAATCTACCTTGTGGCCCAGGCAGAATACCACTGAAACCCATTGAAAAACAAATGCAAGGGGACTCCAAGTGGTGACATCAAACCGGGTACAGATTGTCCCTCACTGAAGACTGATAGTTCCATGGGCCACCTAGTAATCCCGTGTGATTACAATTGCATTTTGGGACTAGACTTCAGAAGATCACAGTCACACACAGTGTAAAGTGTGGGCCCGGACACACTGCCTCTATCAGTACAGTTTGCTGCCCAGCCCACCATGTAGGTCCTAAGACCCAAAGACACAGTGGTGCTCAGCACCAGCCCAGAACTGAGGTATGGGGAGCTAATCTGTCTGGAGTAAGCTGTGGCTCAGGAGACTGAGCAGGGCAATGAAGTTCTAACTAGCTCAGGTTCCAGTCCATTCCTACTCATCAATTAGCCAGCAAAATGCAAAACAAGATGAGATTAAAACTATTAAATATCCATTAAAACTAGTAAATATCCATGCTTTCCCACAGAGATGATACTTTCTTTGCCCTTTAAAAAAAGAATGGCCTGTTTTCTTCTGTATTTGCTGATTATATATGTATATATGTACACATATATACATATATACACACATATTTACATATATATACATATATTTGTCTTAGTTCTTTTTTTAGAGAATGTTACTTTTCTCTCTCCAAATGAGAATCATAAACAATCACTGCCAAGTGACTAATCCGTAAAATAATAATTCTTACTAGGGGCCACAAAACTTTGGGGTAGTTTGTTATGCAACACTATGCACTCTTCTTCCTTGTTAATATCAATGTCGCCCAGTGACTTGAACTCATTAGAAAGAAGTTGCGATGTCATAGAAACAATGTAAGAAGTCAAAGTTTTTCTAACAGGAGAGATTCAAATGCTTCCCGGCAGGTCCAGTGGGGTTTATTTCACTGGTCCAATGCATGGATGTGTTTGCTTACTTATCTTAATAACTGAGACATGCAGTTTAGTAATTCCCATCAATAGCTATGCAATTGCTCATTATCTCCACTGAGAAACAAAGTGCAAAACAGAATGGAAAACAATCCATTTAACTGCAGTACAGACGTATACAGATAATAGCAGCTTAGAGAGCAAAATCTTCTCCTAACACCGAATCTGTTTACCTCCGTAGAAAATGTGTGCTATGCAATTTTTTATGTTAACTAACTAAAAACCCAGGTAGCCTAAATCACTCAGCTGACTGATCAATAGTAATATAAATACTCTCATTTATCAGGGCCCTTACTATGCATCCAGGTACCATATTCCCCATGTGATCCGGCCTATCAAGTAGCCACAAGATGGAGGGACTGGCTGTCCATTTTACAGCAGAAAACTAAAAACATTTTACAGGTAGGAAACACCATTTCACTTATTACCTAAACTTTCAGAAATAATAGCTGGCTTAAGTTATACACAATCAGACTTTTTTTCTTTTCAACTGAAGCTCTTGAACACCTCTAAATACTCTGAGGGCAGGGCACTAGTGACTCATTCCTGTACTGCTAATTACCCAGGAGGCCAAGATTTGAGACTGAAGTTCAAAGCCAGCCAAGGCAGATAAATTCCGTTCACCAGCGAAAACCTGGAAGTGGAGCTGCTCAGCTCAAGTGGTCAGAGCACTAGCCTTGAATGAGAATGTTAAGAAACAGTTCCCAGGCCCTGATTCAAGCCTCAGTACTGGCACTAAATAAATAAATAAACAAATAAATGTAACTGTCCTAAATATTTTGATCTAAAGACCTACAACAGACTGAAACTTCAGACTACATCCTTTCCTTTGGAGGAAAAGGGAAAATCCCCTTCTGTTAAATTCCCAAACCTAAAGGAAATCTCTTTGGGTTATTGGTGAATCTGCCTTTCCTATTCTGACTTTGCTTGAAAGACAGAGGCTGGAATATGAAAGAAGAGACTTTCATAACGCCAGTCTGCAAAAGAGACACACTCCCCATTTATAAGATTATTTCTTTGTTGCTTTGTATGTCCCCCCCCCACGGTATAACCCCTGATTTCACTGTATTTGATGTTGTTATAATTTGTGGAGGGGAAGGGAAAAAATAAATCGTTTAAATAGGGATACAGGTGGACTCATTGCAACAACGAGACGTACAAGTCGTCATGTCGAAAATGAACTTTACAACTTTGGTAGGGAGGGGAGGAGGGCTGAGTAGGGGGTGGGGGGAGGATGGGATGGGAAGGGGAAACAAAGGAGGAGGCTACAATGCTTGATAAGAAATGTACTCATTATCTTGCCCATGAAATTGTAACCCCTCTGTATGGTATTTTCACAATAATAAAATAAATAAATAAATAAAAATAAAATTAAAAAGACACAAATGAGCCAATGAATGAGATACCAGATGAACCAAAAACTATGGAGCTGGTGATTTTCCATAGGCCCTGGCTTTCTAAGTATTTAAGGGATTTATTTTCCAGAGTAGTGATTTTATTGGTTTGGTTTTTTGGTTAAACATAAGAATTCCCTTCAGATTTGGCTGGGGTGGTTCATACCTATAATCCTAGTAACTCAGGAAGCTGAGATCTGAGGATCAATATGGGATGCCAGACTGAGCAACAAATCCACAAGGCTCATTTCTAATTAACCAGCACAAAGACTGAACTGGAGGTGTAGCTCAAGTGGCAGAGGGCCAGCCATGAGTAAAACAGCTGAGCAACCAGTACTAGGGGAAAAAATTACCTGAGGATTCAACTGACTCATTCTTTTATTTTTTTTTCTCTTTTCTTTTTCTTATCAGTCATGGGGCTTGAACTCTGGGCCAGGGCACTGTCCCTCAGCTCTTCAGCTCAAGGGGAAAGCTCTACCACTTGGGCTACAGCACCACTTCTGGTTTTTTGGTGGTTAATTGGAGATAAGAGTCCCACAGACTTTCCTGCCCAGGTTGGCTTTGAACTGCAATCCTCAGATCTCAGCCTCATGAATAGCTAGTATTACAGGCGTGAGCCAACAGTGCCCTGCTTGACTCATTCTTTATAATTCTTTTTTGTTTACTGGGTTTTTGTTTTTTAGTTGTCAAGGTTATATACAGACAGTTTACAGTTACATAAGTAAGGTAATAAGTACATACCTTGTCAAACTTGTTAGTCCTTCCCTCATTTTTCTCTTACTTTCCTTCTCTCTCCCCTCCCCTCCCCGCCCTCCCCCAAGTTATATAGTTCATTTCCAACATATTGTTTTGTGTATATCCCTATTGCAATCAACATGTTCAACTTTCTACTTCCAGCAAAATCCTGAATCCCAGCCTACAGAATGATTGTTCATTAGTGGAAAATCTACCTTTGGTGTATTAAGTTCTGTCTTTGGAAGCAAAGAAAAAAATCATGGCAGGAAATGTCAATATTTTTAGGTACACTATGTCCTAGAAAATATATACATTTCTTCAGCAGTAAACCATGATGTATTGGAGAATTTACTGTTTAAGACTGAACTAAATCTATCTCCCTACATCCTGCATGCCAATGTGATTATAACATGTGTGTGTGTATGTGTGTGTATATTTATGTGTGTGTGCATGTGCTTGTGTAGGTATAGATCTTATATTTTTTTAAGAAGTAGAAAATTAATATTCTGCCAAGGTAACTGAAATTCCTTACTCTCATTCAAAATTGGCCTATTTTTTAGATTCAAAAAATAATGTCTGCCAGTAGCTTTAAGTGGAATTTCCTGGAGTATATTCTTAACCTCCAGGAAATTTGCTGTAGATCACATACAAGATCTGAATTTAGCCATCCTCAGACCTATAAACAAAGCCAAATATTTGTATAAGCCCAAATACATAATTTGAGGCATCCACATATTCCATATTCCATTTATGGTAGACTCCTAAGCTGTAGTCACGGAGTACCAAATCTCCATCGAAATTTAATTCCCTGTAGTCATTTCCATGTTCAGGAATCTCCATCTGCTATGATAACCTATCTAATGCCTGAGATTTGGACTAGTGCAAAATATTTCTGGCTACTTGTGAATCCATAAACTGGAGTGATTTCTCCATCTGTCATTCTTTAGTACACAGTATCCCAAACTCATAGATGTCCTATAAATATTTATTGAGTTAAATGAATGAACAAAGCCCAAATTATGCTACACTCATTAGGGTTATGAGCACTTCAGTGGTCTGGATATATTATAGAATTAGCTGCTCCCACCTGGAGTTTCTTGGCAGGCTCCATCCCCATCCCTTCTCCCATCCCCACCATAGGCACACTGAATAAATGCATTATTTAAGATGCTGAATGGTCAAATTTGCACTGTAATCACCAAAACATTGATTTTTTCAGAGTCCAATACAATCCCACTTTCATGTCTTCATAGAGGGACTGAGCAGATAAACCCCATCATAGGATTTTTCACATGATCTTCTAGAGTCATTCACTTGTGCACTTGTTCTTTTTCTCTCCAACGCAGGTCAGTGGTTTTATACATATTTCCCCACTCTGAGATTTTATCATCTCCATTTAGAAATAAAGTCTGAAATTTTAAGGATATTTCCCCCAAAATTCCCCATTAGTCTGTGTTACCATTCGACCTAAAAAACCTGTGGTCTTTTGACTCCTGATCCAAAGAGGACCTTGAGAAAATAATAATTGCTTTTGATGATCACTGGAAAGTACCTTAACTGAAAATATATGTGGTACATGCATGGGGTGGCGGCCACAGGGTGGACTTGGTAACCATCTCTATTTTTAATCTTTGGAAACATTATAAATTATTTACCCTCCTGAGTATGTCAAGACATAGGTAGGCTACCTCAGAGTTATTTCTCATAAAGGAGAAAATAATGCTTAATCTTTTGTTTAAGGCAAGAATAAACAAGCATAATTACAGAAATAATCCATTTGGTCAAGAGTTTCACCATGGAAATCCTTATCTATTCCCTTCTCTCATTGGCAAATAGATAGCATCTGACAACCCAATTATAAGTGGTTAGAGGCATGCACTAATTTTATATTAAAAATAACCAATAATGTGGATGCTATCATCATCTCCCTCATATATGAGAAAATTGAGGTGTGACATTAGTGATGAAATCTAAATTTGAACTCAAGCTGTCTAGATTCACTGTGGAGCTGTAGGCTTCAGCATTCCTTAGGCAATATAAGGTCGAGGCAGATTAGTTTTTAAGAGATAGGATGCATTGTTTCCCTCACATGCATTTTTGTGCTAGAAATACAGTCAACTATAATATTTCCCAAGTTTCATATCCTTCAGATAGGAATCGTGGTGGCTTCCATATGACAAAGCAGATTGCACTATCTTCCTGAAATATAGTCTGTAACAGGTTTCCTGGAGTACAAATAGAAACTACAGATGCTCCTATCTTTTTTTTCCTGCTGCCCACTTGGAAAAAATTCAATAGGTGCCATCTCGTTTCATGAACTTTTCTAGCTTGAACTATGACTGGATGCCCATTCTCTCTCACAATCAATCCCAGATACTATCATACAATCCTGTCCATTATTCATTTCCTGTCACTTCTAGACTTCACTACTAAATCCAGAGTTAGTTCTGCTACTATCTGTTCACTATATCTCTTGGGACAAAGTCAGGGAGGCTATGCCGGCTTCTTAAAGAGCAAGCCTGTAGAATAAAGTAGAAATTCTCTTAAGAAACCATGGCCTGTGCCTGATGTGGTAGACTGGAAAAATAGCTATTTTTGTTCTTCCAAGCAAGGGGGTAGATAGAATTCATCTCCATTCCTTTCATCTGGATAATCCACAAAATATACTTTGCAACAATGAGATTAGCAAAGATGACACAAACTGAAGACTGAAGGCTGTGTTTTCAGGCTTGCCTTATCTGATTGTACTTGAAACTTTGAGAGGACTCAAGATAAACACTTGCTGGCCTGTTGAGTAGGAGATGCCACATGGAGAAAACCTACCTCCATTAGCCAAAAGCCACAAAACTGCTGGGCCAATGACTAGTTCCATTCTACATGAATCAACTGTCAGATGATTTACCAATTGACTACAGATACAAGATGGCCCACAATAAACCAGATCAGGCAGCCTTGTACAGAAGAAGATCCTAAATAACGAATTACGGGGAAAGAAAAGTATTTGATAACTAATTTAAGAAACAAGGATCTAGGATGGTTTGCTACACAGCAAAAGCTAACAAATATTGCAAGCCACAGTAAGCTAAACATGAAATTGCTGATTCCCAAACCTACATATGAGAAGTTTAGAAGTCACCATTCTATCTCACCAATAAGTAAAACCTGAACAAATTGCCAGAACAACTACTCTTCTTGGATCCAGAAGAGAAGATGTAGACACAAAACAAATCACTGCCCCCTAGATTGGAGAGGTGATCAAATACAAGAAGATATTATGTATAGAGCAGGGAACCACAGGAATCCAGCTCCAAGATTGAAAATGCTGAACTGTAATTGATGAATTACTAGAGGCTCAGCATGAACAAGTCTGGGAGTTGCCGTCTTCAGGCAAAGCCAGTTGTAAATAGGCCCACACTTTTTTCTTTGTCATACCTCCATAAATTTACCATATTCTCATGGTAAACAGCACAGAAAAAATCCCCCACATGCTTATATCAAGAGAAAAGGAATGCTTTTGAAATATGTGAGAATTGCTCTGTTATTCTTAACAAGAGCTAGCCTCAGGAAAAACTAGTTAATCACAGACTGCTGGAGTCTGAACAACCTGGGGGAAGAGAGAAACCAGCTGGAGTCCACTTCAGTTAGTCCCGTGTGAGGGAAGAGAGATTTTTAAAAAATATATTGGAAGTGGCGCTGTGGCTCAAGTGGTAGAGCGCTAGCCTTGGGCTGAAGAGCTGAGGGACAGTGCCCAGGCCCAGAGTTCAAGCCCCATGACTGACAAAAAATAAGTAAATAAATAAATAATAAAAATAAAAAATAAAAACAGCAGGTGCCAGTGGTTCATGCTTATAATGCTAGCTACTTAGGAGACTGAGATCTGAGGATCACAGTCTGAAAGTCAGTCCAAGCACAAAAATTCATCTACAAAACGTAGAACTGTGATTCAAGAGGTAGAGCACTAGCCTTGAGTAAAAAAAGCTCAGGGACAGCACCCAGGTCCTGAATTCAGACTCAGGATGGCCGAAACAAAAACCCTGAGAAATAACTATGTCTATATTTCCAAGACATGGGCTTATTAAAAGACTAGGATGTAACTCTAGCATTACATAGTATTTTCTCTCTGCTTACATCTTACTATCATATTTCTAAAGCCTTTCTTAATTCGATTATTTTTACCCAGTACATTGTGTCCAGCTATCAAGAAAAAAAAAATACAGGGCATAAAAAAAGGATAAAAAAACAGTTTGATGAGAGATAACAAGCATCAGAATCTGATATGTTAAGAGTGTTGAAATAACCAAGCTGGAAATTTAAGACAACTATAATTAATATGCTATGAGGTCTAGAGGAAACAATAAATAGGATGTAGGAGCAGGTAGGTGGGATGTAGGAGCAGGTAGGGTAGAGAAATGGAAATCTTCAGAAGGAACCAAGAAGAAAAATTATAGATCAAAAATACTGTAATTGGGCTGGGAAGGCGGCTCAGTGGTAGAGTGCTTGCTTTACATGCATGAGGCCCTGGGTTCAATTCCTCCACACCACATAAGCAGAAAAAGCCTAAAGTGGCATTGTGGCTCAAGTAGTAGAGTGCTAGCCTTGAGCTGAAGAGCTCAGGAACAGTGCTCAGGCCCAGATTTCAGGCCCTACTACCAACCAAAAAAAAAAATACTATAATTGAGCTAAGCGCCAATGGCTCATGCCTGTAATCCTAGCTATTTTGAAGGCTAAGATCTGAAGATGACAGTTCAAAGCCAACCCTGGACAGGAAAGTCTGTAAGACTTATTTCCAATTAACCAAAAGCCAGAAGTAGAGCTATGGCTCAAGTGCTAGAGTGCTAGTCCTGAGCAAAAAAGCTCAGGGATAGTGTCCAGGCCCTGAGTTCAAGCTCCAAAACCAGCATATGTGCACACAAGCACATGTGCACACACATGCACACACACAGAGCACAAATACTACACTTGAAATAAAGAATGTCTTCAATGGGTTTAAACCTTTCAAACTAAAAGAAAAAGAGAAGAAAAACTAAAACAAAGCCAGGTACTGGTGGCTCAAGCATGTAATCCTAGCTGCTCAGGAGGCTGAGATCTGAGGATTGTGGTTCAAAGCCAGCCGGGGCAGGGAAGTCTGTGAGACTCTTATCTCCAATAAACCACCAGAAAACCGGAAGTGAGCAGTAGCTCAAGTGGTAGAGAACTTGCCCTGAGCTGAAGAGCTGAGGGACAGCGCTCAGGCCCAGAGTTCAAGCCCCACAACCGACAAAACAAAACAAAACTGAAACAAACCAAAATACCCAAGGACAGCTACAAAAAGTATAATATGAGAATTTCAGGGGGAAAAAAGTGAGTTGGGAAGGAAGCAAATGAACAGTTGAAATAATAATGACAAAGATCTTCCTAAATTACTGTCAGACCACAAATCCAAGAACTTGAGTTTTTAACCCAAGTTAAAATGCCCCCAAACAGGGAAGGTAGCTCAATGGTAGGGTGCTTGCCTTGCATGCATGAGGCCCTGGGTTTGATTCCTCTTCACCACATAAGCAGAAAGACCCGGAAGTGGCACTGTGGCTCAAATGGTAGAGCACTAGCCTTGAGCTGAAGAGCTGAGGGACAGTGCCCAGGCATAGAGTCCAGGCCTCACAACTGAAAAAAAAAAAGCCCCCAAATAAAAGTCTACACAAAGGTATTTTCATTTTCAAGCTACATAAAATCAAAGGCAGAAGAAAAACTATGGAAGCATTCTCTATCTGTAGAAGAATAAAAATACAAGTAATATAAGGTTTGTCCTCAGTGAGAGCAAAAAAGATCAGTGATCGACAGCAATTGGAGTGCTGATGGACTGGTGGATTTCAGAAGATTTTTAGGGCATTGGAAATGCTCTATGTGATAGCTTATTAAAGGATACATATTCTTAAAATTTTCTCAAAAGCTGTAAGATGTACAGACCCCAAAATTAACTTCTATGAACTGTGAGCTTTGAGTGACAATAGGGTATTATCACTGTAGTGAGGGAGGTTTGTATTGGAGAAGAGAGTAAATGGTGTAAGCCAAGGTTATATCTCTACATCCTCCTCCTAAATTCTCTGCAAATCTAAAACTGCTCTTAACAGTTCAAATTGCATCCACTTAAAAGACTTACAAAAAAACCCAGGAATATAGTAAATTGTGTTTCTCTACCTCTAGATCGAAATGATATAGAGTCCAAAGCCAAATAATGAATGTGTGGAAAATTTCAAAATAGAATTTTCTAATAAAGAACCAAAGGTGGTTTCTGGGATAGAGACAAAATCCTATGTCTCTCTTTCAAATTGTCAAAAAAATATTCTAAACAAGACTACACAGCATATGTGATTCATTAGGCATTTTCTATATGAAGAACAAAAGGCAACTCTTCAGCTTAACCATTGTATTTTCTTGGTTTTTTTTGTTTGTTTGTTTGAATTTTTGTCAGTCGTGGGACTTGAACTCTGGGCCTGGGTGCTGTCCCTCAGCTTTTCAACTAAAGGTTAGAACTCTACCACTTGAGCCACAGCACTACTTCTGGCTTTTTTTCTGCTTATGTGGTGCTGAGGAATCGAACCCAGGGACTCATGCATGTGAGGCAAGCGCTCTACCACTGAGCCACCTTCCCAGCCCTTATTCTGTTGTTTAATCAAACATATTCCAACTTCACTCATGAAATCATCCCACAAATATGTGTCAACACAGACACATGTTATTGTTATATTAGAATATTGTATGTTAGAATGCAGCTCTGGGTGCTAGAGAAAAGCCAGTCATGTTTCCTACCCTAATAGGGTTTGTGTTCTTGTGGGGAAAACAAACCTCTACTGATAAACAAACAAGGAATGTGTAGATAAATGACAAGCACCACACAGGTTGTCATGCAAATCCAAAATTAGGAATGTTGGCTTCATCAGGGAGATTTTGGAAGCTTTTCCCTTGCAAAAAAGACTAAGTACAGAATCTGAAGAGTAAATGTTTGGGGCAGAGGGATCAAGGGTTGAAAATACACTACATTGAGAGCAACTGCGCAACTACATTGAGGCACTGGAAAAAGACCAGGATGTGTTATCAAAAGAAGAAAGCCACAACTCAAGAGAAACTTAAAGAGTTGTAGTAACCATCAACCTAGCTAAGAAAGGCCCCAGAGGACCTGACTGGCCATCCCATAGTATTCTTCCCCGTGGTGAAAGTGTTTCTAGAGCAACAGGAAGATGGTCTCCTACCGTCCATCCTCCCTTCTTTCTAGGTCATTCTTCAAGTAGAAGACACACAGAATTCCTTCCCCATAGGTTTCCCATGCCACTCCCAAGGCTTGAGTGACCTCTTGAGTCTCCCCCCACCTCCCCCGCAAGTCCTGGGGCTTGAACTTTGAGCCTGAATGCTGTCTTTGAATTTCTATGCTCAAGGCTAGCACTCAACCACTTGAGCCTCAGCTCCCTCTCTGGCTTTTTGTGATTAACTGGAGATAAGAGTCTCATGGACTTTCCTGCCTAGTCTGGATTCCAACCATGATCCTCAAATCTCAGCCTCCTGAGTAGCTAGGATTATAGACTTGAGCCACTGGCACCCAGCCGGAGTTAACTTTCTTTTTTTTAAAAATTTTTTATTGTGAAAATACTGTACAGAGGGGTTACAATTACATGAACAAGATAATGAGTACATTTCTTATCAAGCATTGTAGCCTCCTCCTTTGATTCCCCTTCCCATCCCTTCCCAGCCTCCCTCCATCCCCCCCCCCAGGTCAACTTTCTTAAGTGTTGACTATGTTGATTGGTTGATACCTGCAGGTCATCAGAGTTAAGGGGCTGTGAGTTCAGGAATTCTAAAGGAACTCTAGATGATTCAGCTTTCCAGATCATCTGGGAATACATTTATTAAGATAGAATGACCGAATGTATTTTAGTTATTTAACAACTAGATTGATTTACTAATTTAAATATCTAGGCCTAGGGCATATGAGTCTCTATTTCTACTCTTGCCTATGCCTAGGGACACATCAGTATTAGATAGGTTTACTAAACAGGTAGGTAATGACCAATGAATTAAAAACCTTGCAGTCACAACTTCCCAAAAAATTAGTGTACCCATGAATTGCCTGGAGATCTTGCTAAAATATAGGCACCAAATTTTTCACTTCTAACAAGCTCCCAGGAGCTGCTCACATTCTGGCGTGGGACTACACTTGAAATAACAAGGTTGTTGGGCATGTGATGATGTTTTATTTTTATCCAAAGATCCATCACAAGTTCTTGGGGAAGTTCAAGGGACCAATTTTCATTTGGGAGAGAAAAGACAATGGCTGGGATATAAAATATGAGTTAAAGGGCAAAGGAGAATTCAGAGAGTGTTGGTAACATTACGAGCTACAGAGTATGAAGAAGAAAAGAAAAGGAGTGTGAATACAGTCAGGAATCCAATGTCTGGCACTAGACATTGGTGCTTCCTATCTGTAATCCTAGCTACTCAGGAGACTGAGATTTGAGGTTGATGATTCATAGTCAGCCTAGACAGGAAAGTATGTGAGACTCTTATCTCCAATTATCCCTCAAAAACTAGAAGTGGAGCTGTGGCTCAAGTGGTAGAGAACTAGCATTGAGGAAAAGAATCTCAGGGGAAAGTGCCCAGGTCCAGAGTTCAAGCCTAGGACTCATCCATACACAAAAAAAGAATATGATGTGTTTCCTAAAAAAATTAAGAAAAGTAAGGGAAGGGGTGTAGGGACGGGTTGGAAGGTATGAGTGAGACTGTTGATAATTTTTTTAAAAAAAGAAGGTAAGCTCTTCAAGGTTTGTTAAATGAAAAAGGGAAGGGAAGTATTGGGAAGTGAATGGGTAAATAAGGAATCACCACTGTTATTCTCTCCATAGAGGCTTTAGAATAGCAGCATTCATAATAGTTTTAGTTTTAGCTTATGATTTCAGGAAATTCATAGGTTTTCCCCCTGTCTAGTTATGAATAGTTGGAAGTCATTTTTAACCCAAATTACCTTTCCTCTTCCACTTCCCACCCCTCAAGAGGCTAGCCTACCACCAGTGATCCCAGTCACCGTTCAATCCTTCTGCGTCCCCACGCCCTGGCTTTTAGGAAGACGTCACAGCAGTTTCTTTCTTTCATTAAGTGGCCAGGATTTGTCACACTCTCCTCAGAATGCTGTCACCAATTCCCAAGGAACTACACACGGCACTCTGCTCCCTTACCCCAACCCCTTCTCTTAGGAGCAACACTCAGAAAGCTGAGAGTAGGCGCATCCTGTAGAAAATGTTCTTTCCCTGGGGCTAATGTCTCCAGAGAGGCGTATTTGTATTGAGGTTGAGCTCTTGGGAATGATTCCTGACTTGAGAGGGACTTTTGCTTTCTTTGAGATGTGGGTGACAGGATTCAAGGTCCTGCTGGGCTAATCACTCAGCTCTACCAGCTGTAGACGGATGCTTTTCTAAGGGAGCCAACAGCTTTAGGGAACTCTGCTTCTCTCCAGCATCACACGACAAACTGGGAGGTGAGTTTTCCAGCTCTGTTGATCCCATCCCCAGCTTTCCCCTCTCCAGCTTCCTTGCTGTGAGTCACAAAAGGCAAGAGAAGTCATCATGGGAGGAATCTAGCCTAAATTCAGGGAGAGGTATCTTAACATTCTCAGAAATGCCCAAGGATAATTTTTAATTCAATGCCCAGCATTCTCAGCCTGCTATGTCATTTATTTCCTAGCTTCACACTGTGTAACAGTCCCAGAAGATGGCTGGCATGATTTGCATACACTTCAAGAACATCTTTTTCTTTTCCTTATTTATTGGCTCCTCTCATCCTACTTGCGGCCTTACTGTTCTGTCCCCAATGTTTGTAAGTGTGTATCTCCCGTGGGTTGTAATACTGCATGAAACCTGCTTCCTCCCTCCATGCTCCCATGCAGGCCCCCTGCCTTCTTCTTTCCCAGTCACTGTAAAAAGCTGCCAATCTAAGGTTTAATTTGTGGAAGGCCTTATTTCCCCTTCACTCCTAAAGTATCCTTAGGAGAAGGCATTTTTGTGTTTTATTTTCAGCGTTTCTGTGCTTAGTCATGGTGACTGTTCACCTCAAGCGACTGCTACCCAAGGCTCCTAACTCAGGGAGGAGTCTGTGGAAGCTGAGTCTCAAGGTGTCCTGGGTCTGGATAGGTAGTTAGGAGTGCCAAGGGATGAGGTGGCTTGTGGCCAGTTGGGGATCTCTGGGGTCCAGCCAATTGTGTCAGTTTTTCAAAGGAAAAGTAGAACCCCAGCTTCATTGTGAAATTTCCAGATTGTTTCCTTTTTACTCAATGAGCTTAAAAAAATAATAATAAGGAATGCTGAAATAGCACCTCTGCGGTCTGGTTTGTAACTCTCCTGGAGTAAAAGATACCATAAAGTAATTCTCAAACCCAGGTAGTTAGAAGGGCACTGTGTTTGCCTACTTGTCACTCTTCGTTGGTTTTGAACCAAGGAAAAGAAAATACATTTAAAAAATGGTTTAAAATGTTGGCAGCTTCCTAAATAAGTCCCATTGAATTATAACCTGACTATAGCTGGCAGCTTTGGGTGTGTCTCTACATGTTAGAATATCTGACAATAAGGAACAAAACTTGCCTTTAGGAGCTTAAAGAATAGTGTTTGTCTTTATTCTAGATTGCCTTAAAGGATGGCACAAAAGCATTCCCCAAGGCAAGAGTTCTTCTTAAAATCCATCCTTTTAATTCTCTTTCTGCCCAGCATTGTCCATCAGCTGCTTCAAAGTACTGACCCATCTCTCTTCCTACTGCTATGCCATTCCAAACATGCATAACCTTCTGTTTTTAGTCTTTAAGTTGTTGTACAAGGGGGTTTCAAATCAACATGTTAGTTTATGAATGCAATGCATCTTGACGATCCACTCAACCCTCTAGGCACTAATTCTTTAGAAAATACAAAACAAAGCAATCCTCCAGGCCTGACATTATGACCAGAAATAATCATCTACTTTGAAATAAAGAGTTAGCCTCATTATTCAGATATTCTGCTATTCCTACATATAATAAAATGATTTCTGAAGAGCATGTCACTATCTTACAATGTCAGGCCCTCACTCAAAACTACTATGGCAGCACCAAGGATATTTTGAGTTTGAGCTATTTTTTCCATATGTATTTATTTGTTTACTTATATTCCTTTGTTTGTAGTTCAGTCTGGCCTCAAACTTGCAATCCTATCTCAGCCTCTTGAGTACTGAGATTATAAACCTGTACCATTTGGGGCAACTGGAAAAAAAATTCAAGTTAGTTTGCTTAATGATTCATCATCTAATGATCTTGCTACCTAATAAAAATCCCTTTCTAAATCTTTCCTGTCTTCTATGTGCTGTACTTGTTTAAATCTCTTCAGCTTTGTAAGAGTCACTTTTAAACAAATTTGTACATAGGTATTTCTGAATTTGTTTTTAATCTTTTAAATAGCATCTTGGCACCATCCTACCAAGGCATCCTTGTGGGTATCTTTTGCTTTCTTCCATGCTTTCCATCTACTTTAGGATATCTAACTAGATATTTTCTGTTAATTGCTAGCTTAAATTTATAAGGTTTGGATTCTAGGTGGTTGCTGCATGGCGTGACATACATATTATGACATTTTCTGTGAAGTCAGGAGCAAAATCACTAGGAATCATGGGAGTCCTACTCTCTACTGCCCTCTCAGGCCAGCCTCTTTGGTCATAGGATCTCTGAGTTTCTCTGCTGGGAAGGACATTTTCCTCCGTCAGTGTAACCTTGCCCGGTGATCCCCATCACCCAAAACTCCTCCTAGGGAATAAGAATATCATGTAGTAGTAGAGCACTTGCCTGGTATGTGTAAAATCCCTGGGTTCACTCCCCAGTACCATAACAAAAACCCATCCTTACCCTTCACTACAAGAAGTAGTCAGGCTCCTGACCCCCAGTTACTATGATGCTACTATGACATGGTGAATCTTTAGTGCCTAGTGCAACATCTTTAGGATACTGGGGAGATTGAAGGTGATTCTGGGACTCTGGTCTCTTCCTCTGTTTCCTGGCTGAGTAGATAACCACTTTCTTCCCCCTGAGTTCTAGCCAAGAGGTGCTGTTTAATTAGTGGATTAAAGTCCTGCCCCACCCCATCTTTAATTGGACTTTCCAAAACCCTGAACCGTAATAAACCTTTTATTTCTTTATACGTTAATTATCTTGGGTATTTCATTATAGCAAAATGAAGTTGACTAACCTACTACCTCTATTGTGCGTTGGGTTCACACTTCAGTGACTTAGTAGCTTGGTGCAGTTGGTTAAGCATCCAAGCTTTTTCAACATCTAGCCTGAAGGTTCCTTCATCTTCAACAAGAAAAATAATAATTATCCTCATTAGATTTTATACGATTTAAAAAAAAATCTGTGTAACATGAAAATGCCTGTAGGACATTCAATAAAGGAGGAGGGAGAAAAGGAGCAAGGGTAAGGTTAGGTAGCATTATTCTACAGAAGGCAGCCTCTTAACACTAGAGCAAAAAGAACACAGTGTAAGATGTAGGGGAAACTGCTCGTATCAACTAGATCTTTGAATTTATGGGGGAAACCCACTCACTATTCTTTCAAAGGATGAAAACAATTCATGAAATGTTATATGATATGTAGTTTAGTTAAAAATTGTCTGATGGGGCGAGGGTAGTTGGAGTGGAGAATAGGTGAAAATAAGGAAGAGGATAACACTGCTCAAAACATTGTACTCATGACCTTACCTAAACCCACCGTACATCACCTTTACAATAAAATTCAAAAAACCGTGTCTGTGTCAGGGGGCGGTTAATGGGGGTATTAGTCTTTAGCCCTGTCAATTGTAGTAATAGAGCTCACCTTAGAAGTACTGTTAGCAATTGTTTGGCCAAATAAAGCATTCTAATTGCTAAGTCCAAGTAACAGGTGTTTTCTCTTTCCTAATTCTTTCAGTCAGCCCCACTAACTACCACCAAATGATATTATTTCTATCTGCACCTGCCTCAGGTAGATTAATAATACACAGTAGTCTCTATTTTTCAATTCCAATGTCTTAATAGCATTCAAATTGAGGGGAAATAAAGACTAATGAAAAAATTTGAATAGTACACTATGTTTCCACGGGTCTATATGCCTGTGTCTGATAACATAAAGGAGTAAGCTGTTAGGGACAGAGAAGATATGTTCATTTTGAGCTGCCTAAAGATGCACCAATGGCATCTGGTCTCACAGAAAGTGTAGAGAAAGAACATCCAAAGTGTTGGATTCCTTCTCCACAAACATCCTTAAAGTTGAGTCCTTTTCACTTTCCTCTTTTATTGCATGTTTTTAATTGTAAAAATGCTGTACAGAAGGGTTACAGTTATATGAGCAAGGTAATGAGTACATTTCCTATCAAGCATTGTTGCCTCCTCCTTTGTTTTCCTCCTACCATCCCTTCCCTCTTACCTCCCCAACCATCCCCCAATCAGCCAAAGTTGTAAAGTTCAACATAGTGTTTTGTACATCTCATTGTTACAATGGGTAAACCTGTATCCCTATTTAAGCATTTTGTTTTTACCCTTCCTCTCCCCGAATTAGAGAAGTGTATATACAAGATGCAGGGCACTGACATCAAATACAGTGAAAACAGGGGTTATACTGTGGGGGAGGAACATATAAAGAACAAAAAAAATCACACGGTACATTATAAATACATTATCAAGAAAGAATAAAACTACTTGTGTCCCTATCTTGGGGTTCATTTCACTTAACATCATCTTACATGATCATATGTACATAGCTTTTGACATTTTTTTCTTATCCTATACATGTACTAGTTATTGCAAATAAGGGAAACCATGGGACCTATATTTCTTTGGGCCTGGCTTACTTCATTTAATATAGTTTTTTCTAAGTCTTTCCATTTTCTAATAAACGTAATTCTTTCTGATGGAGGCATAGAATTCCATAGAGTTCCATTTTTTTTTGATCCATTCATCTACTGAGGAGCATCTGGGTTGGTTCCATATCCTGCTGTGGTAAATAATACTGTGATAAACATAGTTATGCTGATAGCCTTAGTATGGCCTTATTTGTGATTGTTTGGGTAAATGCCCAAAAGTGGGATTGCTGGCTCATAGGGGAGCTCTATGTGGAGTCTTTTGAGGAACCTCCATACTGCTTTCCAAAGTGCTTGAACAAGTTTACACTCCATACTGCTTTCCAAAGTGGTTGAACAAGGTAACACTCCCACCAACAATGGGAAGTTCACCTTTCTCCTTCCTTCACTGTGCAGTGCAACTTCTTTCTGAATGAAATTGTCACCTGTCACTGGATATGATCAGTGACTGCTAAGTTTATCACAATACCCAGTCCAATTTCCATAAAATCATACCCTCCTTTCCCAAGCCAGAAGCACCCAAGAGGCTTCAGTAGAGACAATGCTGCAGGCAATGCACCTACTCAAAGTGGAAATGTACCAGTTCTTCATGTAAAGCCCGGGAAAAAGATACCTGTCAGTTCACTGTTGATGACAGCAGGTGGGGAGGAAACGATCCTGCCCAGGAAGGCTTATGCTCCAGCCTGGAGACACCCTGCCACTAATTAGTGATGTGACTGTGCACAAGTCACTCACCACCTAATTTCCTCCTCCCTAACCAATCAATATGCATGATAACTCGGAGGCCCTTTCCAGCATCACAGTATCACTCAGTCTGTCCAACCACTAGTGCCCCCTCAGCCCTAGAAAGTCAACAGAGTCTCGCTCCCTGCACTCAGCCATAGAAATAATGTGGTGACCCAACCACTTCATTTTTTAAATTAATGCAGACATTTTCATTATTACAAATTCCTCATGTCAGATTTTTCTTTATAAAAAATAGTAACTCAGTTGAGCACTACTGGCTCACCCCTGCAATCCTAAATAACTACTCCAGGAGACTGAATTCTGAGAACCATGGCTCAAAGCCAGCCAGGCAAAAAGGCCCATGAGACCCTTATCTCTAAAAAGCCAGATATAGAAGCATAGCTAAAGTGGTAGAGCAACAACTTTGAGCAAATAAAGCTAAGGGAAAATTCAAGGTCCTGAGTTCAAGCCACAGTGACAGTACAATACAAATATATATATATATATATATTATATGCTTATTATAAAAATACTCATATATACTGATACATAGAAGAAAGCTCAGCTGTAACGTATCTGCAAGTGTGCTTGACACTGTCTGAAACATTTTTTCTAACTTGTAACGCTGATACATTGTTCCTTATTTTTTATATCACTTGAATATGTAATTTTCATGACATAATTGCTGTTTCATGATTGGGCCATGAATCAATTTACAAATTTTCTACTGTTTTGTCCTTGTTTCTTTGAGGGACAAACATGGTTGCTTGAAAACATGTTAGCGTAAAAGTGAGATACCCTTTTCTGAAGACTTTTGGAACTTCTTCAGTTGAGGAGAATGTTAATTCTTCTCTCAATCTGGGTTATACTTATAGTACAACTATCAACTAATGATAAGACAATGTTATGTGACTACAAAATCTAGTTCTGAAAAAGCCAATGCAGCTCCCCCAGGTATCATGGAAGGCTTGTTTTTGATTACTTGCTTCAAGGTACAATTTCTTGGAAACTAGTTGCCATGTTGCAAGAAAGCTCAAGACACATAAAGGTCCATGTGTAGATTCATTAGTGACAGTCTGTCCTTCAGTACAGGGCTCAGACGTGAGAGTAGAATCCATCTTGGACACTGATTCTCTAGCCCCAGCTGCCCAAGCTGAAGTTACTCCCAAGCCATGAAGTCTTCCCAGCTAAGGCCTCAGTCCCTGTGAAACAGGGGCAAGTTCTCCTTTTTTGTTTTCACTTTTGAATTCCTGGTCCACACAATTTATGAACAAATAAGAGTTGTTGATCCAAGCGTGGTGGTACGTAAACCCAGCATTTAGGAAGCTAAAACAGGAGGATCATAAGTTTGAGGTCCACCTGGACTGTCCTAAGACCTTATAAAAGAAAAATGTCATATATAGAGATACTGCTTTATATCAAGCTTGGAGTTACAGATAAACATTAGAGAAACAGAAGTACATGTTCTAAGATTGACTTGACAAATAAGCGTAATGGAAGGCACACTGTGAAAGACACAGTTCAGGAAGAAAAGAGACTAAATGAACCCAAGCTTAACAAAAGTACTGCATTCAAGGGTAGCCACCATTAGAGGGTCGGCTCTTCCCTTCATAAACCTTTCAGCATATAAACATCTATGTTTGAAAGGGGCAATCATAGCTGCTTAACATGTGGCTGAGAAAAGAGGTTCAAAGAACAAATATCACAATGATGATGAAAGAAAAATAATGTCAAGCATCTCTCTTCAGAGGAGGATTGAGGCTTGCTCAAAAGAAAACATGACCAAATGGGTGAGAAAAAAGAATTTGGGAACAGATTTACCTAGGTTCAGAATCTAGCCCTATTAACATATCGCTAGTCTTGGACATTTGCTTTCCCTCATCTCTGTAACAGGAGGAAGAGCTTGTTCACCAGGTGGCTGTGAGAATTAACATCCATCATAGGCATGATGTGATCAGCCAGTGCTCGGGGACAGGGCAGTACTTGGTCTACTGTGGCTGTTATTGACAGTGTTTCTATTGCCACAGGTCAGGTTTTCTAGCCTAGCTAAGAAGAGGGATGATAATATATTTAGGTAGTAAGAAAGAAAACAATACTGAATGGATTATTTCTTCTCCTACATAAACAGTCATTTGATGACTGGACCATTGCAGTATAGGAGAAATCTTAGGCCCTTTCCCTGGGCCCATGCTAGGGAAGGGTCTACCCTCCTGAGAGTGGCCTGTGCTGTACACTCTGCTTTCCTACACCAGAGAAGATCCAAAGGCTTGATTGATCGTGAGGAGGTATGCATAAAGTTTGGTCATGTGGTTCGGATGCCTGTGCAGGACAGAGATAGGATGGGAAAGGGAGACAAATCAATTCAGCAACTCTGTCTCTGGAAAAGGATAGAGGCTTTCTCTAGAAGAGGCATATTGTCATATTGCAGAGGGAGCCTTGGTCATCTCTCCTTACACTATTACATACCGGTGTAGAAACAAAGGTATTTGAGAATTCCAAATGTGATGCTAAATTTGGCACTTTACTTACTCTAACATTTAGCTAGCTGATAATGCATAACTTCAAAGTACTTATTTCTTTTAACTCAGAGCCTGGGTGCTGTCCCTTAGAATCTTCTCTTAAGGATGTTGCTCTAATACTTAAACAACACTCCCACTTCTGGCTTTTGAATGGTTAATTGAAGAAAAGAGTCTCACAAATATTCCTTCTCTGGCTGACTTTGAACCATAATCCTCAGATCTCAACCTCCTGCATAGTTAAAATACAGGTATGTGTCTTCAATTTTGTTCCTGCCATTGGCCCCACAAATGCTGGATGCAATCCTAATTCTGAATGTTCATCATTTATTATTTCATATTTAAGGTCATAGTTACCTTTAGGGAAAGAAAGAAAAACACTGCCCTCACTTAAAAGATTAGGAATATAATGAACTATATGTAACATTAGAGAAATAAATTATTCAACATAAAAGTTGTAGGAACAGTTTTACAGAAGGTTATCCTTGGGAGATAAAATTATATCACCTCCACTCTGAGGATGACCTCCAATCCCAATTAGCATAATTAGCAACTCCTTTCTTTTTGTGCCCACACAGCACTTTATGGAAAACTATTTTGGTAGAATATATTGTGTCTACATTTTCTTCTGAAACACTTTAATTTTAGAAATCACAGTGTCTTTTGAGAATAGCACAAGCAAGTCATAAGTTCTCTCCTCAATTATAAAATACAATATGTGCACACTTGGGACCGGGAATATGATTTCAGGGAGTTCATGGACCTGAGACTAACTCTCCTCAGCTAGACTGGGAGGCATGTGGGAAGGTACCAAGTCTTCTCTACCCTTTAAGACAAAGTACTCAGATCAGATAGAAAAAATGAGCAGTATATTTCAGATATATGCTGCTATGTCACAAACTATCTCAAAACTGAGTCACTTGAAAAAAGAGTGGTAAGGCCTTCCCATTTCAACCAAGGAACAAGCAATGGCTCTACATGCTTTTGTCTAGTGTAGGCTCGGTTGAGAAACCAGTGACCTCAACATGGCTTCCCTCACATGTCTTGTGCTTGTGGCTAGTCTCATTAGGTGCTGCCTAGATTTGTCTATATTTCTCACTTGCTTTCCCTTCTCATC
The DNA here is from genome assembly GCF_000151885.1 of Dipodomys ordii. Classification (NCBI taxonomy): domain Eukaryota; kingdom Metazoa; phylum Chordata; class Mammalia; order Rodentia; family Heteromyidae; genus Dipodomys; species Dipodomys ordii. The sequence goes on along the minus strand of NW_012267229.1, from coordinate 790,838 downwards.
TTCTCACTACTTTGGGGGCAACACTCCACACAAACTCTCTAGTGGAACAAATCCTGGGCACAAACTCTCAACCTTCCGTAGAGCTTAGGTTGTGCTTGTGACTATCCTATAGGTCAAAGCAGGTCACATGACTAAGACCAGAGTTACTGTGGGAGCAAAGTACCACAAGGTAATGGCTATTTGGGGCCAACTGAGCAGTCAGCAACACAGCCTTCCTGAATAAAAGAGGGAGCAATAATTGAAATAACATATAAGCATATCCCCTTAAAGATATCCACCATGAAAAGGTTTAGAAAAAATTATATTAAGTGAAGTAAGCCAGGCCCAAAGAAACATAGGTCCCATGGTTTCCCTTATTTGCAATATCTAGTATATGTCTGAGTCAAGCAGAAGAGGTCAGATAAGGTGATGTTAAGGAAATGAACCCTAAGATATTATTCAAATGTTTTTTCTTTCATGCTATTGTTTCTAACACATTTATAAGATTATTTCTTTGTTACTTTGTATGTCCCTCCCCCACAGTATAACCCCTGCTTTCACTGTATTTGATGTTGGTATAATTTGTGGAGGGGAAGGGGAAAAACAAACCGTTTAAATAGGGTTACAGGTGGACCCATTGCAACAATGAGATGTACAAGTCGTTATGTCGAAAAATGAACTTTACAACTTTGGTGGGGGGAAGGGGGGAGCAGGGAGGATTGGGTGAGGGGGGCAGGGGGAGGATGGGAAGGGATGGGAAGGGGAAACAAAGGAGGAGGCTACAATACTTGATAAGAAATGTACTCATTATCTTGCCCATGTAATTGTAACCCCTCTGTACAGTATTTTCACAATAAAAAATAAAAATAAATAAAAAAGAAAAAAAAAGATATTCCACAATGAAGGTCTCACTGTGGAACTAAGTATCTTCTTAGTTCTTCCCATCACTTGGTCTTCGGAACAAAGGCATTTCTCTTAGGACAGTTTTCTCAGATAATATGACATCTTCATTTTAGACTATATCCAAGAATCCCATGCCTTTCATCCTAGACATATATCATAAGTATGAAGCTCTATTGATGTGTTATTTCCTATCATTTAAACTAAACTGTGTACTCTTTGAGGACAAGGACCAGAACTGTTGTTTCTCAGCATTAGTTCTTAGAAAAAAGGGGAAGGGAGAAGGAGAAGGGATTGGGGAGGGGGAAGGGGAAGGGAAAAGGAGGAGGAGAAGAAATGGAGAGAAAGAAAAGGGAAGGGAGAGGGGAAGGGAAAATAAAAATAAATTCCTTTTTATGTTTCAATAACATCCACTAAATAATAGATGTTATTTTAAACATGATGCTAAGGTGAGTATCCCATTTAATCTAGAAACCAAACACTATGAGACAGTTAGCATTCATTTATGAGTGAGAAAACTACATTTACAGTAGCCATGTGATTGTCCTAAGACTGAAGTATTAGCAAATAGTTGGCATTTGACCCAGAAAAGTATGACTTCAGGACCTCATACACCTAACCCCTCTTAACTATCACCCCACTTCTAAATACAAGCTAATATTTAGACACAAAGGTAAAATTCTTTGTAATATAAACTAATCTTATGAGGGAAGGTGTACAACTAGTAAAAAGAAAATGACAAAAACACTTCTGCTATATTTTTTAAAGTCAGCTCAAAAGATAATGATGGAGATCAAGTGGAAAAATGGGTGAAAAATGAGAATATCAGGAAGATAATGAAGCAGAAAGGACAGACAGGAAGGGACATTCAGGTGGGTGGATCTACATTTATTAGAAAGAGGTGGGAAGGAGGATTATTAGCTGGGCAAAGTATTCCCAGAAGGTGGGAAGGAAATTAAATGGGCAAAGTACTCACATTGGCTTCATAAAAGGAACCTTCCAAGGTGAGTCATCATTTCAAAGCACTATGGACAAAATGTGTGTAAAATAAGAGAATTTTATAATAAGTGACTAATGTTTATTAATCATAAACCCCTCATGTGAGATTTCTAGTTTTGTCCTGCAGAAATTAAATATATAAATCTCTATGGAAAAATTTCAAGGCCTACTTTACTGCTACCAGACTAAGATGGGGAAAAAAACCTATAAAACTACCTATTAAGAGGGACTGCCTAGCAGTGGAAATGGTCTATCTGTTGGAACATATCCAACAATACTCTTCTGGTGGGTGTAAAACTCCCTTTTGGCACCTACTGAAGCTGAACATATATGCATATCCTATGACCCAACAATGTCAGGCCTAAGTACAGCCTCAACAGAAATGCATCTGTGTATTCAAAAGGTACAATAGAATGCTTATAGAAGCACTATTCATAATAAGCTCCAAATGGAAATGATCCAAGTGCCCATCAATAATAGTAGAGTATCTAAATAAATCATGATATATTCGCAAACTAGAATGACACACAATGATAAGAATGGACAATTGTGAAATTATATATAAAAGTAGAGGATGACCCTCACAAATCATAAATATTTAAAGAAAAAAGGAAGCTAAAAGTATTCAATGAGAAGTCAAGATATTACTCCTGTTGCAAGAGTACAGGAGCCTCAAGGGGATTTCTTTTTTCTGTATAGACAGGATGCTACGCTGAAAATTCTCAGTGTTGTAGACCCATTCAAAATAGAGGAATCTTTAAGTGTGCAAAACTAGATAGAAACACAAAGAAATGAGAAGAGAGGTAGCATGGTTTAGGATAGAATCTCTCTGGGGATTCTTGATGAACGCTTGAGCTGGAGATGTCTCAGGATGGGGAGAGTTCTTTCTCATAATGTCCTGTTTTAACTTAATTCTAGGAAACAGGAAGGAAAGTGAATGCAATCTTTCCTCAGGACACAGCAATGTGCTTTATACCTGGTGGCTTCAGAGTAAATGTATGGTGAATGGTGATGAATAGAAAGAATCTAGGCTCTTTCTCTCTCTTGCTCACTCTCATTCTCTCTCTCTTGCTCTCCTTCATCCTCCCTCTCTCTCTTCTCCCTGTCTCCCTCTCCCTTCTTCTCTATAACCCTCCCACCCTTCACTTGTAAATTCTGTGTCCATCTATATTCCTCTAGCAGCAGGGCCTGACACAAAGAACACATGTGTTTATTTGGGGAAGGCCCAGGTGAACACCAGTAGCAGTGAGGAAGTAGGACAAGGAAGGGAAGAAACCAATATAGAAAGAGTTAAAGAGCAAACTTTCACTATGGTCAACTGGGAGCCAATCCCACTGGAGAGTGCATGGTTCAAAATGTACCTCAGGATGGACTCACCTAAAGGATAAGGCAGCAGGAAAATCAATCCTACAACTTGTATGACTGAAAATGGGTATATGCCTAAAGAAGAAAACAATTGCTTCTACTAAGATATCTCACCATAGGGAGTGGGACACTGAGGGGAAATGGGCCAGTATCTGCTATAGAATATCACTAAAAAAATCCTCATGTGAAACCTAATTTGGGGATTTTTTGTCATGTTAAATATGGTCTATGATTAAGGACTGGAGAGGCAGAAGTTGGGTTTAAGATTTAAAGATAAAACCATTATAAAATCTTAGTAAGAAGCAATATAGGACCCCCTTCCCTAGTGCTTCTTTGAGGTTTAAATCCCTCCCTCACATTGTTAACTTAATGAGTATCTCTAAAAGTAACCTATCGGAGAAGCCTTAAGAACCAACAATTGAACAGCTAAGTCCCATATCCATACTCTTTCCATCTGTCTGTAGCACTTTCACAAACTTTACTATGAGAAGCATGCTTTATTGGGTCCATTTTCTTATATGCCTTACAACATGAGCTGCCCGAGTTCCCAACAAATGAGATGCTGTACAAGTTGGCATCTCGTCTCCAGTTTCCAATCCAGCATTAATTACAAGCTAAAAAGAATACACGTCTCATTTGGAAAACTCCAACTCCAAAAAAAACCCTTCAGTTGCCAAGTTCTGAGATCAGTATTTAGACGATCTACAGCTCAGTGTCTTGGGAAGCAAAGACATGCCTACCCTACCCCATCTAACCCCTCTCAGTCTCATTAGAATTCTGCCCAACCATGGCTGTTATTACTAATTCTATAATGGCAGTGGGGCACTGAAATAAAATTTTAACAGTTCCTCAGTTAATCATTAAAATTAGCCTATCACAGTGAAGAGATTTTCCACAGTTTCAGTGCTGTGTAATTCCAGATAATAAGTGAGATGATGAAAAAGGATTTTTTAATGCATTGTAACTCCACAGAGGGCATTAAGACTGCATTAAGAATGCCTGATAGAGCCACAAACAAAATAAAGCCAAACAAAATCTAGCTTCTAACAAAATTCATCTAGATACAATTTCCAAAATAAAGGTATCAGCATCTGAAGAGATGGCCAGGCAGTTATTGAGAGATGCTCTTCTACAATTGCACTGAGAGAGAAAGAAAACTCCTTCAACTATTTATTTATGGCAGAGTGAATGTTCTTTAAATGCACTAAATCTAAGATCCTGAGTCTAATTTGCAAAGACCTATGACTATGAATCTAAAAATATTTACAGTACAAGAACACCTGCCTATTAGGAATTATTATCAGCTCCTCAGGGAGACTGCTTATATCTAAATATTCTTGTGTCTTAATCTACACTAGTGTCCAGCTCAGTGGGTATGTATGAATTCTCCATATGCTGTTCATTACAGCAAAAATTATATAATTTTTATTTCACAGAGTTACAGTTTAGATCATTGTTTATCTGAAAATAATTTCAAATTTATAGAATTTGCAGGATGGGTCTGTGTCTTTTCTTATCAAAAATCAAAAGAGTTGGTTAGAACCAGAAAACTATAATGACACTGCAAACCCCAGATGCACAAGTATAACCCCAAGCAAAGAAGAACTCTCTTGCCTCACAGTTGAGGCACCTTGCTTGTGATGAGAAGAAAGTGATCCTAACAATGTGACTTCCATAATAGGCTTCTGTTTGTCTTCATGATCTATCTATCCAATGGGATAAGTGATATCAGCACAATTTTTCTGTTCTATTTTTCTTTTGTGTTTTGCTTTTATACTAGTTACTTGGAATTCCCCTAGTGTCTATGAACCCTAGGTTTATGAACATTTTATAGACATTAAAACTGTTCAACACAAAATCTTTGAAAAGTTATATTATCTATACACATATACATGTATATAGTATATACACATATACATATACATATATATATACATAACACACACATATATATATATGTACATGGTTAGTTCAATGTAGATGACCTTTCTCAGATTCCCATCCCCTCACTGCAGTTGGATCTACATTATTCTGATTAATATGTATTAATTATTATAATTAATATTAATTGTCATTAATATTAATATTTCATTTTCTTAATCCTAGCTCCTCTTAGAGTTCTAGATTACCTGATCTATCAAATATAAGTGATTCAATGTTGAGTTTAAACTTCTTTGGTCTCAATTATGATGTTGGACTTTATGCTTTACTTTGGTACCCACTTCCTGTAGCTAGACATGAATGGAGGCAGATAATTGTGTTATTCTCCCAATTCAATTTCATCCATGACAGAGAAATATGAATAATTTAGAATGGCTTTCTTCACTTGTCTGGCAGTTCCCAGGCTGTCAACCAAGTTAGCAAGGTGACTAGCCACCATTGGACCTTGTTTCTTCCTTATGTTTTCTCATCCTCTGGCAGAGTAGCTCAGCCCAGGTAGAGTCTCAAGATTTTAGGTGCAGCACAAGAGAGCAAATCCCACTTTTCAGCTAATTTCCCATAAGACAAAAATAAAGTACATGACTAAACCCAGATTTGAAGTGTAAAAATGGATATTCTACATCTTGATGAGACACATGACCCAATCACATTTCAAATAGGTATACATTCAGAGAAAGAATGGATGAGGGGCTATAGAGAGTTGCTTGTACTCATTCCATAAACACAACATCAGCTTTCATTCATTCATCAAGAGCTGTCAACAGGACACAAGAAGAAAACAAACCTACTTGCTATCCTTCCAGCTCTCCCACAGCCTAACCCATCTCTCCTCCTTGCTATCCTTCCAGCTCTCCCACAGCCTAACCCATCTCTCCTCCTTGCTATCCTTCCAGCTCTCCCACAGCCTAACCCATCTCTCCTCCTTGCTATCCTTCCAGCTCTCCCACAGCCTAACCCATCTCTCCTCCTTGCTATCCTTCCAGCTCTCCCACAGCCTAACCCATCTCTCCGAGAGAAGTAGAATTTTTCATTTTGGACAGTTGCCTCTAAGACATAGAACATAATATTTTTTAAACAAAAAATGATACTGATTCAACATAGCAGCTTCAAAATGATCATAAAAAGAGAAGCAGGGGAAAGGCCTTTGGAAATAAGATTGATACTTCAAGCTCTGTAGCTTTCACTGGGTCCTGGGGAAATAAATGCAACAAGGAAGGTTAGTTAACTTTCTCCCTCTTAATGAACATTATCAGGACAAATAGTTTGCTTATGTGTAACCTTTCCATAGCCTAGTTAATTTGTTAGGCTCAACCAAACACATTAAGAAATCCCTTCATCTTCATTAGACCCAATGAGAATGAATGGCAAACCTCTGCATGATTTCTCTAGGTTTTGTCAGTAGGCCTGGAAAGCTCTTTCCACTCCAAATGCCTTTAGAATTGTTTAGGGCTTGTTCACCATGTGTAGTGAACATTGGCTGTTACTATGTCTACCCTGACACTCACGTAAACTAAACATAGTAAAGAAAGACACAGGCCGACATGCACACATGAGTATGTATGTTCATGCACACACAGTCCAACACAAACATAGTACACACACACTAACAAACCAACATATACCAAGATTCACACACATTGACAGAGCAGTACAAAAACTCACTTTACAAGTAAAGACAGAGAAGCTGGGCATTGACGGCTCAATCCTGTAATTCTAGCTACTTAGTGTAAGGTTCACTCCTGGATGGCAAGCAGACTCCGCCCTCCTCGTGGCCAAGTCTCCACCCAGTACCTGTGTTACCTAGACAACTGGCATACCTGGAAGAGGTCACATCCGAAACAGCTGAGGTCACATCTGGATCAATATGGCCACACCTTTCTCCCACCAGGTCCCACCGCCCTTTATCTGGCCACACCTTCTCCTGCCTCTACCCTAGATAAGGCATGGCCCAGATTAGACAGCCTCTTTTTCCAGCCAACCTGGCCTGGTGCCAGCCAGTCTGCTGAATAAACTTGTCCCTTACCTGAATACCATGTGCGTGGTGTTGTTCTTACTCGGCAACTTCTTCAAATACTTAACACTTAGGAGGCTGATAGCTGAAGGATCACCATTTGAAGCTATCCCAGGCATAAAGGTCTTAAGACTTCAAAATACCAACAAAAAGCAGAGCTGGAGGTAGTTCAAGCGGTAGAGGAGCAGCTAAGCAAATAGAGAGGTGCTGAACTTTAACCCAAGTATCATACACACACAAAAAGAGAGAGAGATTAGTTTGTGTAAGGCAGGGGAGGGGATGGCTGGGTAGCACTATGAGAGATGAAGGAGAAAGAGAAGGTTGTGTGATTTCTGATCTACTCTCTGGCATAAAAGCCCATGAAAGTTAGTAACTAAAAAAATTGGGGGCTGGGCTCTTGTGGCTCATGCCTATAATCCTAGCTACTCAGGAGGCTGAGATCTGAGGATTGCTATTCAAAACCAGTTAGGGCAGAAAAGTCCCCATGAGACTCTTCTCATCACTTAACCATTCAAAGACTGGAAATGATGCTGTGGCTCAAGTGGTAGGTCACTAGACTTGAGTACAAAAAGATTCAAGGATAGTGCCAAGGCCTTGAGTTCAAGCCCCACAACCGACCAAAAAAAATAATCTGGCCTTACCATTTTCTTTTTGGATGACCCTGATCAGATGAATGGTCTTTGCTATTCCTCAGAATCCTCTTCTACTAAATTAAAATAATTACAAACCTCATAAGGTTATTTGATTCAAGTAACAACATGTAAATTTTGAGGAGAAACATTTTATTCATAACATTCTGCCTGAACTCCAAAACACACATCTTCTTGCATGTCATAAACATTCATTCCACCCTAATAATCCAAAATGTCTTTCTTCTATCAATTTTATAGTCTAAAATCCAAAAGTGTCATGTAAATATTATCTGAAGCAGATACGGGTAGGAGTCAAGGTACAATTCCTCCTGAGATAAAATTCTTTGTCAGTGGTAAGCCTATGGAACCAGGTAAGTTATACATTTCCAAAACACAGTGGTGGATGGGTTTAGGAAAAAGATTCCCATTACAAAAAGAGAGTTTAATGCCTAGTGAAGGTCAAATTCTAGCTGTAGGGAGTCCCAACATGGACCAAGTTTTCCCAGCTGTCCCAGAAGGTCAATCAAAGACATGGGTAAGTGTTAACAGCAGGAAAGGACTTCTATCCAGGAATGACAGAGGTCCAATGACCTCAAAAATCTGTCTTCAAAGTCCTTACAGAAGTCTGAGTTATACAGAGAAGGGGGGATGGAAGGCAAGGATTGAAGGTTTCCATAGTAGCATTCTAGTCATCTTGCCAGGCTTTGAATAGCAGGAAGGACTCTGTTACTTAGGGAGTAGTTTTGATCTTTTGTCTTAAGATGCTCTTAATCCTAAGAAGCAAGGAAACTAACTGTAGAGCAGAAAGACTGGAGAGAGTTCAGATGGAGAAGAAACAAGATGAAAAATAAGTGAGAAATAAAATAGAATTAGAGAGGTCAGTGATCAGACCCTCTTTCTAAAGGAACAAAGGAGTAATGGGTCCTAAGTAAATTCAGAACCTACCAAAGCAAACTCAAGAATGGCTTCAGGCCCCCAAATAATCCTCTTTGGTTTGATTACCATCCTTTCACTCGGTATCAGGTGGTGATCTCCTGATCTGGGCTTACCGGAGTGGATATTCTACATTTGAGATTGTACACTCTCAGTTGGAGAGTTTTGTCCCTCAGGACCCCAGGAAGCTCCTCTCACTGACGCATCAGTGATGTCTTTGCCCTTGGAAGCTAAGGAGCTGCCCTAGGTATTTCTTTCATGATTCCTTTCCCCTTGTCTTGAAGGACAGCCTGCAATTGTAATCAAATATACTATTGTTTTGATCCACATAACCTAATCTGTCATCCTTCCTTCCATTCGAAGTGGCAGTGTTTCTGTTCAAATAAGTCCATGATCTCTTTAAAGGATAATAGTCACACTATATTCTGGGTGTTCTCTTATGAAGACTTCTTTTTCAATATGGATAGGCTAAGGATTTCACAATCGTTATTTATTTTATTTTTTATTGTGAAAATACTGTACAGAGGGGTTACAATTACATGGGCAAGATAATGAGTACATTTCTTATCAAGTATTGTAGCCTCCTCCTTTGTTTCCCCTTCCCATCCCTTCCCAGCCTCCCCCTACCCACCCACCCAATCCTCCCCCCCACCACCAAAGTTGTAAAGTTCGTTTTCGACATGACAACTTGTACTTCTTATTGTTGCAACGGGTCTACCTGTATCTTTATTTAAACGGTTTGCTTTCCCCTTCCCCTCCACAAATTATACCGACATCAAATACAGTGAAAGCAGGGGTTATACTGTGGGGGAGGGACATAAAAAGCAACAAAGAGATAATCTTATATATTCATTAGAAACAAATGCATGAAAGATAAAAAAACATTTAAACATATATCTTAGGGTTCATTTTCCTAACATCACCTTATCTGACCTTTTCTGCTTGACTCAGACATATACTAGATATTGCAAATAAGGGAAACCATGGGACCTATGTTTCTTTGCGCCTGGCTTACTTCACTTAATATAATTTTTTCCAAGTCTTTCCATTTCCTAACAAATGGGGCAATGCCATTCTTTCTGATGGAGGCATAGAATTCCATTGTGTATATATACCACATTTTCTTGATTCATTCATCTACTGAGGGGCATCTGGGTTCGTTCCATATCTGAGCTATGGTAAATAATGCTGCAATAAACATAGTTGTGCTGGTAGCTTTAGTATGGTCTTGTTTGTAAACATTTGGGTAAATGCCCAAAAGTGGGATTGCTGGGTCATAGGGGAGCTCTTTGTGAAGTCTTTTGAGGAACCTCCATACTGCTTTCCAAAGTGGTTGAACAAGTTTACACTCCCACCAACAATGAAGTAAGGTTCCCTTCTGTCCACATCCCCTCCAGCATCTGTTGTTATTAGAGTTCTTGATTTTTGCCATTCTAACTGGGGTGAGGTGGTATCTTAATGTTGTTTTGATTTGCATTTCTTTTATGGCTAGGGAGGTTGAGCATTTCTTCATGTGTTTATTGGCCATCCTTCTTTCTTCTTCAGAGAAGTTTCTCTTTAAGTCTTTAGCCCACTTATTTATTGGGCAGTTGTTTCTTTGAGGATTTGTTGTTGGGGGATTTAATTTTTTGAGTTCCAAGTATATTTTAGATATGAGACCCTTGTCCATTTTAGGATTTCACACTCTTTAAATGCTTGATTCTTTTAGTCAATATCCTTTATTACCAATATCTATTAATTATTATGTTTATATCCTCTTAGATAAAGGTGTTTAATCTAGTTCCTTTCCTTTCTGAACCATCACCAGAATCATTTTATACATGAATATTTCTACTACCCATCCTTAGGACATTTATTAGAGTTTTCTCAATATTTCTCTTAACATGTCCCTAGCTTCTATCTAATCTCAAAACAGCTTCCGTATTTTTTAAGTATTTCTTTCAGCAACATCCCACTTTATTTTCTCAGGCTGCAATTAAAAAATACCACAGAGAAGACAGGCTAAACAACAGGAATATATTTCTGGTAGTTTTGAAGACTGGGAAGTCCAAGATCAGGAAGTCAGAGCAGTCTGTGTCTCACTAGACAGCACTCTTCCACATTTTTACACCATTACATTCTTGTTAGGTGATCACATGTCCTCTCTTTGTGTGAGGGAATTTTCCAAATCTTTAAATTCTGTTTTCTATTAACCACATCTGTTCCTTATTATTTATATAGTCTCTAAGATGGAAGTGCTTCTCTATCTCTTTTTAAGCTATCACCAGAATCACAAACAGAAATATTTCTACCAATAATCCCTTCAGGATAACCTAGAGTTTCCTCCAGAATGCATTTCAAACTACTTGATAAAAGACAGAGAGAGAAAGAGAGAGAGAGAGAAATAGACAGCCAGACAGCCAGACAGACAAAGAGACAAAGAAAGACGGGAAGAGAGACACAGAGAGAAAAAAGTGAAATCTCTTTTTATAAAGGTATTAATTCTAGGGGATTAGCATTCTATCCTTATGAACTCATTACATCCTGTATTTAGCCTTTAATTACTTTGTGAGAGGCCATGTCTCCAAATATAGGCTTCAACATATGAATTTTGAAGGTTAAACAACATAAATTTTACAAGTTAATGATTTACTTTGTCTACATTTCACTCTGAAAATATTACAAAAGAGAATCCCAATATTATACCATCATTATGTGCTTCATTATAGAATAAAACAGGAACCAAGGAGTCAGTCCTTGAAGCATAACAACTATAAAATGATAGATTGACAAAGCCGAATGTTTGTGAAGTTCATTAAGTAGCCAAAAAGCAGGGTGGGTGTGGGGCAGGAATCTTATAACTAGGAGAGATACTACGTGGCTTATAGAACTGAAAAGAAAACCTACATGACTCAGTATCTCTGGGGAAATAATCAGAGTATTGGTCCTGATAAACTTCCTTCTTTCCCTCTTATGTCTCACCTCTGCTTCTCTCTTTCTTATAAGCTGGACTTATTGCTTCCTATTTTATACATAAGCTTAGGAAAATGATCAACATGCAACCCACACTATAAGACAGAGCCTGTTTCTTCCAGTGCCAATATATCAGTTCCAAGAAAGGGCTCTGATTGGCTGTTCTTGGGTTGCATGACCACCTATTCTTGGGCTTATTTTTCACAGGGATGATGCTCAGTGCTTAGCCAGGGTGTAACATGCTCACTCTTTGGCAAAGAAGTCAAATCTGTTGCATCTACTGATGACATTTTTAGGTCTAAACATATGTGTGTATTCACATGCTCATAAAAATAAACAGCAACTCAAAGCTCCAAAGAAAGTTTTTAAATGTTTCTAAAATTTTGCAAATACTCTCATGTATTCTCTTTCCCTCAACAGTTTTGATGGGGAGATACAGCAGTCAAGAGTAGAAAAAGTATTTCTTTTTTTTTTTGGTGTGTGTGGGGGGGGGGTCCGGTCGTGGGGCCTGAACTCTGGGCCTGGGCGCTGTCCCTCAGCTCTTCAGCTCAAGGCTAGCACTCTACTACTTGAGCCACAGTGCCACTTCCGGTTTTTTTCTTTTTGCTTATGGTGCTGAGGAATCAAACCCAGGGCATGCAAGGCAAGCGCTCTACCACTGAACCACCTTCCCAGCCCCAAAATGCATTTCTGCCTAACAGGACTGATAAATAACCTATAGACATCACTTGGTGTTGGCTGGAATTCACAGGCCAAAATACTAGATTATTTACAAGTCTTAACTTATAGTCCCTCAAAGCTGGGAGGATCTCTTGTCTTTGTAAAGTTTATTTTAGTTTTAACTGCATTCATTATTTCTAAGGTCAGTGATAAGCCCCCAACTCCAAGTAGCTCACTGTTGTCTTACTAAAGAATTCCCAAGGTAATTCATTAGCATTAAAGGATGCAATGCTGGGGAATAAGTAATAGCAGGACTAAAATATTTTGACAATGGAATAAAAATAAAATTTCAAGGCTTTAATGAAGTGACACAGTTGGATACAACCTAAGAAAATGTAGCTATCTCAAAATTAAGCATTTAGGTAGAGAGCTTCAAAGTCCTTCCAAGAGATACTAGAAACTGATTTTATCTAAGTGTTGTTTGGCTCACTAATATAAATTTGGTTTGAATCTATACTATGGTCAAAATGTTCTGCGTCTCTCAAATCCACCTATTGAAATGCTAATTTCCAAAGTGATAGAACTATGATATGAGGTCTTTGGGAAGCAAGGCCACAGGGAAAATCCCTCATGAATAGAACTAGTCCATTTATGAAAGACACACAAGCCAGACGTCTGTGGCAATTGCTTGTAATCCTATCTACTCAGGAGCCTGAGATCTGAGAATCATGATTCAAAGTCAGACTAGACAGGAAAACCAGTGGGACCCTTATCTCTGATAAACTACCAAAAAGCCAGAAACTGAGCTGTGGCTTAAATGGTAGAGTGCTGGCCTTGAGCAAAAGAAGCTCAGGGATATCACAGGGCATAGCACAGACTTCCAACTTTTAACCTCTGGTAGATTATTTCCTAAGATAGACATCTTCATTAGACCTTTTTGCAGTGTGATTTTTGCCATCTCCATTCACTGGGAAGTGGTGTTCACCTCCCCTTTCCTTTACCTTCTTAACACTGACCCAAATAAAGTAGAAGAAGGGAAGAAGGAATCTGAATCAAGGCCTTAGGAGTCTTGGCAACTTTTGACATGTAAGGAAATTCTGACTACCTTGCTGGACAGGGGGATAATGGAGAGATACAAATCTTGGAGGAGGTAAGAAACAGCATAGGCAAGAGCCAGGGCCAAAGCACTGGACATGAGTGGAACCATCTTGGCTTCTTCAACACCCGTTGAGATCTGAAGCCAACACTTAATGGGAGCAGAGTTGAGCAGTGTCCCCTCCCCAAAAGCCCTGTTCCTAATTCCTGAACCACAGACGCATGATCAAGGAAACGGCTGTAGTTAAAAGCCACTGACACAGCAATAGGTCCCCAGAAACTCATCTACCCTTTCATTCTATTTGGAAGAATTTGTTCAAAAAATGGGGAACCTCTGCCAACAGATGGGCTGTTCCAAGGATCAAACATGTTTTATGTCTTCTTCTTTGTGTACAGAACGTATCACTCAACAGAATGAAACTGAAACGAAATGAGCTGATTTTCTGTAGGGCAAGAACATGACATTCTAATCGAAGTATCTTTTCCTATGGTGCTTGTGGGGTAAGTAAGCACTTCTGGCTTCCTGGGAACCACAACAGCCATTTTGGCAATTCTGAGTCTTTTCAACCTTTATAGGTCTTCTCACAGAGTTTGACCAGTAGTTACAAACAGAAAAACATATTTTTTTAATTATGAGGTTTGATCTTCAATCCAAAAATTCCTCCGCTTGGCACCTAGATGCTTAAAGTGATCAATTTTACCATATGGTCTCCAAGGACCTAGGATAATTTGTCAGCAGTGTAGGGACGTCTCCTCATTATCAGGTGATCAATAAATCTTTTGCTCATGTGCGTTTTATGGTTGCCCAATACACCAGCATAATAAAAGTTTGAATTAGGTAATGTTCCTTTTTATTATCAGAAATGAATTACCTCATGGGGCTAACAGATACACAAATGTAGCCTGCCCTTTCACTAAGTGGATTTTTTTTTCAGTCAGCTTCTGACAAATGTGGAGGTAAAAACAAAATCACTACACTCTAAGATTGCTGACTATTAATATTACAAGCTTATTTCACTGATCTCATTGTTGTTCTTCATTTAATAATAAAAGAATCATGATTTCCATAGCAAGTATGGAACACTGTTGGGGTAATATGAAATATAAATTTTAAACTTGCAATGTTTCTTCAAGTCCCAGAGGAGGGGCTTTCAAGCAGGCTGTGGTAAGATGTTCATGCTGGAGAAAATACCCTTTTTTTTTTGTCCCCACTAGGTCCTTAAATGCTGGCACAACTGCACATTATATTAATTAGCATATATAATAGTGCCAGTACTGATCTGAATAACAGCATATATTTTGAAAGCTCACATGTTGCCACTAACTTTCAAACAAACTTATAGCCACTAAACAATTAAATGCTCACTGTATATAATGGATGATCTCCTGCTTTTCTTAGCCTGTGGAATAGGACCAGGATATTTGAATATCTTGTCTTTGTGTTCCAGAAGAGTGAAGCCTGAGTCTTTATCATTGATCTTTCACCAATACCTAGCATATACTAGGTGCTCAGTAAATGCTTGCAACAAACAAATTCTTGTTGACACCAAGACACCAAAGTATGTAACTTTGTCCATTTCTGAAGCTGTAACAAACAAAAGAACCAGGGGACTGGGTAATATATAGAGCATATACATTTTACTTGACTCACAGTGGTGGAACCTAGGAAGTCCAAGAGTCATTTGATGGCATTCGATTGGTAAATGGTCTTACTGTCTCCCATGATGGGATAGAGCCAACATGTTAGTTCTAGTCTCTCTTTTCTTTTCCTTTCCTTTTCTTTTTTTTTGGGGGGGAGATGATAATTTTTCTTTAACTGCCAATTTTAGGGTAGGAAGTAGTGCTTCTAGATTTTTAATTGGCAATCAGTAAGCTTTTTTCATTTTTGTTATTTATTGTGATTACTAATGTTTAGGTTTATCGTCTTTTAAGCATCTTTAATTCATTATTTCAAAATCATATTTGATTTATAATAAAAAGAATGTGGTCTACTTTTGCTGTACCATTTTCTTCTCCTTAATTTATTGGAGATTGGTCATTTAGGCCCTATAGTCATTTTTTAAAAATTTATTGTCACAGTGATGTACAGAGGGGTGACAGTTACATACATAAGATAATGACTACATTTCTTTTTTTTAATAAGTTTTTTATTGTGAAAATACTGTACAGGGGGTTACAGTTACATGAGCAAGGTAATGAGTACATTTCTTATCAAGCATTGTTGCCTCCTTCATTGTTTTTCCTAACTTGCTACCCCTTCCCTCATTTTTCTCCTTTTTTCCTTCCCCACACTCCCCCAAGTTGTACAGATCATTTCCACCATATTTTCTTGTATCGCTGTTGCATTGGTTCCCCCTTTGTCCTTTGACTCACCATTTTGTTGTTCCCCTTCTTTCCCCAATCAGATAAATGTATATACAAGACACGATACCACAGATGTCACCATGGAAGCTCCACACTCATAACATCATCTAATCTTAATTATCTAAACACTAAATACCATTGACCTATGAATCTGAGGGTTACTCTTCCAACAGATGAACTTGGGGACATACATTCAAACCATCATAGTGTGGGAAGTTTTCCTAGACTAAGATACACACATACATTGAAATGGAAATAGTAAGAGTTTAATTCAATAAGAGAGAATGAAAGAGGGAGGGTTATCCCAGATCAGGAACGAGACATGGACTGGAGCAACAGGAAGCTGTGAGTGTTGACATTCTTGGGATGCTACCACTGTAGTTGGTTGTGTGCAGAAGTGAAGTCTGGTAGGGAGGCACCAACTGGGTCACAGTGGACCATGGATCTTGAGCTTCAGTCTTGGTAATATGGGAAATCATAGGGGGTTAAAAAAAAGACAGTCTTGGTCAGATTTCTGATTTTGAAACATTAAGCATGCCTCTCTTTGCTAGAGCAAAAGAGATCATTTAGAAGGCCTTTGGTGTTGGCAGTTGGATAGACTTTTACTGCCACTGCAGGTGTATAGTGCAGCTTGCCATCAACACTATGTCCATCTTAAAGCCATCTGACAAATGTACCAGTTCAGTTCCCAAGACCATAAGACATCCCAAGGCCTAGACACTGAAGATTTTGAGGGGGTATAGTGCTTCACTACAGAAATGCCCTCTTCAGTGCTCCAGCTCTTTCCCCTATCATCTTGGTCATAGGCATAGCCATGAGGACAGTGAGTAGGCGCCCTTGGTTCCGAAGGGTCACGATCACCATATTAATTTTAACATCTTTGAAGACAACCCTCCCCCAAAATTCAGAGTCCTTCTAGTCTTGAGGTAACGTCCATGGCTGCTTTCTATCAAGCGGCAATTCAAAAAGATTGTAATACTCTATGCTGATAAGCATTACAAAGGAATCCAGAACAACAGGCATTATGAATTTTCCTGACTAAAGCACACCATGAATCCACTTGAGTGATACTGCGTGATATTCAGACAATGCCTCAATACCATGTGTTGTCTTAAGGTGCTGTCAAAAACATTGCAAGAGGGTCTAGGAATATGGCTTCATGGTAGAATGCTTGCCTAGCATGCATGAAATCCTGGGTTCCATTCCTCAGTACCACATAAACAGAAAAAGCCAGAAGTGGAGCTGTGGCTCAAGTGGTAGAGTGCTGGCCTTGAGCAAAAGAAACTCAGGGACAGTGCCTAGGCCTTGAGTTCAAGCCCCAAGCACCAGGACTGGCAAAAAAAATTAATTAGTTAAAGAACAAAAGCATTGCAAGATCTGGGGAAAATCTGAACGATTTTGGAAATACCAGAAAGTGCTGACATAAAATGGACCCCTTCCTGGTTGGTCAAGTG
This sequence comes from Dipodomys ordii, assembly GCF_000151885.1. Classification (NCBI taxonomy): domain Eukaryota; kingdom Metazoa; phylum Chordata; class Mammalia; order Rodentia; family Heteromyidae; genus Dipodomys; species Dipodomys ordii. The sequence goes on along the minus strand of NW_012267229.1, from coordinate 773,553 downwards.
AAAATAATGGAGTGTTTCAGAAGAAATATTGAAGAACTCAAAATGACTCAAAGTAGATGAGTAGAATATCAGCAAAGGCTTACAAATCTATGTACAAGTTGCAGTTCTCTGTCACAAAAGAGGCTAATTGGTTTGCCAACTCTATCAAAAACCCAGATCAGAAAACACACTTGCTTGGTAGCAAGAGGAATTTAATGTGGACAGAGAAAAACTTGCTGATAGGAAAGGTTACTAGGAACTGAAGTGGATTATGAAGCAAAAAGAAAAAAAGTCTGCAAATACTTCCTTCAGCAAATGCTAACTGGGCCCCCACTCGGTGGTAAGCTAAGCACCACTCTTGGAAAAGATTGATTAGTGAATAAAACAAAGATCACTGACCAAGAGAAGCTTATGTTCCAGCATGAGGCCTCCGGAACATGAAGCCAATGTGGCTTGAGTACCTGGAGAACTGCTAAACATTTTGATCACAGGATGGGTAACCTGCAGTATGGGGACAGTGTGCTATGTGAGTCACTGCAGTGAGAATGCTGTTTGCTGCAGGCACTGACCCATACGGGGTCAAATGCATTGTAGTCCGTGCAGCTGGTGACAGCTAGGTACAGTGAGGAAGGTCAGAACTTTGCCTCTCAAGAGGGAATGAGGTGTGAGTAAAGCATCAGGTAAAGTTTAGAAAGGCAGTTGCAACTTAGATAAGGGCAGACTATGAAGAAGCTCACAGCCATGTTGCAAACACTCCCTGCACCCTGGAGAGAAAAGCCCTTGTGGTGAGAGGTAAGAGAGGAGGGATCCCAAGAGGAGATGAGTACAAAGGGAACTCTTTATGAGCTGGCTGCTTGGGGATCATCAGAATCAGAACAGGAGAGTGTTTGAGTGACTTTTGCAATAATACAGAGAGAAATAATGAGACCTGGAGTGAAAGTCTGATAGAATTGAGCTTAAAGGCCATTTGGATGGAATTCTGAACCTCAATCCAGACTGGAGCTCATGTGAAGTCATAAACACACATGGGGGTGGCAACCCAAATTTACTGTCACTCTTGAATGCATCCTGGGATGATGGGGAAATCACCTACTTCACATGAATCTGTCTTCAGTAAAGGCAATTGGGAGATATGCTTTGGAGGGTATCACTATGTGCCTTGGGTGACCTTGAGTCAGGTGGCACAAGGTCAATGAGTACCTTGGATGTAGGTGATGAGATGAAACAACAGGGCCAGCCTTCTCCTAGTGAACTATGGACAGATCAATGAAGGGAATTGATCAGTGCTCGCTGCCTAGCTGAGCCAACTTAGTCCTGATTTACTTACTTTTCAGAATCCCTTAAAAAAGCAATGTTCAAACCTTCATTTCCAATATGACTCAAAACACCTCCAATAGAACTCCAATTTCTCTCTGAATGTCTAACAACTAGTTCACTCAGATCTTCAGAGAGCTTGAAGGGAGGGATGATCTCAGCTGGGGCAGTTTATCCACATCCCTGCTAATCTGCCCTGCATGTGATTAGATTAAGCCTTCTGGAAAACCAAGATTTCAAAACAGATTTTGGATGCCTGTAAACTTTGCAACTCCCAGTCCTCAGCCTGTAGTATAATGTGACTTAAAACCAAGAGTCCCTACTCTGTGATCCTCTTGGAGCAGAAGCAGGGTCTGCATAGACTGAGAGAGTGGATTCTTCACCCAACTCCACCAGCCTGGCCACTACTTAATTTCATAGTCATTTGTAGTGAAGGCAGACAAAAGAGAAAGTTTTCTCTATTAGCATCTCCAAGGATGGTCAAGAGGCAACTATATTCACTCTGTCTTTCTAGAGTAGCTCAACCAACCTGATTATCTCTTGTTCCTTGATGTCAGAGGTAACGTGCAGTCATAAGCAAGTCATCAATCCTATTGTTCGTAATCATCAACATACTTCTATGTTTCATGTGGGGGTTCCACAATTTTCCTTTCATATATACCCATCTAACATGAGGTACCCCAAGACATCATGACATTCTTGATGAATATTTTACAGAAGCCAGCATATGCTCTCATGTGAAAAGACATGGAACTTGAAATGATGATACCAAAAGATAAAAGAGACAATACAAGGATAAAGCACACTGGAGACCACTTGGTCCTTCTATAATATGGGATCAGAGTTACAGGTGTGAGTAAAATAGTACAGGGTTCAGCAAAGTTTAAAGAGGTAAAGAGAGTGAAGCTTTTTAGGCTTTGAAGGCAAGAAGGCCTCAGAAGCTATTCCGTTCTGCTCTTGTAAATTTTATTCATAAAAGCCACAGACTACATTGTCTAGCAGATAGTTAAAAGAGACACTGTAGTAAAAAGAGATACTGTTTTAAAAGGAAACAAACTATTCAGTTACAATAAAAATTAAAGATGAGCAGTATAGACAAGTTGTAAGCCAAAGGACAATGGACAAAGGGTCACAAGTATATGTATACATATATGCACATACATGTATGCACACATGTACACCCATAAAACACGAGTATGTAGACATGTATTCAGAGTAGGTGTATATGTAAATATGCATATATTTCTTGACAAATATGTGTGTATATCAGATTCATACCTCAGGATTGTATCAGATTCAGGATTTCTGATGCTTGCAGTATAGAAGCTTGGATATACTAAATGAGTTCCAATTGGAAAAGCAATTCTAGGTAAAATGTTGCATCTTGGTTAAATGGAAACTCCTTAATATAATTACTTACAGATAATAAAAAATAGAAAAATAACATTTCATGTCTGGACTGGTTTGGGAATAAGCCTCAGAGGAACGGGGAGAAATTGACAATAGCATCATGAAGAGCATTGCAATTTCTGTTTGTCAGCTGAAAGAGCTCAGGTGCAGCTTCAAAGCAAGCAAGGTAGGGAAGAAAACAGGGTTTTCCTATGTGTTAATTAACTGCCAACCACCATCTTAGGTGTTCCACAGCTGAGAGGATTCATGACTCAGTTTATCCTCCAGGACCAGTTATATCACGAAGAAGTCAGTGCAATGGAAGTTATTTGCATTGGAAGGGGTCAGGAGATGTAGATCCTGGCTGTTTACTGCTCTCAAAGCTAGGTTTTACAGGAGAGCTTTACCTCTAGGCTTCTCATAAGCACTCTGTAGGGGGGGGGGGGGGGGGGGGGGCGGGGGAAGGGGGGGGGGAGGGGGGAGAGATGGGGGTGTGTACATCAGAAAGTATGTTTGTGAGGGGAGAAGTTTTTCATAGATACATTCTACTTACATGGCCATCCTTAGACACTGAAACCTAACCCAAAATGCAGAACAAATCATAAATCCAAATATTATCACTAAACATTGCTGACAGGTGCTAACTTCTGATTTCATGAATACAGGACAATGTTTATATTTAGTGAACAAATGCAACAGCTTTTGGCCCCAAACCCATAGCTCAGGAGACCAGCATATGTCAGAAGGTGACCTATGCTAGTCATCACATAGAGCTGGGATTCCTCAGTGTCAGGAATAAGGGCCTCTGTAGTCCATGAAATCTCTAAGTGGTCTCAAGTTGCTAGTTCCCCAGTTGAGAAGAAGAAACAGGTACAGATTTATTATGGGAAAATTCATTCTCAACCTCAGAGAACTCTCACAGACGTTCTAGAGACCATGAGCCATCCCAGACAAGCTACTATGATCAGAGACAACAGAGAACAAGAACAGAATTCTAGAGTCATTAGATATTCCAGAGTGTAAAATTGTAGACTCGTGGTATAAAATAACAACCACTCATATTTAAAGAAATAAGAGAAATTTGAACACATGAACAAGTCATATACTCTGAAGGAATGGCCAGAATAGACAATGAGCAATTAAATCAGTTCTCGATACAAGTACAAATGGTTAATAAATGTTCAACATCCTTAGCCATAAAGGAAATTCCAATTAAAACTTCATTGAGATTCCATCTCACCCTAGTTGAATGGCCACCATCGAGAAAGCAAACAACAACGAATACTGGTGTGAATGTAAAGGAAAGGTAATCCTTATACAATTTGGTAGGAATAGAAATCAGTGCAGCTGTGGAAATTTCTTTAAAATCTAAGCCAAGCACAATAGGCTCACCCCTCTAATCCTCACTACCTGGTAGGAGAATGGAAGTATCAGGCCAACCTTGGCCTGGAAAAGTAAAGTTCACATAATATCCTCCCAGCCAAAGAAGCTAGGGTCTGATGGCAAGTGCCTGCCATTCCAACAATAATACAAACCCTAAAAGAGGCAGATCATGGTCCAGGCATATATGTACAAATGTATGTATGCATGCATGTGTATGTGTTTGCATATGCATACAATGCAAATATATACAAATATGTATTGTGCATATGTAAATACACATTTTAAAAACTCAAAATGAAAACTATAAGTTTTCTACTCAGAAAATCTAAACTCTCACTGTAGTTGTCTATTCTGAAAATTTTAAATGCCCTAAAATTTGAAACCTACTGACTATTGACACGAAGTCACAAGTGGAAAAATCCCTTGACTTTATGTGATGGCTATACTCAAAACACAGGCACAATAAAATCATTGAATAAAATTATCTTCAGGCTATGTGCAGAATATGTAAATGAAATATAAATGAGTTTTATGTTTGACTTGGATTCCATCCCCCAAGACATCTCATTATATATACAGAAATATTTCAAAATCCTAAACAAAAAAAGCATGAAATATTGTTGGTCCCAAGCATTTAGGTAAGAGGAACTCAAACTATAATAACTGAACATTTTAAAATTACATGGACGATTTTATACTTCTGAAAAGACAATATGAAAGGTGTAAGAAAATTGTCCACTACTCAGAAGTTACAAAGGGACAAAAGAAAAGGCACAACATGGAGGCAGACTGCCCAGACTCATATTGCTTTCAGCTTGGCCTAAATATTCTAACTCATTTAGTTTTTGTTTTTGTTTTATTTTGGGGACTGTGGTAATGAAAAAAATATAAATATATCAGATCTTTAATGCTGAAAACTAACTCAATTAAAACAGAACAGGTCTACTGACTTAGCAACCAAGTTGGATCCTAGCCATTTTATAGTAGGATACAGGTAGTCTATGGTGGCAGTGATCGTAGGCCAGGCTAGGTAGAGCCCAGAACCCAGATTAGGATGAATCATGGGCACTGAAAGCAGCTGCTTTTCCTTTGGGACACATAGGGCAAAAGTGCACAAAGGTAAGGCTGAGGTTTGGTGTATCCCAACTATCTTGGGGAGTTTACCAAGTAGACTCTGACATTCTCATCATAAACTGTGACCTTTAGCCAAGGACATCCAAGTCAAATGGCTTCTACAAAACCAAACTGAACCTTCATAGCTCAGCCCCAGGACAGTGAACATGCTGAAAATAAAACATGATGTGAGATGCTACACAGCGCCCATAAAATCACCACCATTGGGAGAGATCTTGGCAACATAGTTTCTCTTGCTGTTGGGCAAGTTTACAACAATTAAATAAAGGGAAATTATCCTTAAATATTCATTAAGGCATTCATGGGCATCCTGGAACAATGTAATAAGGAAAATAGCTTTCCTATGATGATTTCTGAAAGAAATTTATGGATCCAGGGAACAAGCTAGTGAAATTTATGAAACCAGGGAACAAGCTAGTGACAAGAAAGATAAAAAGGAAGTAGGGAGAAAAGAGAAGAAAACAAAACAGAAATACATATTTCTGATGTGTATTTTTTTCTTTCTCTTTTACTTGTTTTTTTTCATGGGGAGGGCAGTACTGGGACTTGAACTCATGGTCTGGGTGCTGTCCCTCAGCTTTTTTTTTCTCAAGGTGGGCACTCAACCACAAGAACCAAACCTTCACTTCCAGCCATTTGCTGGTTCATTGGATTTATCTGCCCAAGCTGTTTTTGACTCACAATCTTCAGATCTCAGCCTGCTAGGATCGCAGGCATGATGTTCATTTTCATTCACTAAAAAAATGGCAAGATAGATTCTGGACATTGCATAAAAAGGTGACACTGTTTACTGAAGTCCTCAAGAACTTCCAGGCCAAAAGAGAAAGCCAAGATGTCTCAGTAGAAATCTATGTGTTCTACCTAGGTAGGAGCCTACCTTTGCAGATCCCGTGTCTATGTCAGTTCTGCTGCTTCAGCACTCAGCAACATGGGCTAGCCCAGGAATACTCAACAGAGGTGATCTCTGTGTTAGGCCTGGATCTCCCTATATGTACTGGCTGTTTAATTTCAGTGCCCACTTTCAGTAGCAGTGATTTCTCCACCTCTTTTTTCTACCATCTGAAAGAATCAACAGTCCACATAAAATGGCTAGACTACAGTCTTGAACTTAGGCTAGGACTGCATATTTGAGCAAGTTCTATGTAAATTCCACCCACCAACAAAGTGAATATTTTCTCTTGATTTGAAAATACACTTTGCCTCCCTCTGTATTTGTGTTTCTACAAGCGATGAAGCCCTCATTTATTGTTTTCATCACTGCTTTATATTGAACTTTTTCCATTCTAAATTCCTTCTTGCAAAAGTAATATCTCTCCCAACAAATCTAGGCTTTTATAAATAATAATAATAGTCATTTTTTTTAAAAAAAAAAAGCTGTGTGTCCCATATGTGGGGTGCTTTCAAAAGCATTGCAAAGTCAGAGTCCATTGTCTTGGCTACAGTTTTGAATTATATTTTACCTACAAAATTATTAGGCATCTTCTGTAAAAGCCAAATATATAGAAGTCATATTTTTAACACATGAAAAAAAGTGGGTAACATGGGAGTCATTCCATTTTAATTTCTCTGTCACATTAAAATAAAAAATACAGTTAGCCTTCCCCCACCTCAGAGTCTTATTACTTGTCCAGATTGAGAATTTTGAGGGGGGAGGGGTCTGTGCAAAGGAACTATGTGAGGATATTGTTAAAAATGCAGATGTAGATTCAATTGTCTAGGACAGAGCAAAGATTCTGTATTTCTATTAAGTTCCTAAATGAGACCAAAGCTGCTGGTTCAGGAACGACCTTGGAAGCAGCAAAGAGACTGGAACAGGATTTCTCAGGCTTGGCTTCGCAGATAGCTTCTTCCCCCACTGGGGAAGATGGAAAAGCCCAGTTGTCCGTATCCACCCCGTGGTTAGCAATATCACTGACGGCTTAAATTAAATGTGATTCTGCATGGTAAGTGATCCACTTCCCTTTGCCACCTACCATGGGACCAGCACATTTGAATTAGTGACTTCTGCAACACAAGCTGAGATGTCTCATGAGAATGGTTTTGATGCCCTTATCTTTGATGCATATAAAAATATAGGAGGAGGATATGGTCTCCTGCTCCCTCCACGTAAGAAGATGGAAGGCAAAGTTGATTAAATTAGGGAGCAATTGTTTTTTTTTTAATTTAGTTTTTTGTAGGTCATGGGGCTTGAACTCTGGGCCTAGGTGCTGTCCCTGAGCTCTTTAGCTCAAGGCAAACACTCTACCCCTTGAGCCACAGGGCCACTTCCAGTTTTCTGATAGATAATTGGAACTAAGAGTCTCATGGACTTTCTTGCCTGGGCTGGCTTTAAACCATGATCCTCAGATCTCAGCCTCCTGAGTAGTAGGATTACAGGCATGAGCCAACAGCATCCATAAGTTGAGGTTACCGGTGGGACTGAGAAAAATGGAGAAGAATGATTGGAGGAGTGATATTGAACTAGATACACTGTACTTTAAAAACTAACATAGCTTCCATGGTTTCCCTCATTTGTAATCATTAGTATATGTCTAGGATAGTCTTAGCAGAGGATCACAATAGCTCAATAACTATGTACATATGACCATATAAAATGATGCTAATCAAAATGAACTCTAAGATATGGAAATAAGAGGATTTTGGGGGGGGTGTTTTTTTTTAATGTTCTATGTGAAGTTATTTCTTTTTTCTTTCATTTTTTTCCTTTGGCTTATGCCCTGTTTTCACAGATTTTGATTTTGGTACCCTTTGTTTTGTATATACATTTATCTGATTGGGGAAAGGGAAAGGGAATAACACAATGGTGAGACAAAGGACAAAGGGGTAACCAATACAACAGCGATACTCACAAAACACTATGTTAGAAATGAACTGTACAACTTGTTGGGGAGGAGACAGGTGGGTGAAAGAAAAGTTGGGGTAAAATGAGGGAGGGATAACAATGTTCAACAAGAAATGTACTCATTCCTTACTCATATTACTGTAACCCCTCTGTACATCACCTTTACAATTAAATGAAATAATACAGAATTGTTGATTTGAAACTCCTTTGTATAGTTACTTAAAGATAATAATAAAAGCATCTATGTTTCTTAGGGCTTCATGGATAACATGATTCTGTGAGCTCTAGGCAATCATTCTCCCATATAAAGACAGATACTGGCTATGAGGTTTCCAGATTCACAGAAAGATAAATACAAGAAAATGCACTGCAGAAAACAGATTTGGCTGAGGATACAGGTGGGACAGAAATGTTTGAGTTAGAGCAATCCTTGGGAAAATGAAGGCTTTTCTATTCTTCTGGTTTGGAATTGGTGACAGTGGCATTATTTTACTGATTCACTTTTAGAACTCTATCATAGATAGACACTTCAACTACCAACAAACTTTTACAACATAGTTGACCTTCTATATATAAGGACATCGTTCTTTCCACTCTTCTAACATATCTATGACCTCTTCAGTGTAATTTATAAATACTACTGAGTGATGACATGAACTTGAAAACCCTACCTGAGCACTCTAGCAGGCTCACTTGGCTGGATAAGAAAAGATCCAGGGCTTAGTGTTATGGCAAGGTTCCTACTGCAAACATTCTCATTCTGCCAATTTGATATGTGTGTTCATAAAACAAACCACTGAAAAAGGATGGTTTCATTGGAAAGTCCTGATCCAAGGCTCCTTGTGAGGGCTAAGTTTAATCAATCACTACTAGCATATAAGCACAGACTGGATTTACAACATATGGAATAACGTTCTGTTTGCATTCAGGAACTCTTCTCCATTGTGTTTCTGAGACTCCCACAGAAGGCACTGATATGTATTCAAATGCCCCAAAGTCCACAGCTGGATCCCTGTCATGTCCCATTCTCCTCTGACATTGAGCTATTAAGAACTTCTGGTCTGCAACTGTGAATGCACATGCACGCTGCCTTTGAATTTAAAGGTCTCAAGCACCAATGCTGAGGCCCCTGTGTGATCCAGTATTTTAGACTCTTTATTTAGAATCCAGGCACCCCTGTGTTTAACCAAATTTTGAGTCCAGCTACCATATGTATTTACAATGTCTTCTTCCTTTTCACATCATCTAAGGCCCTATTTTATGATGAGTTTTCTTCTGGGACATTCCAAAAAACAAGTCAGGTGTGTTCTTCATGAATCCATCAATCATGCCCAAATCTCTTTGAAACTCCCATGAGCACAGATAAAATTGGTGCAAAGTTGGGACAAAGCAGGGACATTTTCTGTCATAGAATCAAGGAGACAAATGCAGGAAATGCCATTTTTCACTTACAGGCTCCTTTTCAAAGACACAAGCACAAAAACTGTCCCTAATAAAATAGATCTACCATGTGGTCTGGTTGTAGATGTTATTGGAATCAGAATCAACTTGCCAAATGGAAAAACTCAAATCAAATTATTATGCCAGTAAACAAACTAAAAATGAAGGCATTCCCAGATGCCTTTGACAAGGGACAAATAGGCTACTAAATCAAACATTTCATAAATAAATTAACAAAATGCATTATGTAACACTAACATTAATGACACACACCAGATTGCCAAAGTTCTTAATCAAATCTTTTCAATATAGGCCATTTTATTGTGAAAGGGCTGCTTCTTACAGACAGCTCATAACACTAAGCAAATCCCTCCAATGACGTTTCTGCCATCACCAAATGTTTTCCTTCTGATCTGTCTCCAGGCCTGACATTTTTTTGCAAATTAAACTGGATTACATTATCCATGATGGCTTAAATTCAATTATCCAAATAACTAACCAGCCAGTTCCATGACTAAATTATCCACCTGCTGCTTGAACTTTTTGGGTTTGTTAATGTGCTGGTATCATTTCTATTCTGAAAAGTGGAAGTAGATATGGTTTTATCTTGGAAAACACCCTAGGAATTTTTTTAATTACTTTAGGGATATGTAAGATTGAATCCTTGCTTTAAAAGATTTAACCAGCATATAAAAAAAGGCTGAATACTCCTCTTTATTGCTCTATCCCACTTTTTCCTAATGGCCTTTATCCAGTCTACTTTCTTGGCCACTTACTTAGGTCTCCATTAGAAGGTAACTGCAAATAATAGCAGGCTAGATACCTTTCTCTAGATGATAATAAAATCCTACTTTTATTTATGAAAATACTATCATATTTTATTTTCATATAAGACTTCATAGGCTTATATTCTAACAGTCTAGCAAGGTATTTTTTATCTTCATATTCATCAATACTTATCATATTTCATATTATATATCTTTTCATTTTTCTTCATGTTTACTTGTACATTATACTGGTTACTTTTATATTACTATGATCTAAACACCTGATAGAAATCACCTAAAGGAGGAAAGAATTGTTTTGGCTCATGCTTTCAGTGGAGTCAGCCTATCATGGCAAAGAGGGTATAGTAGAGAAGAATAATTCACATTATGGTGAACTGGAAGCAGAGACACAGGAAGGAGCCAGACAAAGATATAGCACCTAAAGACACTCTCTCCAGTGATTGGATTCCTCCAAATCAACTCTACCATTTCCTACTTTCTCCACCTCCAAATAATGCCATCCAATTATTATGAATCTATTAAGCAATGAGTCTGTTCATTAGAGCCTTCTTAGTCGCATCTTCTTTAATAATGTCTTCATAGGCACATCCAGAGGTATGCCTTACTAACCCAATGAAGATTAACTATAACATACATCTTTCCAAGTTTATTGACTCTTTTACACATTGTTTTTAAACTTGGTATAATAATTGTCAACATTCAGATTGGTTAAAATGTTAACTAATTAGCGTACACAGTTAATTTTACATCAGAGAAAATACTGAATGAAAGAGACAAAACACAAAAGAAATATATTTTAGACTTCATATTTGAATAAAAGAATGAAAATAGAGAAGGAGGTCTTATATTGGGAGACAATTCTGCAAAACAGAGTAGCAGAGTTTTAAGGAGAGGGAGAAATTAATGTTAGGTCCTTTACATTTTAATTAGGATCTTAGAATTCTCTTTCTGCCATAACAGGTTACCTCATATTTAGTGGCTTAAAGAACACAAAATTTTACTGTTTGATAGGCCTAAAGTCTGTGGGAATCTGGCTAAAGTCAGTGTCAATAGGCTGAACTTCTTTCTGAAGTCTCTACAGGAACATTTGTTTCCTGCTCATTTGTGTTGTTAGCAAAATTCATTTACTAGTTGTTAAAGAACTGAAGTTCCCATTCCTTTGCTGAGAGCCATCCCAGCTTCTAGAACCTGATGAGTGTCTTGGCTCATTGTCTCCTTTCCTATATCTTCAAATGCAGCTCTAACAAGTTCATCTTACATCACATTTCTAAAGCAATCTTATGCCTCCTCCCTCCTCTTTAAGAACACATGTGATTTTATTGGGTCCATCTGCATCTTAATTCCTTTTGTTACATCGCATAACATAATCATATATTCTAGGGACTGAGGCATATTCGTGGGGAAATGGATTTTTTCTGCCTGCCACCATTCATCTAATGGAAGATATTCATGGAATGATAGGCCTTCACTCTCACTGGCTTTTGTCCCTGACTGCTGAACTAAATAAAACAAAAAGGAAAAGGTTTCTAATCCTTCTCAATATTAAGGGTATGTTTGAAAGTAACCAGGATTCAGCCATGTGGCGATGGCAGCCTCTCTCCTTTCCTATTCTCTAGACTCCCTTCCCTAACTGCAAAGAACCAGACGCTGTGGTCTCTTTCCTATGCCTCTCCCTTAGCCTTCAGCTTGGTTCACTGTCTATTGTTGGAGGCATCAACTCACATGACCCCATCTGAGCTCCAGTGTGCTGTGAGGGTGCATGCTGGCATACATTCACTCTGGGAGAAGAAGGGGGATGCCCTTTCCTCCAAGTCAGGGGCAAAGGTATTACACCTACACCAGACTCAGGTGAAGGATTGCAGGAAGTGCCCTTCGTGCTCCTCCTAGTTAACCATGTAGAACAAAGCCTCAAGATTCCTTTCCTGTTTTTAATGGAGCCCCAAGAGCACCTTGCTTCCTCTTTATTATCTTTGATCACATAGAACTGCTCCACCTTTGTTGACAACTCTTCCCATTCACTGATGAAAGGTTGCTAATTGTCTACATTCCCCCAAAATTGTTTAAGGTCAACTTTCTGTCCTGTGATTGTCCTGTGACTACGGACTTACCTTCAATACCCCTATGCCATATAAGCGTATGATGTTTTAATAAACTTTGTCTATACCCTCCTGGTGTGGTCCCTTTCTGCCTACCACACATTGCATTCCCAGGTCTTGCTGTGTGAACAGCAACAGTCTATAAGTGAATATGTTACTTCCTTCACTACCTAAAAGTGAATGTCTTTCTAAGTCATTTTGAGCAAGCACAACCTCCAATGGTCAATGCCATAGAGCTTGGTCTTTATTTCCCTTCCCCACTTCTACCGAGACAAGTTAGGGAGACAAGCAGGTTTTAGAGCCCAATTCCATCTGAATCAGGAAAATGGGAAATGTAGCTAGAATTAGAAGTGAGGGGACAAATGTGAAGAATATGACAGGAAAAATTTATTCTTAAGTATCTTATAAGTTAGGGTTCAAACAGTACTTGACTGTAGGGTCTGCACAGGGACACTCCCTACCTCTTGGCTAAGGTTCCGCCCAGTATCTGTTATCTAAGTAACTGGCAGACCTGGAAGCAGTCACCTTCCCCTCCTGCTAGGTCACATCCTGGGCCACCTCTGGTCACATCGCCTCCCATCTGACTTTAGGAGGGTCTCAAACCCTGAGGTCACATATAGATCCAGTGTGGCCATACCTTTCCCCCACCTGGCCAAACCTTGGCCCCACCTGGCCAAACCTTGGCCCCTTCCTTTATAGCCATGCCTCTCCACCGTGCACGGCAGGGGCAGCAGTTTGGTAGATAAACTTCTTTTCCTGCCTGAATAGCAGGTGGTGTTCTCTTCATAGGCTACCTAATGAAACCTACCTATTTAATATACCTTACACTGACTATGAAAGAACTCCATACATATTTATTTTACGCTCTCCAAGCACTACTATAAGGTGATGACAAAACAGGATTAACCTGGAAACTCAACTCTGTGTTCACAAGTAGAGTGATCTGAAGCAAGTAACTTCCAAGTCTCTGAGCTCAAGTTTCCTCGTCTTTAAAAATGATTTCAATGTTGACATTACATGAATTTGATGTTAAGTAAATCAGGTCTAGGAGACAAAGGATGCAAGTTTTCTCTCATATGTAGCAACTAGATCTAATTTATAAATGTACAAGTAACACTCATATGGATTATATGTGAGTATTTTCAGAGGAGAATTCAAATGGTGTAATCCCTTAGAAAAACTAAACATCCAACAAAATGAATTTGAGGCAACTGGCACTTGAAAGGTGTGGGGAAGGGAGGTAGAGGAATGAAGAGAGGATGCCGGAGAGAGAAGACCGTCTTAATATTCAATGCATATCCAAGGAAGGTAGGAAAACTGAGGGGAGGGGAGGATTGGGAGGGACAGGAAGAATGATGAAAAAGGTGATAGTGATCAAGATGTATTGTACTTATAAACTGATTGGTTGAATGCTAACCTCTTTGTAGAGCTACTTAAAGATATTAACATATAATTTACAAAATGATTACAATGAATAGATAATACATATATATGATTTCTACCGAGAGTGGGCAAGATAAGCATGAAGAAACTACACAACATGGTTAGCATATGGCACAGTGCTGTTCTGCATGTTTCCTTGTGGTCTTCGGAATAACTGTTCATCCATCTGTACTATTTGGACCCATTCCCCCAGAATTGCCTCAGAAGAAGCCAAAACTATGGATATCGTTTTAATCTGTAGTCTTAAATCCTGAATCTTCGGACAAATCCCTCACCCTCTCTAGGCCTAGAATGAAATGTAACTGGTGTTCCTAGCTTTCTGCAATAGCCTCCAGGCCTTGCAAGAAGCCTCATAGCTTGGTCTGCAGAGTAGATGCAGAAAAGATCAAAGCCCCAAGTCCCAGCTCTGAACACAGTGAAAGACAAGCTGTCTTGAAAGGATCAGCTTGCTAGATCTCAGGATGCTTCACGCATGTTAAACAGAAACTGAATGGCAACAATGGAAACGAGACTCGGGGGCAACAAAAGTGCAGCCATTAAATTTTCATGATTTCAGAGCTCGGGACACACGAGTTCATCACTGTGGCACTTTTTATGTCAGTGAATTTATAATGAACATAGCTATTTGAAAATCAGCACTATTCACGGCCATAGCTTGGCACATAATGCTGGCATTTTGGAAATTGTTATCAAAACCATTCTACTATTTAAAAAAAAACCCTAAAAGAATCTTTAATAAGTAAAGGAACTTAAATGCCCAACCTCACTACCATTTTTCAATAGGCTAAACATGGTTCATAACTGTCAGCTAATGCATTCTTATGGAGCTTGATGAGGTCAGTTGGGCTATTTTTCCTCAGAAGAGAACTCATTACAGAAAGCTCAATGATTTGTTTAATTCATGGGTAGTGTAAACTCGACTGGCTCCTGTCACTCGTCCTCCAGTCAGGAGAAATTTTCATAATATTTAATATTCTAATACCTAATGCACTATCACACACACACACACACACACACACACACACACACACACACGAATAAAGGCCCCTTGAGGGCAGCTCAATGTATTCACTGATGTTACCACAAATTTTCTATCCTATGAGTACTCTCCTAACAGGTTGGGGGCCTCCCAGACAACTGCCCTGAGACAGGAATTTGAGCATGAATGATTTATTGAGGCATGGAGAGCCTTCAAGAAGCATTTTAGGAAGAGATGGGAAAGCAGCCAGTATAATGTTTCTGATATTGGGGGGGGCAGGGGGGTGAGGCTATTGCCATTGGCAACTGGAATTCCAAATGACAGGGGGACCTGGGAGATTGTGTAGAACATACTTCTAAAGGATAAAAGAGCTGAGATTTTATCCACTAGCTGCTTTTGGTCATGGTTCATGGCTATTACAGCTAAGGTCCTCTGAACTTCTGGTCTGCCCCATGCACAGACCAAATAGACTCTTCACCTAACCACTGTGCTCAGATTGCTCTGGGTACCAGCAATGAGCCACCAACATGCAACAAATAGCAAGTGGCAAGCACTATGGGCAAGGCACTAACAACCAATATCTGTGCTATATACAAACCTCCTAATTTCAGACACTCCCAAGTGGCCCTTCTTCCACTGATCTTTTCCTTCCTAACAATCAAGCTGCTCTGAGACAGAGCCTAGAAGCTCTCTCTGTCTTCCTTATGCCTCATATGCAGTCTTGGCCAGAGCAGTAAGTAAAAGAGAGGCAAGTATAGATGGCAATCAATGGGAAGTGGTGCAGGTTGAAGATCCCTCATCCTAAATGCTCGGGACCAATGTAGTATGGATTTCAGGCATTTTTGGATTTTGTAATATTTGCATAAATGCAGTGACCCATCTTTGAGAAGGGACCAAGTCTAAACAGAAAATCAATATGTATTTCAGATAGACCTGGTATGTATAGCCTGAAGGTGGTTTTATACAATATTCTTATAATTTTGTGCATGAAACAAAGTTTCATGATATAGAATTTTCCAATTGTGTCATCCTGTTAGTACTTATAAAGTTACAGACTTTAGAGCATTTCAGACTCTGGATTTTCAGATGAGGGATGCTCAGCTTGAATAGGCAGTAGTTAAGATTATGGGTATTAGTTCTTCACAGCCTAGAACTAGACCCTAAGTTCTCCTATTTCCCACTCCAAAGTTATTCTAACCCTGGAGCATATTTTCCATGAGCCAGATTTATTAGCCAGATTTCTAAAAGTCTCCTCAAAGGGCAGCACCAAAGGTGTGTCATGTTAACACTTGTACAACACAACCACAAACCAAGCAGGAGATTCTGGGTGCTCAGAGAGCCAAGACATGTAGGGAAAAAAGGCTGTTGTTTTCTAGAAGAGTGTGTCAACATTCTGGGATGGAGGGCCAAGTTCCAGCCTGGCACATGGAGAGCAATGGCAAAGACACCCAACATGATTATAATCCCACAGACCACCAGCCATGGAAGGGCCATGTGGGACTAACTGCACATAAGCAAAGCCCAGAAGATTTTAATTTTAAAACAGTTTGATTATAAAAAGAAAAGAAACAGACCCTAGAAGGGAAAAAAATAAGGTACATCCATGGGAGAGACAGTGATGCGTATGTATGTCTAAGAAAAGAGACAGTGAAAAGGAAAAACACCGAAATAAATACAAAGAGAACCAAGTAGAAAGGAAGGGAGAGGAGAGCACAGGTGAAGGACATTTGGGAGATAGAGGGACAAGTAATAGAGGAAATAAATAATTTAAAAAAACAAAATAAGTCTGAGTTGATTCAGATTTTAAATAACCTAATGGAAGAATAGTTTATAAAGTAGAAAGCAAACACAAAATAGTATATCAACAAGCCTGGGAGAACAAGAGAAATGAGGAGTCATCGCCCCCGATCTAGGTAACAGATTAAAAAAAATGAAGCCAACACTTTAGGTGTCTACCTGCCACAAATCCCCACCAGACATTCAACTGTAAGGACAAGAATCTTGACTTTGCTTTTCATCTCATGACCTGCCATTGGTGGAGGGTTTAAAGGAAGGCCTTGATTGACAGTCCCGCATAGGTCCTATATGATGGAGGGGTATCAACTTGATAGTGTCAAAGATGCCTGGCACACGAAACAGTGCTGCCAAAAGGGAACCCTAAAGAGAAGAGGGTAGTGGGACTTACAGGGAGTTGATGGAAGATTCACTGTAAACCTGGAAAAAAGCATGGGGACAGGAATAGGGAAAGGTGAATGAAGAGAGGGAAGAAAAGTAAGAGTATAATTAAATTATATATGAGATAAACAAGATGAGACAGAAAGAGAACCAGGTTTTGTTTGGGTTTTAATAAGAGATGAGGAGCCCCAGCTCCTCATAGGGAAAGGGGGAGAAGAGAGTGTCACACAATGTAAATAATGTCATGGAACCACTTAGGGGTCCCTCATGACTTCACAGGTTTGAGGCTACATTCACTGTAGACCCCCCAGTTCCCTATGTCTGTACAGTTGATGACAAATAGATGGGGTTCCAGCCAAGCTTGATAGATTGAGATCTGCCATCCCCTCCACTTAGCATATGGATGTCCACTAAGTGACTTAGTATTCAACTGGTGGTATTCAGGTCTCCTACTGTATAACCAACTATCCCAAAACTTAGAAGCTTGAAACAGACGAACTACTATTTCTTATCCTCTTTTTCTGTGGACTCGGCTGAGTGGGTTTCAGTTGTGCCTCCTGCAATGTAGTTTGGTTAGGGCTGAGTTCATCTGAAGATTCATCTGGGCTACAGTGGTCAGAATGATGCATTTTACATTCTGACCCACAAGACTGCAGCTCAGCTGGAATTGTCAACTGAAATATCTCTGTATCTGGGATTTGCAGCATAGCATCTGGCTTGTTACTATGGCTGTTATCTGTGAGAAGTGGCGGCCCCAGAGTGAGCATGCTAAGGGGCAGCAAGATGACACTATCAGCCAAATTCATCCAAGCCTGCAATTGGCACAATGTCATTTCTACCGTATTTTATTGGCCAAGGTAGTCATAAAGCCCACAAGATTCAAAGAAGGAGAAAACAGATTCTCCTTCTTGTTGAGACTTTGAGGGAAGTTCATGCTGCAGAAGAGTATGTGAGATGAATTGTTAGAAAACAGCAGCTGGTGATGTTCAGCCAGTGACTCACTCCTCCAATCTTAGCTACTCAGAAGATCAGGAGAACTGCAGTTAAAGCCGGCTCAGGCAAAAAAGTTTCAGAGACCCCCATCTCCATAATAACCAACAAAAAGCAAGCTAGAAACATGACTCAAGTAATAGAACAGCAGCCATAAGCAAACAAGTTGATGAAGAGCCTGCCCTTGAACTCTGGTACTGGCAAAGAAGAAAGGATGGAAAATGGAAAGGAAGAGAAGATGGAAGAGGAAGGGGATGATGAAGGAAAGGGGAGGAGGAAAAGGGAAGGGGAAGGGAAAGGAAAAGGGAAAGGAAGGGGATAGGAAGGGGAGAGGAAGGGGAGTGGAGAGGAAAAAAGAGGAAGAGAAAGGGGAAGGGGAAGAGAAAGGGGAAGGGAAGGTGGATGGAAGGAAAGAACAAAGAAGGAAAGGAAAGAGAAGGAAGGAAGGGAGGGAGGGAGGGTGGGAGAAAGGATGGAAGGAAGAAAGGAAGGAAGGGGGAGGGGAGGAGGAAAGGGAAGAAGAAGGGGAAGGGGAAGGAGAAAGGGAAGGGGGAATAGCCACAGGTGTCTAGCTTCTTGACTATGAAGATTGATTTGATTTTTATTGTCTCCTTAAAACTTCAGTTGTTGGCTGTAAGTGGGACACAAATTGTGAACTTTCAATGTCATATGGCCTTCTGAAATGTCATCTTTTCAAATGCAATTGGCTTGGTTAAAGAAAATGATACCTTTCATCAGACTCTGATACCTTCTTCTTGAAAGAAATATCCAGAGTAGACCTAATCTGAAGACAGTCTGCATAAGACAGATTTTTTACAGTACTATTCTCTTCTCTTTATTCATTCTACCTGTAAGTGTCTTAGACCCAAGCACCCTGGACATTATTTGGGATGCGTAGATTAAAGGCATAGCCTCTTGTACTCGATTGAATGACATGAGTGAAGTTCATTCACATCCCATCTCATTGAAAGGCTTGTGGAGTTAGCATTTCAATTCAGCAAATAAGCTTAACATTGTGTATTTTCTTTAAAAAAAAATCATTCTTAAAACCATCTTAAGAAGTCATCACTTTGTATACTATCTTTCAACTTGTCTTCTAATAAACTAATTGTTTTGCTTTTCTAAACATTGAATAAAATTGCTCCTTTGCATTTAGGAGCTGCATCTCCCCTCCTCTGTTCTCATGGTTGTCCTGCTCTGGAGTAAAATAACCTCCTATTTGGTCCTCGTGCTTCTGCTTTTCCCCTTCCTGACTTACAGCTGGAATAATACTGGCTCAAGCTGAAGTCATATGACTAGATCACTTCAAAATCATCCCATACCACCTAGCTCAAAAAAACACCCAAGTGTCTTTTCATGGCTCCTTTGGTGTGACTCGTGACTGCCTGACCAAGATCATTTCTCTCCAAATTTCACCTTCACTGCTAACACTGTACACAGCATACTCTCTGTTTCATCGGTAGCTCAAGCTCACAACCTTGGATTGCCCTGCTCCTTCTGCCTGGATCATCCCCCCACCCTCTGCCACCCCCATCAGTCCAATTAGTTCCTTCCCTTCATTCAAGTCAGTGCTTAAAAAGAGCCTGGACAGAAAGCTCTTCAGCTAATCTATAAAACAGCATCTGCTCTCATTTTCTGCCCTCTTTATCTTACTTTACATTTCTTTTTAGCATTTTCACTATCTGAAGTTGAATATCTGACTCCCTTGTTATAATGTAGCCCCTACAATGGTAGGGCTCCCATCAGCTCTGTGCCGTGATTTATTGCCAGTTCCTTGGGGAGTGGTTAGAACATGGCACTCAATGAAAGTGCGTTGAATAAAAGAAAGGATGGATGGACGGATGGTTAGACCATACATGGATATGTCACAGAGGCTGTAGTATGCTACTCAGACCACTTTTAGAGGAAGAAGGTGCCCACGTCTCCAGCTCAGGAGTATACGTTGCCATTGGCTTTCAGTGGTCTGCAGTAATTGCTGTGAACTGATCAGAGCTTCCTTGCCCAAGGCTATACCTCCTTCCTGGGGGGGAGGGGGCAGCTTGTTTCCACTGACCCATGTCTTGGAGGTTCATTGGCATAGTCTCCTTGACTCCATTTGGGAGTTGTTCTAAAGCCTCATTTACATTATTATCACAATTTTTCCTTATCCAATTCTGGTCTGTCTTCTATATATGTAGGCCCAAAGCCCTTAATAAACCTCTGGCCCACAAATCCCCATCTCAGTCTATCTCTAAAAGAGACTAGATTTAAAACAACGTGAGCTCACTCAGTTCACATTCTTACTAAAAGAAGCACCTGGGGCCTGAGAAAACCAAGTAGTTTGCATATCCCCATCTTCCATCTCTCATCCCAATGCTACCTGTTCCCAACCAGAAATACAGGCACATCACATGCCCCATTTGAAGGATGTTATCCTCTCTGCTCCCACAGTCTCCCCATCTCTCTCCCCATATGATTTTTAGGAGTTTAGTTACATTAAACACACATACAAAACCTCTGCCTGTGCCCACTTGGACCAGTAAATCCAGCTACCCCCAAGGAACCAGATATGCCTGTTGTAGAGTCTGGGAAGGCAATTCTTCCCCTCAAAAGAGACAAATTGGACTCTGAGAGCCTGAATGCTGAACCACTAATGGTAGAAAGCTCAAGAACTGTAAAGATGCCCCAAGAGAAGCTGAGAGGCACAGAGTGAGCTCATTATAAATAGGGTGAAGCATTAGAAAGCAGAAAATACATGGCATGGGAAAAAAACTGTAAAGCAGAGTGAAAATATAAAGTGGAGGGTAGAGGAAGTCAGCTGTTAAAATAAAAGGAAATGGGAAAAAAATCTTCCTGAAGCATAAAGGATATACACTTTCATGGATACATGCTGAGGATCTTAGATAAAGCATGGTGGCTATAGTTACTGATGCCCAATTATTTCCTTGAAATTTTCTAAGAGAACATATTTTACATATTACCGCAGTACACACAAATGGCAACTACGAATGGATCTGTGAACTTGACTCTATTAATACACAATACATATAAATGTCAGATCCTCATATTGCAAACCTTGTATATATAGATACAAATATGTCAATATGGTATTTGTTAACCAAATATTGGGATCGAGAAGCAATAAAAATTTCTATAACCAAACTTCTTCATAACCAAATTATTAGAAATTTATCAACTCTTCCATTAGTAGGAAAAGATTGGTTGAATTGCATATTATGAAATGCCATGAAGCCACAAAACCTCTATTTGTTTTAAAATGAACTTGTTCATTTTAAAATATTTCCTTAGATTTTAGTGGCATTCAGGATTTGAACTCAGATCCTTGCACAAGCACACTACCACTTGACTTATGCCTCCAGCCCTATTTGCTTTAATTTTCATGTGGGATCTAATGCTTTTGGTCTTAGACTTGCCTTGGACTGCAATCCTCCTACCTCTACCTTCTGCCTAACTGGGATTAGACACACACGTGCCTCTATTATTTTAAAATTAAGTTAATGAATTACATCTAAAAGAAAAATATAGTTCCTATAGTTGGTTAAAAAAGAAAAAAGCAACAGCAGCAGCAGCATGGAGAAGAGCATCAAGTTGAGAATAAGCATGGGCTCTGAGATGTGGGGCTAACTCATGATGTGGATGAATACTCGGTGAAGCCCAGACATCTCTTAGGTCTCTATTTTAAGTTGTACTAAGTAACTGGGATTACTGTTTTTTTTTCTAATTCCCATAGGTATGCTTTCCATTAGCCCTACCTCAGGCTTACAGAGTTCCTTAAATCACACAATATTTTACTACACAAATAATTATGATAAAAATAATGCTGATCACTCTGAAAGTGCAAGGCTATACACAAAACACTCAGTATGCAACAAGTCCTCACAATTTCAATGATTTATAAGTGCAGAAACTGAGTGTTTATAAAGAATGTCTAGGGCCAGGAAGGTGGCTCAGTGGTAGAGTGCTTGCCTTGCATGCATGAGGCCCTGGCTTTGATTCCCCAGCACCACATAAGTAGATATGGCCAGAAGTGGTGTTGTGGCTCAAGTGATAGAGAGCTAGCCGTGAGCTGAAGAGCTGAGGGACAGCGCCCAGGCCCAGATCTGGTGCAGGCCCCATGACAAACAAACAAACAAACAAAAAAACATGTCCAGAACTAGGGAACTGGACAAATGAAAAAAATGATTGAACTTTAACCAAAACAAGGGCTAGCAGGTTCTAAATTCTAAATCAGAATGATTCTTGAACATGTCTTACTGTGGCCGAGGTCACTCCAGCTTACCCTCCATCCTTATCATGCATGAGAGCAAGCCAGAGAGTTAGGCTTCAAGTCCTAAACTGATGTTAATGTCACGTTGGGCTCTTGTTTCTAAATTGGAGGCCAATGATTGGGTTCCCAAATGCTGTCTCTCAAAGCAGTTTGGCTCCTGGTGAACTCCTGGTCCTGCTGATAAGGCAGATACCATATAAGTCCAAAGACTACAGAGAGAAATCATCCTGTAACCCTGAGGGGCCAGAAACGATCCCACAGCAAGGTTTCTCTTTCTCAAAGACAATCAAAATGTTCACTTCCCTAATCATGCTTCTTTTATGCACACTTACAAATACATTTTACAAGTGAGCCATCTGTGTTCCCATAGTTGTAGTCCTGCCAGCATTTCCATAAAAATGATAGTAATTTTTTTTCTTTCCTGTGGTTCACAAATAGCCTATAAAAACAGGGTTTAAGCTGAAACTTATTCCCAACAGTTTCTAGCCAAGACACTAATAGATTTTTTTGCTAACAAATTAAACAAATATCAATTTACTTGGCAGGCTGAAACTTTTGGAAAGTTTATGATTTCCAAGGCAAATATGCCTTCATTTAGGAAAATGAACTAAATCCTAGCATAATCAAGATGGTAGACAAACCTTTAATTTTAATAAGTCTGTAAGCCATTCCTTTGGTTAATTTAAAATGTTTTTGTAAGTCAGGTTAGTACTATATAATATACATATGTTTCCTAATTACTTCTGCTAGAGATTTTTTGATAATAAGCAACAGAATTGGGTAATGACTACTTCAGGCAATATGGAAACTCATCAGAAAGATTTGTGGGATCTCACAGGATTATTGGGAAGTGGGAAGATGATGCCAAAGGGTAAGCGTAGGAATGAATGGGAAGCAGATCTAGAGTCTTGGGAACATGAGAGCTACACTGCCTGGCATGAAGGTCTTCTAGTCCGTCCACAAATCTGCACAATTGCAGTCCAGCTTGAGAGTCCCAGGAAAGGATATGGCCCCAGGATCAAACCCTAGTTAAGCCTTAGTCATATGGCTTAGTCCCTTGGAGTTGCCACATTGGTAAGCATCCAGATACATTATATATAACTGCCAAGATAAAGGGATAGAGAAAACAAGAAAGGGACAAAAAAGAAGGAGGAGGAAGAGAAACAGAAAGACTAAGAAGAATAAAAGAAGAAATGATGAATGAAAATAAGAGAGAAGGAGAAAGAAAGAAAGGAGGAAAGATGGAAGGAAGGAAGGAAGGAAGGAAGGAAGGAAGGAAGGAAGGAAGGGAGGGAGGGAGGGAGG
>NW_012267229.1:740181-745949 GCF_000151885.1 Dipodomys ordii | reverse complement strand
AAGCAAAAAGAAAAAAGCCGGAAGTGGCGCTGTGGCTCAAGTGGTAGAGCGCTAGCCTTGAGCTGAAGAGCTGAGGGACAGCGCTCAGGCCCAGAGTTCAGGCCCCACGACCGGACCCCCCCCCCAAAAAAAAAAAGAAAGAAAGAAAAACTCACCAGACCTAGAAAAAAAAAATCTGTGGTCTCAACAGATATTTCTCAAGAATATCAGGATATGTAATTAACTTAGTTTGGTGGGTGGAGGAAACATCTGGGGTTACCTTTATACTTGAATTCTGAGGTCATTCACTGGGAGGAAAGTCCTGGAAAGGAAGTTGGACTGGGAAAAAAAAAGAAGAGTCAGAAACTCTGGTCTAGAACTCAGGTTAGAGTTAGTTTAAAACTACAGAATAGCTGCCAAATTGCACAGGGACTATGCTAGGCCTTGGCGACATTTCTGAAGCAAGGGCAAACTTTGCATCTGGAACAATGAAGCCAACATCTGTTCTGTAAAATTCTCTGAATTCCATTGTACATTCTTATTATCAATTGCTTTTCTTAGCTCTTGTGGCAGCCCAACCTAATTTCCTTTGGTTTTCAAATCTACTTTTATCAAATGCTTAGATCTTTCCTTCTGTTCCTAAAGTCATCTTTATTCCATCATTACCCCCTTCCCTCCTGAGTTCACTCGGGGACATTTAGCACATCCACAGCAAATGTTCCTTGCCTGGCCCTGATGTTCTCAGCTCAGAATATATCCTCTTTTCTTGCACACTCCTAAGACCTTCCTGGAGAAATCTCTCATTCTTCCTTTTCTGAATCCCTTTTTTAGAAACAGACAGGGATAAGACCACACAGGGAGAACATGTGGAGTTGAAGGAAAGATGGATCCCATGAGAATGAGAGTAATAATAGAGCCATTAGCAAATGTGGAAAACTTGTCTAGTGTGTGCATTTCTAAATTTTCAAGGTAATTATATTAAACGGTCAGTGTTAGAGAGCTTGTGTCATTTTGGTAAATATATCAGAACCAAGTCTTTTGCCCTCAATTCACTGGGGCAAAGTTTATTCCATTTAAAAGTCCTATATGACAATAACAACATATACAACAATAAAGACATCTACAATCTGCCCAGTGGTTTCTAACAAATATGTGTATAGATAATCTTTCACATTTTAAGAACGTAGATAGTTCCATCTAATTTGCTATCAACTGAAATTAGTTTGCTAAATATTTCATAGGAAGTAAGAAAGAATACTAATGGGGAACAACTTTAATTCCAATGACCTGCCAGTTTTGACTGAGTATTGGGTCAACAAAGATTTAAGTTTCCCTAAGTGGTATTCAAGTTTTAAATCCTATTCATATAAGATTAATTCAGTTAATTCTGACTTAAGTGTCAATCCATAAATTCCTTAAATTCTTACTTGTCAAAAGTCTACTTGAGATGGGCAGAGAAAGTTATTCTAGGCAGAATAGGCTAGGTTATGCCACAGTAACTAATAATATTCTGGTTTCAGTGATTTGAACACAAAGACTTATATGTCATGTATATTTGCTTGAGACCCCAAGGTAGTCATAGTAGAAAGAGGCCAGAAAGGGAGAAAAAAAAGAGGATCACCCACCCTTAATTCTGGAATCTACATGTGCCATTCCAATCGCAGTATAGCCCACATATGACACAAACTGGTCTAAACTCCACAGCGACTTGAAAATAGAAAACTATATAGAGAGAAGCATAAAATTTAATAAAGCAGGAATAGAGTCCAAGCTCAACAGCAAAATAGTCTACTTAAAGACAAAAGCAAAGAGAGTAATAAAACAGAATGACCCCACAACACATCTTGAAATTTTGAATTATGTAATGCCAAAACAAGATTATTGGGGGGAAAAAAGCCCATACAGTTATTCACTTCTTTTATCAGTGATACTCAGACAGTTTACATGACTTGCTCAAAGCTCACACAGCTTTGTGTGCAACACCCTTCTAATTTCTAGACTAGTCATCTTTGAAGCAGGAGCCTTACACAGGCAGAACTTAGAAAGCATAATAATAAAGGCATAATCTGCATAAGGACATTTTATGTTAAAACAAAAAGAAATTCTTCACTCTTCTTCATTCTATTTGTAACGGGCTAATTTCCACTTCTTCCAATGGGAATAAAACCAAATCACCACTCACAGACCTGCATGTTCTCTGCTATAAACTTGAACAAACTGAACTGACAAGCAATTGCCTGTTACCTTGTCTGTAAGCTTATCCTTTGAGCAAAGCCTTAGGGTGAACCCTGAGAATATGCAGAGGTATGACATTTGAAATCAAGTAAAGGGGCTAGCAAATATTCCATAGCCCTGAGAGTCTGATTGACCCAAAACAATTCTCCAATAACCATGTGTTCTCACTATCCCATACAAGATACAAAATATGGGAAATTCATAGCTTAGACACAAACTTTGCATAATTCAGTTTCCCCTCTGAGTTTTCTAATAATCCAAAAGAGAAATGTTTAGCTGGCATACATACCTTCCTCTCAAGATCTATCTCACTGGAATCAAAGACTTCTAAGCCTCACAAAGAATCAGCAGCAGTAGCAGTAGCAGCAGCAGCATTAACATCTTTATCATGTAAATCTATGAAAGGAAATTAACGGCTCAGTTACAAGACTGTGGTCAAGAAGGAGTGAGAATCAATCACCCACTATCCTTACTGAAAACACTAGAGGGGCATCTGGCTGTAATAATTCTATAAGATGCAAGGGAGCACGAGGTTCATTATCAAATCATAGTATCTTAGAAGTTTTCCATTCTAAACAAGGTCCCACTCTCTAGAATCAGCTTCTGGTATTGTCATGGAGTAGCTCTCAAGTTCTGAGAGTGACAAAGTTTTCCTCAATAGAGCTGAACTTTGCCCCCACTAAAACGTTACCATTTGTCCTCTAAAGCAAAGCAGAAAAAGACTGTCCCTTCTTCCGTGACTCTTTCAAATATTTCAAATAATATTCACATTGGCACTCACAATTTTTCATGACACATAAAGTGGGCTGCCTACTGAGAGAACCTTGTAAGTACCACAAGAATATCAAGGTACTTAGTAGCCAGACAGTGAGTTTGTGCTGCACTCATCTGTGGAGAGGGTGTTATCTGAGATCACACATGCTGCCACCTTCCAGAAGCTGACTTTCTTCTTGGGTAAATGTGTCCCTTAAAAAAGATACTTGGAAAAGAATGAAAGCAAGCTGGAGAAAGCCAAGTTCCTAAGGGTAGAGCCATTGACAGAACTTGAGTCTCCTGGATGTTGTGGGTTTGCCTGCCACAAGTATGGTCAGAAAACTTTTGTTGCCCATGTTGTTGCTCATGCTTCTACTTTTCTGGTTGTGTTTGAGGAAGAAGGGCTGGCTTTACCAGGGATATGTGTATTTTCCTAAAGAGGAAAGAAAATTTTATTTAATAATCATTAAATGTGAGGTAGAGCTAGACTTGAAGATATGAAAAATATGAAACCCACAGAACTATAGCAAATGAGAGTCCAAAGAATCAGGATCTGAGAAAACATTGATGTCTCACAGTGTTTTCCTCAGCTGAATAATCCTTAAAACACAAGAACAACAGGAATGTAGAAGAGGTGCTCTCGAAGGGTGAGTACTAGTGGAAGGGAGAGAGGAATGGAAAGGGTGAGTGAATACCATTGAAATGGTTCATGTGCATGTGTGAAAATGGAAGCATATAGCTTGAGATTGTTTTGGAAAAGAAGAGTGGAGATGAAGATTACATGCATAAGTGCTCATGGGGCTGGTGCCTCACACCTGTAATCCTAGCTACTCAAAAGGCTGAGATCTGACGATCACAGTTCAAAGCCAGTCCAAGGACAGCAAAGTCCATGAGACTCTTTTATCTCCAATTAACCAACCACTGGAAATGCTGAGATTTAAGTGGTAGAGCACTCGTTAACCTTGAGGGGAAAAAAAGTCAGTGCCCAGGCCCTGAGTTCAAGACCCAGTACTGACATTAAAATAAAAGTTAAATATATACTCTAACATATAAAAGCATCTTTACCATAACCCAGAGAATATTCTCTTTTACAAAATGTCTTTGCTTTATAGGAGCCACTAATCTGAACTTGGTCCAATTTACAAACAAGTAAATGAAGGAACTAAGGTTTATTTTTTTCTTATTATTTTACATTTTTTCTGTTTTCAGTTTTTCAGTCCCTTAATACTCAAACTTATTGACTTTTTCTTCTTCCTTCAAATATCCTGCAATGATAACCAGGCCCACATGATTGTCATGCTTTAACCAACACAGACAGGTAGGTGGTCTCTCAGCCTAAATTTCACATTCAGATGCTATTAAGCTCAGATGAATTGAAAAAAAAATTCATTTTCCTCAATGTAACATTTATTTGACCATTATTTCTTTTGAGTATGAATCATATTTGCCTCTTTCTTTATAATAGTTTGGATTACTCCTAAACATTATGATTAGTATGCTATAAAATACAGTAGATACTGTTACCTTTCTCCAAATAGTTTTACTTTCATTGTCATTTTGATCATTTTATTTTAGCTGACACTTAACTTGTCCAATAGACAGCAAGAGAAGTGGGCTAGGTCCGTGTACGTAATTTGGGGTTCCTCTGTTCTGATCCTCCCCCTTTGACAACTCATTCTTATTTTGCAGTGGCTGTGGTGGTCCTAGACTCTGCTCTGTAGCTGTGGGATTGATCAAGTATTAGCCAACTGTCTGCTTAGTCTAGAAGTTATAAAAGGAGGAAAAACTCACTCAGTGGTAGTCCATTAGTTCATTCTTTCTTGGGTAGAACTCATTTCTGGAGGTGGGGGGGGCAAGAGAGGACACGAGAGGAAAGAGAGGAGAGAAGGGAGGAGAGAAGAGAGAGGGGAGAAAGAGGAGAGAGGGAGTTATTTTTATTGCTATATGTGGGTTCCTTTTTTAAATCAGATTCAAGTAAACTCCAGATTTGAATCTTTAATTCACAACTTCTATTAGTTGTCTTTTTCTGGGATTGTTTTCTATAGGATAAAAAAATCTTTTTTTTTTAAAAGTCTTTTATTGTGAAAATACTGCACAGAGGGTTTACAATCACATGAGCAAGGTAATGAGTACATTTCTTATCAAGCATTGTTGCCTCCTCCTTTGTTTCGCCTTCCCATCCCTTCCCATCTCTCCCCACCCTTATGCCCCTCCCCCAGCCAAAGGTTTTTTTAAAATAAGTTTTTTATTGTCAAAATACCGTAGAGAGGGGTTACAATTACATGAGCAAGGTAATAAGTACATTTCTTATCAAGCATTGCTGCCTCCTCCTTTGTTTTTCCCCTACCATCCCTGCCCTCCTATCTCTATGACTGCATCCCCCTCCTGCCCCCACCAAAGTTGTAAAGTTCGTTTTTCAACATAGCATCTTGTACATCTCATTGTTGCAATGGATCAACCTGTATCCCTACTTAACCAATTTGTTTTTTCCCTTCCCCTCCACAAATTATACCAACATCAAATACAGTGAAAACAGGGGTTATACCATGGGGGAGGGACATACAAAGCAATGAAAAAAATCACCTTATAAATATATTAGAAGCAATAGCAAGAAAGAAAAATCCACTTATGTCCTTATCTTGGGGTTCATTTCACCTATCATCATCTTTTTTTTATTTTTTATTTTTTGGGTCCGGTCATAGGGCCTGAACTCTGGGCCTGGGTGCTGTCCCTCAGCTCTTCAGCTCAAGGCTAGCGCTCTACCACTTGAGCCACAGCGCCACTTCCGGCTTTTTTCTTTT
>NW_012267229.1:611694-739246 GCF_000151885.1 Dipodomys ordii | reverse complement strand
TGGGGGATTTAATTTTTTTGAGTTCCACGTATATTTTAGATATGAGACCTTGATCCATTGTATGACTCGTGAAGATCTTTTCCCAATCCAAAAAAAAAAGCTATAATAATTCCTATTTATAAAATTGTTGTGAGGAATAACTAAGTCAATTCACCAGTTATATAATAAAAGCTAGTTTATTTTCTCCAGTTCTAATGAGTAGTTGATTGACAAAAACAGTCCATCAGAATCACATGAAAAATGTTTTTTCTTGTATTTTGATTTTGATTGGAGCACTGACAGATTCACAGAAGAGGTTATGAAGCTGATCAAGGCTAGACTTGTATTTTTGGAATATTTTTAATGATCTTCTTCATAGGATATTTCTTAGACAGATCAGCTATTATGCCAATCAAATTGATGGGGATACAATTTTCTTTAATCTTCCGAAACTATTCAAGTACTTCCTGAACAGAATTATATTCTATTGGTGAATAATTTTCTATAGAAGTTCTAATGTCTATTTAAGGAAAAAACAGCATCATAAAACTATCATCAACATGATAAATCCAATAGCACATAATTTGTGTTTTATGTTTCCCACTGGATTAAAAGCAAAACTATGGAAATGTGTAGAGAAATAACTTGGACTTTGGAGTATACACACAAAAAGTTGTTTTTGTTTTTAATTTACTTCCCTATTCAAGGCCTCTTAGGCTTTGAATTCAAGGTCCTCCTACCTCTACCTCCTGAATGCTGGGATTACAGCCATTGGCCACTATACTTGGCCACACAAAAGTTTACTAACAGGAGACCAAATATGTATAATAGAGCAGAGGAAACAATCCCCTAATGAAAACACAGTTGTGAACTAAGCAAAGTATAATGAACTAAATTTGGAGTTGTTTTTGAAATTTATTAGTAGCCATTAGCCATCGGTGTGTGTGTGTGTGTGTGTGTGTGTGTGTGTGTGTGTGTGTGTGTGTGTACATGCCTATTCTAATGGTGGATATTTCTTGTAACTGACCTCTCTTTTATGCCCATTCTCTTAAATGTCCCATTAGTATTGACCTAGCTTGGCCACCAATAAGTGAATTAGTGGTGCCTTTCAAAATAGATTAGTGTTCCCTCTGTATTTAATTAAAGTGGGCCTCCTATCATTCTCAAGAGGAAAATTATGCAGTGAGAAATTCCTTATGTGCATACATTGACTACAGATACATCTTCCATTTGAGTCCTTAAAATGATCCAGCTGGCTGGAATAACATATACATTGTATTGTGTGTTTGTTTGTGTGTGTATGTGTGTGGGGGGGTGTCTTTAGAACAGGGGTGTTCACTCTAAGTGGGAAGATTCATGTTCCTGCCATGATATGGAGCCCATGTTTTCCTAGAAGATCATACCTTCAAGCTATCTTGTTGAATGGTCAAGTGATACCCCTCAAGCCGATAAAAATTGAACAGGAGGAAGTTTGATCAGGATATTTCTCTGGCTCATAGGTGGAGTCTGGTTAGTTAGCACACTCTCATTAGAAAATAGCATCACAGAATCTATTAGTTCTATTAACATCAAAATAAATGACTTTAAACATGAGCTGACTTAATTCTCTGGTCTGCAGGTGCATTATACCCCTGACTTCAGGATATCAAGTATTTTAGCCTCCCAGGCCTAAATGTCATGGAATGTACTTCCTACTTGCCTCTCTTCGTAAGAACATCTGAAATGACCAGAGAACTCCTACATTAGTAGTTTGCAAATATGACTACACAGGCCTGGGAAACAATTGTAAAATTGTATACTTTGGTCTCACTCTCAGTAATTCCAATTTAGTTTAGAATGGAGCTTGGGTATAAGTTTTTAAAGCACCCTAGGTAATTCTGTGGTGAAAGTAAAACAATAGTCTCATTAATCTCTCTCTGTGTCTCTTTCTTTCCCTCTCTCTCTTTTACTGGGCATGAGAAGGTGAAAGTTTTTCTTTCCTTCCTTCCTTTCATGAATTCCTATAAAGACTATTCTTACTTAGATGAAAAAGACAATGCATCTTTTGCATCCAAACCTTGTCATCCCTGACTTTGCCTCCAACCCTTGGCTTTCAAAATAGCTATGGAAATTGTGTAGAAAAAGAGAGCCAAGAGGTGGGACACTGTTGATGCCTACCTGCTGCCCTTTAAGTTAGGGGAGGGGTCGTTGTCTTCCTGCTGCTCTTTGAGCTAGTAGGGTATGTCAAGATAAATGACATGAGAGGAGAAGGTAGTATCACAGAACACTTGTCTTCACAGGAATCTGAAGAGACTGTAAGTGGTATTTGGGATTGTGTGGGTTAATTGGGAGGAAAAAAGTACTACACAAAGAATGTTCAAACTGGGAATGGTGATGCATGCCTATAATCCCAGAATTGTGCATTCAAGGCCAACCAGGTCTACATAGTAAGATCCTATGGGGTCAGGGGAGTTGAAGCTTTATAGATTCTTGCACATAACCCTAGCTACTCAAGAGGCTGAGATCACAGAATCAAGGTTTAAAGTCAGCCCAGAGAGAAAAATCTGAGAAATGTATGTACAATTAGGCAGAAAAAGGTCAGGCTTGAAGTATAGATTGAGCTACAAGTGAAAAAGCCAAGTAGGAGCTTAAGATCCTGAGTTCAAGCCCCAGTGTTGGTTAAAAAAGGTGGGTGGGAGGGGAGAGGAAAGGAAAAGAAGAAATGTTATGAAGTATACTATATTTGCAACAAAATTAAAGACAGGCTGTGGAGACCACGTCCACTTAGGAACCAAGTGATCAGTGTGCCGTGTTGAGAACTCTAATTGCTCCTTTTTTTCTATACTAGAGATTTAAATCAGGGCCTCACCATACTCTCCTGGGTAGCTAGGGGTGATAGGTGAACACTGCTGTGCCCACCCATTGTGCTTGCATCCTCCTAGCTAGATAACAGATGTGTGCCATGGTGCTCAGCAATTGATTAAGATAGGGCCTCAAGAACCTTTATGCCCCAACTGGCCTCAAACCTCAATCCTCTGAGTTCCACCTCCCCCATAGCTAAGATTACAGGCTTGAGTTTTTTGTTATGGAGTGAGCAAAGCTCAGGGGATTTTCTTCCCCTCTCCCCTAATCCCTTCAGCTTCTTAGGTAGGTACCCTGCTCCTATTTCGCTGAGTCTGAATTTGTCTTTCTCATTTGTTTGTATCTCATATAAACATAAAACCATTAGCACTTAGATTTGGATTGGGTATTACAGCAGCTCCCTCAAATATCAGCAAGCTTTATCTCTGATGTCAATTGGAAAAACACAGATGCAACAAGACACTCTATTAAACCATTAGTAATACTGAATATCAGTCCAGTGTTTACCAGAAACACAAGAAGCACCCAAGTAGTGTACCCTTGGAGTGGTCCAAAACCATTCTCCCATTCATTAGTATTGATCTGGTGCCTTTTTCCTACCGGAGGTTTAAAATCTGTGCATTTCACCTGGCTTGAACAGAAAAGCCATTTCTGCATTGGCATCTTTTCTGTTCATACCTCTATCTTTTGAAACTTCATCTATGATGTCGCCTCACATACACAAAGCTAGTGCAAATGTGATTCACCACAAACCCTTGAAGCTACCTACAACAAAAGTTCATTTCCATTTCAAAGTCTGCAAACAATAGCAAGACAGCAATTCACAAATGAATTTTGTAGGTTGTGCAATGTTTTCCAGTGAGCCATGTCCCACACATACATAAATGTCAGATTCATTTACAGTAAGCAAGTGACGTAGACTAGGTAGATCCTGCTAAGTGTGGCTCATGGAGAGTGGTTCTCCTTTATCCCTCTGTTGGCAAATACCATCTGTGTATCTCCAGGAAGTCTGCTTACTAGTGATTTGCAAAGGAATTTGGCCTTTCTCTCCTCCTCTTCTTTTCCCTCTCCCCCTTACCTTCTCCCTCTCCCGTACTCCATTCTGCTTCTCCCCCCCTTCCCCTCTCTCTCTCTCCAGGTTAATCAGATATAAGAATATCATGGACTTTTCTGCCTGCACTGGTTTCAAACCACGATCCTCAGATCTCAGCCTCCTGAGTAGCTAGGATTACAGGCGTGAGTCACCTGTCCTTGGCAGTACTAATAAATTCATTTGAAAAAACAAAGTTTCATATTGGTATACTGAAGGAAAGTTTCCTTCTCTGTGCAGAGCGGGGGTGTGGGGGGGAAATGAAAGTATATAAAAGAGTACTCCAAGACTTGAAAGCACATTAGAGGCAGAGCAACATGAGAAATTCGGCCTTTGTTTCCTCATATTCTGTGTTACACTTTCCCTCATGAGTCATGATCCTTTCCCAAGAACAAGATACAGTTACCCTTCACACACTCACACACTCACACACACACACACACACACACACGGTTTCAAAAGCACGGCTTAAGAGAGTCACCATCTGGAACTCTGAGCTGTGTGAGTAATTGCTTTGTAACCTCCGCTTCCAGGGAGAAGGGGGGACCTTTAAGGTTGTAATAATGACTATCCCTTTATGCAACCTCATGTTTCATGAGTTCTCACATGCAGCATGTTCTTATTATATCTGACTGTGTTTATCTTAATTATGATGTTTATCTGGTTTCTAACAGAATGTAACCTACACATAAAATTAAATACATATTAAATACTTACATTGGACTAAGTCATCTATATTTGGAAATATACAATGAACTTCTGAAGGAAGCAGTTCAGAAATAAATATCTTTACATTACAAATGAGGGAGGTAGTACTTATGAAAATGAAGCAGGCTTTCCAGTTTCACAGCTGCTAAGGATCTAAATCAGGGCTTAGGCCCAGATCTCAATGAACTCAAAGAGATTCTCTTTTGCTCCCTCTGGGGCATGTAAAGATGATGGCTATGCTTTCTTGTCTCTTCAAAGTGCCAAGGTCAAGATCACTACTCAATAATCTCTTCATTGTTTATGTAACCTTTGCCTCTAATAATCCCCAGCTCGATCTTACTATTTGAAATTCAGACACTGAAAATATTCTGGAACCTTACAGACAATTAGGCTACAGAAGGAGAAATGAAAACTGGGCACTTATTGCAAAAGTCCCCTGCCACTATACACCTGTGTCCTGAACCAGTGCCTTAACTCGCTAAGCCTCAGTTTCCTCAACTGTAAAAGAGAGGGGAAGCTGAGCTTGGGAGGGCTCATGCCTGTAATCCTAGCTACTCAGAGGCTGAAATCTGAGGATCACAGTTCAAAGCCAGAAAAATATGTGAGACTCTTTTCTCCAATTTACTCCCTAAAAGCCAGAAGTGGATCTGTGGCTCAAGTGGTAGAGTGCCAACTTTATGTGGGGGTGGGGGAGTGGGGAAATAAGAAAGAGTTCTCTAGCCCTGAGTTCAAGTCCTAAGACCAGAAAAAAAAGGGATAGGAAGAGTTTGTGTCTGTGGCCCCTTTGAGTTACAAAATCTGATGACTTTCCTGCTATTTTGTACCCAAGACTATTTCATTTGGTTTAAAACACTGGAATTATATTTTGCATTCTCAAGATGAGACAGTTTAATTTTACTACCTGTGATAGTTCCAGGCAAATACATACAAAAATCTTTCCCTTCGATTACCTTCCAGATAAACAACATCTTCATTCACTGTCTAATCACATTTTTCTGGTTTGTTTTGGTGGTATTAGTGCTTAAACTCAGAATTTTCTAGGTAAGTGCTTCACTACTTGAGACACTCTCCAGTCCACATCTCTGCCTTTCAGATATGACCTGTTAAAAAAAAAAAAACAGAAACTGTAGGAACAAGAAGACACTTTCAATACAACTTTCATTTCAGAATAAGAGCTCTCATCAATGAAAGAAGTCTTCTTTACAGTTTATGGAAGAGATCAAGTAAACATCAAACCATCAGGAAAAACAGAAGAGAGGGATAGAGACAAAAATAAAGAGGAAGGGAAACACAAGACAAATGGGACAAGACAGGGCTGGGAAGGTGGCTCAGTGGTAGAGCGCTTGCCTTGCATGCATGAGTTCCTGGGTTCGATTCCTCAGCACCACATAAGCAAAAAGAAAAAAGCTGGAAGTGGTGCTGTGGCTCAAGCAGTAGAGCACTAGCCTTGAGCTAAAGAGCTGAGGAACAGCGCCCAGGCCCAGAGTTCAGGCCTCATGACTGGACCCAAAGAAAAAAACAATTAAAAAAAAAGACAAAGGGGACAAGAGAAAAGATAAACAAATGCAGTCCACAAAGTGCCTAAATGTATGCTGGGAAAATTCATGTTTTTGCACAACAGCCCATGTAATAGGTATCCATCAATCACCTTGAGAAGTTGGGATGATGAGGCTCAGGTGGGTTGCAGCCTTACATTACAATTGGGTAATAGAAATCAATCAAGTAGGAGAGATGAAGCTGAGTAATGGAAAAGCTAGTGAGAGCTTCCTGCACTGAAAAGCAAGGTTTCCATGATGTTGCTAACTAAATCAGAATGTCTACTATCCAAAGTCAACCATATACTGCCAAGTGTTTGGCCTCCAGTAAACAAAGTCTGGTGTGCAGAGAAACTATGGTTCAAAAGCATACAGTTTAGCTGTATGGTTGGGAATAAGAGCACTGACATTACCCCCAAAGAACTCTTGTGTTTTGGCCGCATTGCATATCATGTTGCATTTTCAGCAGCAGAGTTCAAGATCCAGGTTGTCAAGGCTTCTTCTATTCCTGTCCCTGTTTCTAGCATCTTAGTGGAGTCAGCATTTCCAAACCCAACAAGTACTCCATCATGAATTTACCCAGGCACTTGGCAAGTGACGGGTACAATGTAAACATGAGCAATAGTTTTTCAGGACCTTTAAGAATTGAATCAAGCATAGCTGGGACAGGAAATTCAAAAAGGATTCTTGCCTTACCTACATACCTCAGTTCCTTACTTGTACAGGTGGTGGTTCGCCGGTAAAATGTCTTTGGCTAAAGTTAAGACACTGGGCTCCTCGCTAGCTTGACTCCTTCCCCTTCAGAAGGGAGAAGGATAGTAACATTAGCTTTGACCTTTATATAGAATCTTCAGGATCAATTTACAGCTCCTCCCAGCTATGCATCCTCAGCTCCCAAGAGCACCTGAGCCTGGTTAACACACCCTTCACTGATTTACTTCTACAAAAAATAGGTGCAACTGAGAGATTTGTATTTACAAGAAAGCTTCTTTTAGAGAAAAGCCACATTCAGATCATGCAAGAGACAAAAACAAACCAAGGAACGAACAAAATCCAGCATATGAAATCAACAAGGCTCCAGAAACTATCCTTGAAACTTAAAATTCTAGACCTCTCAGAATCCTGGAGATCCTTTCCCCAAATGTAGCTACAGTAATGATTGTTGTTTTGGAATCATTAACTCATGATACATATATGAGCACGTTTATTTACGATCTCTCTTTTCTTTTAATGCTTTTCAATTCAGGGTAGAAACGAGAGACTTTTGGGGGTCGTTTGAAAGTAATGTCAGTGCTCTTTGTCACAACCACACAGCTAAAATTGAGTTTTTATTATCTTTAAGTAGTTGTAGAAAGGGGTTACCATTCAATAAATCAGTTCATAAAATACAATACATCTTGATCTCTGTCACTGCTTTTTATAACTCTCCTCCATCCCTTCTAACCCAAGCCCTCCCCTCAATTTTTCTATTTTTCTGTATGGAATGAATATGATGACTGCAATCTCTGCCTCCTTCCACTCCTCATCCCTCCTCACCCTGATCTTGGCCTGTCACATCACAAGTACCAGCTTCACAGTACTTGGTACTTGTTTTGTTAATTTTTCTAAGGAACTCTCTACTTGAATTCTCCCTGGTTAATACATTTGTGTATACTTGCATATATGATCCCATGTGTGTTTACTTGTATATTTGTAAATTAGATCAAGCTTCCCCATATGAAAGAAAACATGTGTCCTTTGTCTTTCTGGGCTTGACTTCTCTTAACATAATTTTCTCCAGGTTCATCGACTTCTCTGCAAATGATGTAATATCATCCTAATAGATACGTAAAATTCCATTCTCTCTCTCTCTCTCTCTCTCTCTCTCTCTCTCTCTCTCTCTCTATATATATATATATATATATATATATTACATTCTACCTATTTAGATAGGTAGATATAGATAGATAGATATCACACATATATTTCCTTAATCCATTCATCCACTGAAGGGCATCTGGGTTGTTTCCATACCATGGCTATGGTGAATAGTGTAGCAAAGAGCATGGCTATGTAACTGGCCTTCCTGTATCCTGATTTATAGTCTGTTAGATAAATGCCCAAGAGTGGTATTAGACAAGGCCAATTGAGTAATGCGTAGAGGATGAATTTTAGTGGCCCTCAATCCAGAGACCAACCTAGTCAAGCAATTGCAGCCTCAACATTAATTCTTTTTTTTTGTGTAAGTCTAAAGGTTACAGGACCCCAGCAGAATATAAAAAATCACAGTCATGACTCCATATTTTTCCCTGTCGTCGCTAAACAGGCTGTGGAAAGCACAGTTCCTATGAGAAAATAAAGCCTTCATAATGCTGACCTTGTCTTTCCTTCCCCCTAATTATAAGCATAGAATTATAGGTTCCCCATTTTGTTAGCAGGCACAGTTTGATATAGTTCAAGGATGCCCTGAGATGTATTCATATATCAGCTTTATGTTATACAATCCCCAGACCATTCCTTCTTTCCTAAAAGCAAAACTACTTATAATTAAGCTATTAATTTAAATGGAGGTATTGTATCATCACTGAATACCTACTATGCACCAAATCCTACATCAGGTACTTTGTAGGCATTATTTCATTAACATGTCCTAACAAGCTGGGCACTAGTAGCTCATTCCTGTCATCGTAGCTATTTAAAATGCTGAGGTTTAAGGATTGTGGTTTGAAGCCAGTCCTGACAGGAAAGTCCACGGAA
This sequence comes from Dipodomys ordii, assembly GCF_000151885.1. Taxonomy (NCBI): domain Eukaryota; kingdom Metazoa; phylum Chordata; class Mammalia; order Rodentia; family Heteromyidae; genus Dipodomys; species Dipodomys ordii. Next base: position 730,357 of record NW_012267229.1, on the reverse strand, counting down.
CTCTCATCTCCAGTTAACCACCAGAAAAACAGAAGTGGCATGGTGGCTTACAGTGGTAGAGTGCTGCCTCAAGTTAAAAAAAACTCAGGGATGATACCTAAGACCTGGTTCAAGCCCCATGATTGACAAAAATAAAATAAAATAAACCATCATAACAATTCTATAATTTAGGGATAATTAAAAATCCAATTATGCTTGTAAGGGAATGAATCTTAAAGCTGGAGTGAGTAGTTTGAAGTTTCACACTGTATTTAAGGGATGGGGTTTCAACTGATGTCTCTCATACTCGGAAATAATCCCTATATCTAACGTTGTATAATTTTTTCATGACTTGTCCCCTCTCTTGAAATTTAGGCATCCACAGTCTTTCAGACAGCTAAGTTCAGTGCTTAAGCCATATTGTAGAACTCAAAGTTTATCTCCTACTAGACCCAAGTGTTTTGTTTGTTTGTTTTTCCCAGGAAAACAACAATGCTGGGATCAAAAGAGTGGTTATTTAGCCTCTAGCTTTCAAAAATAAAACATAAAGCAATGACTCCTCACTGTTATATTTCCCATGTTAACACCACGGTCCAGAAGATACTTTTAAGTATAGAACCTATAAGAAAAGTTTTATAGCTCAGGATAATGTCTATTTAAATCCAGTCATAATAGATTGAAGTTGTAGAGAAAGGAAAAACTGGATGGAATGCATCTACTGAGAAATCCTGATAAATCAACTTCATTCTCTCTAAGACTTACTGCTAAAGGGTGATTTAGGTCAATTCTTAGTCCTTTGGGCAAGAAACTTCCAATATCAAATGAAGGTATAACACTAAGCATGAGCTTTTTTCTAAATTCTCCAATTGCCCACAGAAATGACCTCTGTGGGTGATACAAAAGCATGCATAACTGGAGCCAGATCAGACTGGCCCTAAATCCTAGCACAGCCACTCAAAGTGGGTAAACTTGGTTAAGCAAATGACTTTACCTCATTGCATTTTCTCACTTGTCTAATTTACAAATCAGACACAATGGCTTAAGTCAAAAGCAGACCTCAGGAGAGAGACTGTACTATTAAGGAAGGAAGGAAGCCCAGAGCAAATGGGAAATTGAGTAGAGAAGGCAAGAGGGAAAATGATGGACACCAAGCTGGTGTAGGATCTCCAGGGGAAATCTTCAACCTAATTGTGCAGGGAACTCTGGACCATAAGTTATGCCTCCGAGTTGGCCTGACCCAGAGAGATGTGTATCTACATCCCAGTGCTTGGCTAAGGGATAGGAGATAAAGGAGAGTAGATAGAAATTATGAGGCGCTGCCAGCTCTGCAAAGCAAGCTCCACTAGCCCAAGGGAAGGTTAATAAAACATAGCCACAGGTGCTTTGATTGCAGATCACAGCATGCCCAAGCCTGGAATTGCAGAACATGAATGAAAAGGGACCCAAGGTAATTGAGTGGAGTGCCAATACTGTCCACTGAAACTAGCAATACTTTTCTTGCTGTGTTGTTATCATAGCTGATGATATGGTCATTATTTTACTACTCTTGCCCCTAAAAGCTCTCCAAAGATAGCCTGGCCACTCTCCCAGCTGGAGGTCTTCAATTTGGCGAGGCCCATGTGCTGCATTTGCCAGCCAGGGATGTGGCTGAATGCTGATTTCCCCATATTGACTGTCTCTGGTTGTCACCATGCATGTTGCCAGGTCTCATGGTAACAATGCCTAGTGGGGGTGGGAGGAGAGCACTGTAGCGTGCATGGTTTAGCGCTGCTGAGAAAAGCAACGTTCTTCCAACAGGGTCAGAAAGGACCCACTCTCTGTGGGGCTGGGATGTTCTTGAGGGAGGCTGAGAATACAAAACAGAGGCTTCAGAGCTGACCTCTCTCTCAGCGATGCCTTCGGGATCCAGCAGGGCTCACCAGCCCTAAATCCTCCTCTCTCATTAAGCAAACTCTTGGCCTTTTCAAGTTTGGCCTATTTACCATACTTCCCTAAGAGCAGAGGATTCCTTGGAGTGACCCACACTCCATAAAAGGGCTTTCTTTCCTTTATCTTTCAACTGAGACCATTCCCCAGAGAACTTGCATAGCTCCTTCCCCCGTAGGGAGCATAAGACACCCACAGAAACAATGGGGCAGCCTGGGCCTTATTTAATTAATCTCTTTTTTTTTTAACAATCAGCTTTTCCCTGCACCAACAGAGCAAGCTCCTCTATGAAGGAGCCTGGCTCTGTGACTAATCCTTGACATTAAAAGATAGTGCATTGCTCCAAAGCCACCTTTTTTTTTTTTAATACACCAGAGCTGTGTCTGCTCACAATGCCAGACAAGCCCCCTTGGCCACACTAGTCTGGGCTTTGTTTTCTGGGGCTGCTATCATCCCTGAAATGAATCTCAAAGAGGCCTCTTTTACAAGAATGGCAGCAAATATCCGATTCAATTTGCTTTCACCCAAGATTTCCCAGGAGTCATGCCGAATGAGATAATCAATGATGATTATAGGGCTTGGCCTGCCTCACTGAGCCAATGTGTTAAAAAGAAGAGGGAATTTCTGCTCTGGTGCTCACCCAAGTCAGGTGCTAATTCAGGCAGATCCATTACTTTTCTCTGTGGCTCTAAACCATATGCGTGGCAGTCATCATGCTGGGTAGGAGAGGCAATCGGGTGTCCTACCTAGGAACAGAGAATTCATTTTTGCTTCTCCTCCCATCCCCAAACAACAACAGCAATCACAACAACAAAATGTACAGAGCATCTGGAGCAAAAATGAGTAGGCTGTTCAAACCAATGATGCCTAAGAGATTTAATTTAGACAGGCTAAACTTCCCTCATCTCAGCTGGAGAGACTAGTCAATGCCTTTCTACTAATCCAATCAAAAGAAAGTATTGAATTACTTGTTGCCACCATCTTAACCCCAAGAGGACTATTTTCTGCTTGGCTGATGTTCCTGAAAGATCACAGCATGCAGGGAAGGAAAGAAGGGGCAAATAAATGGGGAGCTAAAGATATCCCCCGCATTCCCCACATCCTTTCCTGTTCTCCTTCTTGCCTCCACTAGTCTTGTAACAGCTGTTTGGGGGTGATGGTACTTCAGGGCTATGCACATTTTTATGGAGACTGTGACTGAAAATGAGGAGAAAATTGCATATTAGTTACCTATTGGCCCCCAAACTTGGCAGCAGGAAAGGACACATATCTAAGTCAGGGTTTTTGTGAGTCAGGAATCTGGGAGCATCTTAGCTATATAGTTCTGGCTAAGTTTCCCACAAGGCTATAACGGGGGTATCAACCAAGGCCAAGCTGATCTCAAAGAAGGTCAGTTTCTCAGCTTGCTCACTCACTGACTCATTCACTCACCTTGGCTGTGGGAACGTCTCAGCTCCAAGGCTCATTGATGTGGCCCTTTCTACAGGGCTGCCTTACAACAGGCAGCTGGATTCTCTGATCGTAAGCAATCCAAGAGAATGTATAAATACAGCATCCAAGATGGAAGTCACAGCCTCTTCATAACCTAATATCCAAAATGATACTACATCACTTCTGCTAGTTAGAAGCAAGTCAAAAAGGCCCCATCATACTCAAGGGAAGAAAATTACACAGGATATGAATAGCAGAAAGCAGGGGAATTATCTTGGCGATATCCAAGATATTGGAGATATCCATGTTGGTTTAATTTCTGTGATGCAGAAATTAACATATGACTGTAGGGAAGGAATACTAGTATCAGGCACACAGAACTCATCTGGATGCTTAAGGCCAAAACATGAGAGTTAAAAACAAAGCTCTCCTTCCCAATCATTCCACGACAGCTCTGGAAGTGCACGCTGGCCTAGGTGCTTCTTGGATACACTACCTTGCATCCACATCAGCATCACACATGGCAGCTGCAGGTAAGGACTCCAAAGAGATCAACAGTAGAGAAGAAATAAAGCATCAGGACTAAGAAGGCTTAGGTGGTGTTCAGGGATTTGAATAGTGGCTTGATAAATGGTTATGCAGTGCAGCTTCTGGGAACTCTGTCCTGAGACTGTCATGCCATGAAGATTCTTGCCATAAAGAAACTAGGCAGACATTAGATGATGGGAAGAAATTTCCAAAAATTTTATCTGCTCCAAATTCCAAGTTAACCTGAAGCTGAATGACTGTTTCCAAGTGAGACCAGCAGAAGACTTGACATCAGCTCACAGAGAGTAAATTATTTACTATGGTATGTACAATTAGTCCTAGAAAAACCATGTATTTAAGAGTTGGTTCACATGATGATAATATCAGTATGATGTGATGGAACATTTAAGATATGAGGCCTAGTGGAATATCCTTAGAATCTCCTTTGAGGATATTATGGGACCCTGGTCTTGTCATCTTCCTGTTTCTCTGTGCTTCCTGTCTGACACAGTAAGTATTTTACTCTGCTGTGCTGCCTTTCAACATCTCTAGTCTTCTCCCATGTTCATGGATTTGCGAACAACATTGGGAGAATGGCCATTACCAAAAACAAGTTATAGATTCAAAGCAATCCTTACCAATGGCATTCTTCACAGAATGTTCTAAATTCTACCAATGCCTACCATGAAGGTCTGGAATTTCACCAAGTAGTGAGAATATACCCACTAACGATTTCCATGTAACAAATTGACAGTATAGTTAGCAGCCTCCAAATAACAAGGACTTCTCATTCTCACAAATCTTTGAGTTGTTGGGTCCCAGGAGACCCCAGAAAACAATACTACCCAAGGCCTACTCTCTAGTTCTCTCATTCTCTTCTTTCTCTCCTCTCTCTCTCTCTCTCTCTCTCTCTCTCTCTCACACACACACACACACACACACACACACACACATCCTTATTCTAGAGATTCCTGAACTCAGTGAAAGCAACTGAATAAATTCCACAATCTTTGACTTGAAAGAGGTTATCCTAATAAATCACAAAGCAAACACCTTTCCTCACACCATAGCTTTCTGGGAGTGCAGGGAAATTGGGATCGTGGCATGCCTGTGCATGGTACTCAGTACAGTGGCATCAGTGCTGTAAGGTCACCTGTCTGGGATATTTGGGAGGAAAATTGCTTTTCACTTCACCAGCAGGTGAACAGACTAGATCACCCCTGTGACTCAAAATGTCCTGGATGCCAACAGGTTATCCTACTGTCTCCTACAAGGAATATGTTGTCTGAACAGTTTTAACTGTCACAAACTAATCCTCTTCCACATTTCTTTTTGACTAAGACCAAATCTTCCCCCTAAATCAGTATGCCGAGGGACAACTGTCACCCTGCTCTACTGCCTGCTAATACTTCACTGACTTCTCAATATTCAGCATCACCTGCCCTGGGGAAACATCATTGGTTTAATTCCATTCCCCGAGTGGTAGAAGAATTACATGTCAGGGTCTGGAGCTTTACTGCTGGTGTGGATCATGTCTGCACTGTACCAAGCTATCTGTGCCACTCCACCATAGCAAGCCCACTGACTCAGGATCACTAAAGGAGAAAGGGTTTTATTGCAATCCTGGTGCATTGGTTACGTACCTAACGTGTGTCCGACAGGGAGTGAAGAGCTGCTGAATGAATTCATTGAACAAATATTTATCACATTCCTGCTTTGTGCCAGGTACTTGTTCTGATGTCACAGCAGGGAATAAGGCACACTAATTTCTGCCTTCAGAGATCTTAATTTCCACACACAGGAAATAAACAATAAACAGAAAGTCATAAGCAAAATATAAAGCTCAAGGACAAGGAAACCCAGGAAAAAGAAAGGAGAAGTTTTGATAGATGGGGCTGGGAAGGTGGCTCAGTGGTAGAGCGCTTGCCTTGCATGCCTGAGGCCCTGAGTTCGATTCCTCAGCACCACATAAGCAAAAAGCAAAAAGCCAGAAGTGGCTCTGTGACTCAAGTGGTAGAGTGCTAGCCTTGAGCTGAAGAGCTGAGGGACAGCACCCAGGCCCAGAGTTCAGGCCCCACGACTGGACCAAAAACAAAAAAAAGATTTGCAGACAGAAAGATTTAGCCATGTGGATCTGAGAGAAAAGGGATCTCGCCACAGAGAAGAGACAGTGAAGAGGTTTTGAGGTAGGATCATGGCTGGTTTATGTTGGAATCAGCAAGGAGACCAGGGTGTCTATAGTTGTATGAACCAGGGTGCTTCTTTTAGAAGAGCTGGAGCTGAGAACGGGAGCCAATACTATCTGTGTAGAGATTTGCAGGACACAGGAAGGGTTTCTGTTTTCAATCTGCATTAGCTGGAAGCTGCTACAGGATTTTTGAGCTGATGGAATGAAGACGACCTCGCTTTGAATCATTTGATTAGTTAATCTGGTAAAGAAAAGGTCGTAAAGAGGAAGTGGGTGAAAGTCAATCGTAGCAACCCAGGTGAGAGACGACAGTGGATTAAACTAGGGCCAGCAGGAAAGGCGGTAAAAAATAGTCAGACTCCCTATGTATTCTGAAAAATGTTTCCTAACAGATTCAATGTGATGTGTGAAGACAGCAGAGGTCATGAGGTATCCAGGGTAACACTAGGATTTTTTGGTCTGAGCTGCAGAGGCGAGACTTGCTGTTAGCCCAGATGGGGACAGTGAGTCTCTAGAGAAGAAGAGGTTATGACTGAACACACTGAGTCTGATAGATCTGCTAGCTAAGATGTTGGCACAACAGTGAAATATTCCCTTCTGCGATCCTTTCTTGATTATCTTTTAGGATCCTGGGACAGCCCACATGCTAGACAAGTGCTCCATACCCTACCCCATTTGTTTCTATTTTGCTTTAAGGACAGGGTCTCACTACTTTTACTGGCCTCGGAGTTGTGATCCTCCTTCATCCACCTCTGAGCTGCTGGAATTACAGGTGTGCACCATCATGCTTGGCTGATTCTGTAATCCTTTGAGGAACTGCAGAGATATAAATTTGAAGGAACTAATAAACTTGAACACCCTCATTTACTCCCTTGATTTTTATCTCCTTGACAGTAAATTGAGGTGGAGGGAGAGGAGATTAGATGAGATATTAGGACAAATTATTCTCTACCACTCTCTTCCTGGAGCTCAGCATCTCCCAATGCTCACTGTTCAATGCTCACTGCCACCTTCACTGAGGGACATTCCATTTCCCAGGCAAGTGCAAGACAAGCCCTTTACACAAAATTCAGATTCAACAGGAAGGCAATTGGGAGCAGCGGCGAATGCTCTTGAGTCCACGGGACTTCATGCTAGAAAGAGAGCTCAGCAGGTAAAGGGATGGACAGTCGTCCTAGAGGACAGGCCATTGCAAAAGAATAAAAGATTACCACAGAGCAGAGGCATAAATGACTTTATCCTTTCCATTACTGATCCAGATTGCCTATGAAATAGGGTGATTATATGTTCTGCTCCACTGAGGACAGTCTGGATGGCTTTTCTTTTATTCTTAGATTCCTTTCATTCTCAAAGTTACCACCATTGACCAATGGTAATGCCACTCATTTTTTTTAAGCTTGGTTCTTTAATCTTCCCCCTCTGAAAGAAATACCCTAACATGGTCTTTCCCTGCTGATTAATCTAAGACTTCCTGTCTTTGGAACATTATGAATTCATTCACTCTGCCTGGCTCCATCTTTGAAACATGGTAAAAAGCTTTAAATCTCTTCTTGCTATCTCCTGTTCTCATCCCTCTGGAGAGCAAAAGACAGGCCCCAGGTAACCCTCTGTGGGTGTGACTGTACTTAATAATCAGTAGAGGTATTTGGCATGACCTTTGATCCCAGCCCTTCTCAGAACCCTTGACTAATGGTAACCATGTCTCAGGTCACCCACACAGGGTGTGTAGAAATACACTCTCTAGTTCTGCATCCATTCATGTCATTGCTCATTAATAACTTCTAGTCCTCTACTTTGCTGGGTGCTGGTGGCTCAGGTTTAAAATCCTAGCTTCTCAGGAAGCTGAGACCCAGAAGATTGAAGCCAGCCCAGGCAGAAAAGTCCTTGGAAGTCTATCTCCAAAATAACCAGCAAAAAAACCCAGATGGTAATGTAACAGCTGAGCAAGCAAACATGAGGCCCTGAGATCAAACCCTGGAAAACACACACACACACACACACACACACACACACACCCCTCTGTTTCTACTCATATATGAAATAACAAATGCTGATCAGTTGCTTCCTCTCTGCCAAGCATAATGGAGAATGCACGAAAGATTTATACATTAATGCTACCCTTCTGCCTAGCAAAAACAAAATCTTGCAGATATTACCTTGAGGTGGTAAAGTAAAATGACAAACACACTTCTAACTAATCAGAAAACCATCTAATGATATAAAACCCTCCTGTGTTTCAAGCCAACATGGTGTGCATTGATTATTCATTCCACAAACATTTGCATAGTGCCATTTATTGAGTGCCAGACACTTGACATCCTTCATCCCATTTAATCTTTATGGCTATGCTCTGTGACCATGTCCATATTATTCTTTCAGCTTGGAAGATCGGAAGCCTGAGGCTCAAAAGAGCCAGATGATTTGCTGAAGGTCACCTGGTCATGGGGCAAGAATTGGAGCCATGGTCTCTTCCCACTCCTGAAGATTGGGTAAAACCTCAGCTAAGCTAAATGTGGGTCCTTTCCTCAGAACACACACTGATAATTCATCAAAGGATACATGTTCTTGGCTGAAGGCTGAGCTTGGACCCAGGTATAAGATTTGAGGGGGTATCTAAACCTTCAATAATCAAGATAAATAGTATTTTAATGTAATATTTCTGAATGATCAACTTGTAAGATTGTAGCCTTTTGACCAATCTTACTCCATCTAATTGGAAGATACAAGATGGATGCATTCTGGAGATCTAGTGTTAAGCATAGTGCCTATATTTAATGATAAAATATATACTCTAATTTTCTGAGAGAGGCTCTCAATATATACATACACACACACACACACACACACACACACACACAGAAGGCAGTTTGAGGTGATGGATATGCTAATTACCTTGATTGTGATTGTCATTTCCCAATGTATATGTATCCATACAATCCTTGTTTTTAAATTATGCTTCCATACAGCTGAAAAAAATAAAATAATAAATTAAATAAAACTGGCAAACTACAGCCCTGGGCCAGGCTGCCTCTGTTTATAAATAAGGCTTTATTACATTTTACAGCTCAACACAGGTTGCATGCATTGGTTCCAAGTACTTAGGTTCACTTGCAGTAAAGAAACTCTCTTTGCCTTTTTAGCCTGGAGGACAGAGTGCTTGCCTGTAAATAAAGAAGGTTCTGGACAATCACCAAGTGTCATCATGAGGTAGATGGCTCTTCAGGCCTCCTTAGAGCCAGAACCATCCCCATGCGATTCTCAGACCTGAACGGGAAGCAAGTAGCCAGGTCAAACGAGTCTGGGAAAAGAACTGGGAGGCAGGAAGACAGTGAACTCTGGTTTAAGTCTTGATACCCTCGAGGGTCAACTCAGCCACATGGTGGTAGCACAGATACTCAGTACCATTTCTCCACCTCTAAATGCAATGGGGATGTGCCCTCCCCCTCCATTAGTGGGGGTTCAACTATACACAGGCAGTGACTTCAGCATTGTTGCTGAGCAATTATTAATGGGAAAAGGGAGTGCTGGGCCCCCCAACAACCATTTTTAACCATGGACATTATTGCTCAATTTTGAGCTGCACCCAGGGACACATAAGAGGAAGACGTAATGCTTGTTTGTGGAACTTTTATAGCTAATTGACATTTTTTCAGTGCTCCCCTGACAGCTGTAGTTATTCCTGATTGGAAGGGCCATGAACAAGCATCAAGTTGTGCATTGTCTCCAGATGGGGTCATATTTCTGATATACCACCAGGAAGAAAAAAAGAATAAATAAAAACTGTCAAAATAAACACACTCAAAAGTGATAAAGAGGAGCTGAAGTGATTGGCAAAAGCAGCTCTCTTTGTGTGAAAATAATGGATGCTATTTTCATATTAATTGGGGATGCTTTATTATGTGGAGCTGTCAGATTTCCTCCTTCCTGGGTAGCTTCTTCTCCTGCATCTGTTCTTAGTTCTACAGAGAAAGAGGGGATGCAGAAACAAGTTTCTCTTTTCCCAGTGTGCCTATTTTGCTTTATAGGATCTGTCCTGGCTGCTCAAAGTCAAGTTCATGAGAAATACATGATTAGAAACCAGCTGAGAAACCAAATTCATGCATACTAGGCATTTCTATTTCATCTTTGGACTTGTTCACATACAGGTTATCCAAGAATGCTAGTAAGTAAGACTGTCTAAAATATACCAACTGAAATAGGGAATCCCTTGGCATAAAGGCTAATTTAGGATTATAAAAACGACACTGAATATTTATATAGATCCATTTAATGACATTATCTTCATTGTAATTTTCTTGACTCAAAAAACTATGTCTCCATATGTACTGCATTTGAGAACATTTTTCTGGATAAAACAATATTCCAGATGGCAAATCATCTTAAATGAACCCGGTTTTCTGGTCACATGAATAGATACCATATTTTGCCTATGTCAAAGTCTTATAGCCTATACTTTTTTAAAACACATCCCATGACAAGTATGAAAACCATTAAATGGCCAAATTCAAATAGCTAAATTTCATATCCAGTATCTATGTATCAGAAACTTATGCACTTCAGATGTTGGAAAGGCTGTTAGTAATTTACTCAAAACAAAGTTTGCTTACTTTATAACCAATGTGGAGAAACTTGGGAATTAGATTTCTAAGCCAAAGCAGGAGATAATGAGTGGGAAGTGGGGCACTTCTCAAAAGCCCAGGGATAGCAAGAGATAGCAGAGAACATCCCATCCTCAACAGAACAGATGTTTAATCCAAAACAATGAGGCATGAGTGCTCAGTGAGCCTAAAATGACAAAGCAACAGTAATCTGATGGGCATCAAAGTAAAATGCCATTCATTAAAAGGAAGATTCTGAGACAACCAGAGAAGATTAGTGCTCTAGAGTTATATTTAAGAATCAAGTTAGAATACCTCTTAGACAAAAATGCCAACCAAATTCATTATTCTTATTATTACTATTAATTGAGAGCAATTAAAGAATTAATCTTCTGTATAAGGCAGGTTTCTTTTGGTTTGACAAAAGAGAATCTTCAAAGTAACTTAGGGAATGAATTAACTTCCCACATGAAACTTCAATGTTGATCTGAGTTCAGAAACAACTAGATTCTTATGGCCTAAGAATGTGATTAAGAATCATCATTTTGCCTTTCTTTCTTCTGAAATTTTCTATTATATATACAGTTCATTAGCTCTGGGATCAAAAAGCATATTTGTCTCCATATACGGTCAAGGCTAAGTTCTGGGGAGTTCGTTTTTGCTCAAGCTCAGGTCATGTGTCATCCCCAACCAAGCACTGTGAGCAGAGCAATGCTCTGATTGGACTAGCCTAGGTTACATACCCATGTTGAGACTGAGGAGGTCAGCCTCACATCCACTGCCACTTGGGCAGAGCAGACAGTTAAGAGGCTGATAAAAGAAAGAGGAAAGAATATTGTGCCAATAAAACCAGCAGATATTTGTTGCCCTGTTAGCCTGCACAAAAGCTCAGTTTTCTAGGATAAAACCTTCAATGCTTGAACATTTTAGATAAAATAGATTGAGAAAAAAAATTAGGTTTAGGTAGAGTGTTGCAGAAGACCCTTGGAACAGCCTCAATATGTGTGAAAGGGGAAGGAGATTGCAACTGAGCAAAAGCAGGAGATGGCTGTCCCAAAGTGGTAACAGCAGCCCAGTCCCTCACGGGGAGCTCTAGAGCTTCAACAGCCCTGCTGGTTCTCTTCATCCTGGTCTCAGCAACCTGTTCAACCTATCATTGGATGGACTAGAGCACCGCCTTTTATACCTCCCACACTGACCAGTCGCTGGGTGTGGACTGCCCTTAGGTTAAGCTCCAAGCATCGGGAGAGGAAGCTCCGAGTGCAATTCTGGGTTTTTGTTTTATTTTGTTTTTCTGGTCCTGGGACTTGAACACAGGGCCTAGGTGCTATCCTTAATCACTATCATTTTCTTTTTCCTTTTCTCCTCCTTCCTCTTCTTCCTTCCTCCTCCTCCTTTTTTCTCCTCCTATTCCTCCTCTTTTTCCCTTCTCTTCCTCCTCCTTTCCCTGCTCCTTCTCCTCCTCCTTCTTTTTCTTCTTCCTCTTGTTCTTTTCCTTTTATCTTTTTTTCTTTTCTTTCTTTTTCCTCCTCTTCCTTCCTTCTTTTCCTTCTTCTGTCTTCTCCTGTTCTTTTTCTCCTTCTTTATTGTGCTGGTCTTGCTCAATGCTAGCATTCTACCACTTGAGCCACAGCTCTTCACTTCAGCTTTTTTGGTAGTTTATTGGCAATAAATGTCTCACAGGCTTTCTTGACTATGCTAGCGTTGAACCCTGATACTCAGATCTCAGCCTCTTGAATAACTAGGACTACAGGCATGGGCAATGATTACCTGGCCACGTACAATTATATATATATATATTAATATTATATATATTATATATGTGTATATATAAATATATATATATATATATATATATGTATAACTCTGGGCCTGGGTGCTGTCCCTGAGCTCTTCAGCTCAAGGCTAGCGCTCTACCTCTTGAGCCACAGCACCACTTCCAGCTTTTGTTTTCTGCTTATGTGGTGCGTTGAGGAATGGAACCCAGGGCCTCATGCATGCAAGGCAAGCACTCTACCACTGAGCCACCTTCCCAGCCCCATTAAATATATTTTTTATTGTAAAAATACTGTACAGAGGGGTTACAGTTACATGAGCAAGGTAATGAGTCAATTTCCTAAAGAAGGGACTCAGTTGAGAGCCTTCAACAGAAAATATTCCTGGCATCTAGGAAAATGAATGCCTTGTCCAAAAGCGGGGATCTGAGAAGGGACCAGAATGAAGAAGGCCCAAACAGTAGCCAGTGTAGTAGCCCAGTGGTGTCAGACAAAGCAGCATTCCCAAGTGTGAGGCTTCAGGTTATCTTCATTCTGATCTCAGCAACATGTGCAGGCTAAATGTACCAATTTCATGAAAGAAGGAGCAGCAACCACAGATAAGCTGATGCTGTGAAGTAGTCTGGACGCTTTATGTTGAAATGATGGGAAAAGGAAACACCCAGCATCCTGTTGTTTACCTAGCACCTAGTATGTGCCAGTTGCCTTGGAGCTTTTTGCTGTTGCACATGATGAGAATGTGAGAGCCTCTGTAATTAATACTCTATAATTAAGAAAAGGAATTTACATGATGGTTTGTTGAAATTCATCTGAAGAAAATGCCTCCAAATCTGTGTTACAGAAACCATGAACAGAGCAAAGGAAAGAAAGACATTAGGCTGATACAAAATCAGTTCAAGGACAAGAGAAAGAGCAGTCCTTCAAATGTGAGCCTCAGGGGGAACAAGAGTGTGATGCTGGGTATGTCAAGGGAAAAAATCAATTCCTAAGAAGAGGTATGGAATTGAGGGAAAGTCTTTTTAGAAGTATAATCACGTAATTAGTCTAATTTGTGAAAGCTTCTCTTGAAAGGAAATCACAAAGAAATCCACAAAATTAGGTACAAAGAAGGAAAATAGTTGCAAACAAAGAACACTGAGATAAATATGGTAGGAAGGACTAGTTGTGTATAAATGGTTTCTAAGAGGAAAAGATTTTTTTTATTGTGAAAATACCGTATAGAGGGGTTACAATTACATACATGGGCAAGGTAATGAGTACATTTCTTATCAAGCATAGTTTCCTCCTCCTTTGTTTTCCCTTCCCATCTCCTCCCCCCCCCACCAATGTTGTAAAGTTCATTTTTCGACATAACAACTTGTACATCTCATTGTTGCAATGAGTTCACCTGTATCCCTATTTAAATGATTTGTTTTTTCCCTTCCCCTCCACAAATTATACCGACATCAAATACAATGAAAGCAGGGGTTATACTGTGGGGGAGGGACATACAAAGCAACAAAGAAATAATCTTATAAATACGTTAGAAACAATTGCATGAAAGAAAAAACATTTGAATCCTTATCTTGGGGTTCATTTCACCTAACATCAACTTATCTGACCTTTTCTGCTTGTCTCAGACATATACAAGTTATTGCAAATAAGGGAAACCATGGGACCTATGTTTCTTTGGGTCTGGCTTACTTCACTTAATATAATTTTTCAGAATGGGTCTTTATTTATTTATTTTTTGGTCATGGGACTTGAACTCTGGACCTGGGTGCTGTCCCTCAGCTCTTCAGCTCAAGGCAAGCATGCTACCACTTGAGCCACAGCGCCACTTCTAGCTTTTTCTGTTTATATGGTGCTGAGGAATTGAATCCAGGGACTCATGCATGCGAGGCAAGTACTCTACCACTGAGCCACCTTCCCAGCCCCGAGGAAAAGATTTAAAAAAAAACAACAACAAAGAAATAGAAACAAGTCATCCACCTTCCTGTCATCATTTCTGACTGTTCTCAAATTCATACTAACCTAAAGAGGTCCAAGGTGCAGCAAAATCCAGTTATAATTTATGTAGCATCACTTGTGTGCATCTAACCATTTCTCAGAGAAGAAGGTCTGTGGATTTCAATAAAGTCTTAAAAATGATCATATCCAGGTGCTGATGGCTCACACCTGTACTCCTAGCTACTCAGGAGGCTGAGATCTGAGAATCGCAGTTTAAAGCCACTCCGGGCAGAAAAATTCCAATTAGCCACTCAAAAACTGGAAGTGGATCAAGAAAATGTGGTATGTATATACAAGAGGATTCTATGCCTCCATCAGAAAGAATGATACCAACCCATTTGTTAGGAAATGGAAAGACTCAAAGAAACATAGGTCCCATGGTTTCTCTTATTGACAATAACTAGTATATGTCTAGGACAAGCAGAAGAGGTCAAAAGCTATGTACATATGACCAGATAACCTGATGCTAAGCAAAATGAACCCCAACATAGGGACATAAGAGATTTTATCTTTCTTGTTGTTCTTTTTTACATACTTATAATGCACTATGTGATTTTTTTTTCTCTTTGTATGTTCTTCTCCCATGGTACAACCTCTGTTGTCACTGTATTTGATTCCGGCATCCTGCATCTTGTATATACATTTTTCTAATTTGGGGAGGGGAAGGGAAATAACAAAATGCTGAAATAAGGTTACAGGATGACCCATTGTAACAATGAGATGTTGAAAATGAACTTTACAATTTTACAGGTGGAGGGGAGGAGTTGGGAGGTGGGGAGGACAGGGATGATATGTGAAAAACAAAGGAGGGTTAACAATGCTTCATAGAAAATGTACTCATTATCTTACTTATGTAACTGTAATCCTTCTGTAAAGCATCTTTACAATAAAAATATATATTTAAATAAAATAAACTGGAAGGGGAGCTGTGACCCAATGTAGTTTAGTGCTAGCCTTGAGCAAAAGAGCTCAGGGACTGCACCCAGGCCCTGAGTTCAAGCCCCACAACCAAGAAAAAAAGTAATCATAATTGCACAAATGTTTAAGAACTCATATTCCAAGCCAGACACTAGTGACTCAAGCCTGTAGCTCTAGCTATTCAAGAAGCTGAGATCTGGAGGATTGAGGTTCATAGTCAGCCTAGGAGACTGGAGTCTGGAGTCCTGGAGATTCCATATCCAATCAACCAGCATAAAGCTGTTCTAAAGGTATGGCTCAAGTGATACAGTACCAGCCTTGAGCAAAAAAAGCCAAGATGGCATGAGGCCCCGAGTTCAAATCACAGTACGGGTGACAAAGGAAGAAGAGGAGGCGAGAAAGTAAGAGAAGGAGGAGAAAGAGGAAGATGAGGAATAAATATTCCAGCCCAAATTATGATTCCAAACAGTTCTAACATAAAGGAGGAAGCTTAGTAAATTTCTCAATTTTAGGGTTTGAAAATTTAAATCTATTAGAAATGCTCAGTGAGAGGTTTGTGTTCCCTTGCCCACATCACTGCTTTCCTAAGCAACTCCTTTCTTCTTGGTTTTAGCATTTTCTTGACTTCTCAACATCTCAACTCAAGCTCTGTGGTCTCAATGAAGCACAAAGCAGTCTATTATCAGCCCTTGAACTCCTAAGGACTTCTCTCTACAAGTTCTAGATTTTTAGTATGCGCAAAAAAATCATTATGATTGCTTTCATTTGCATACTTCCAGTGATTTTTCCGGAATTCTGCTGTTCCTTCTATATCTAACTCTCAGAGAATTAAGATTCATTCACACCACAGGATTGTAGAGTTGTTCTCATTCCCTTATCCCAAATATATTGATCCTATTAAATAGTATCATACACTGGGGTGAGTTTTTAAGAAGTGGGTTAAAGTAGGTCTATAGACAAATACGTGAGTTTGATAAGCCACAATGGTGGACTCAGATTCATACCATTTGTGGTGATTCCACGGGCTGTAGGTTTCCTGCCAGACATGACAGCGCTCATGGAGGCAATGGCTGTGAATGGGGGGCACCTCTGTCATCAGCAGATCTACTCTGAATAGTTAATTCTTTAAAATGATATGTTTTACACCGAGGAAGTCATTAAAGCAGTATGAAGCAAAACAAAACAAGCCCAGGCATAGTTTGTTACGGCAGAACTGACATAAGAGGTAATTATGTCAGGGAGGAAGAAATAAGAACACACCTTTAGCTTCTGCCTTAGCTGACTGTTGTGTGCATTTGGGACACAGAGTAAAGCTCAGAGAAAACCAAGCAATAATCCTGACCAAGTCCAGGGGGGAAAAGGGCAGTGGAACACCTGAAGGCAGGAAGTATCTAGAAGCATGTACTATATCCAGAAATATGTCTTTTTTCTCAGGCATCCTATATTTAACCTTTCAAACAAACCTGGAATCATTTTCAAAAACAAGAAACTGAGCCTATATGGTAAGAATAGCTCTACACAATATGGAAGCAAAGTGAGTCTCTGCTTCTATTTATTTTTTTTCTGGTGATGGGGTTTGAATGCAGGCTACATGCTCTTGGTCATGGCTTTGGTGCTCTACCACCAGCCTGAATTTTTGCTGGTTATTATGGAGTCTCATGGACTTACTACATCAGTTGGCTTCACATTGTGATCTTCCAGGTCTCAGCCTTCTGAGTAACAAGAATTGCTACTCAGGTGCTTATGACTCATGCCTGTAATCCTAGATATTCAGGAGGCTAAGATCTGAGGAATGCAGTTCACAGCCAGCCCAGGCCGGAAAGTCTGTGAGACTCTTATCTCCAATTAACCACCAGAAAACCAGAAGTGGTGCTGTGGCTCAAGTGGTAGAGTGCTTGCCTTGAGATGAAGAGTTCAGGGATAGATCCCAGGCCCAGAGTTCAAGCCCCATGACCACCACCAACAACAACAACAATGCCACCTGGCCTGATCCTTTTAAAATATCCCTTAAATTCAGATGACCAGATTGTTTCAGATCTGGAAAAGGCATCACTTAGTGGTGGCCTCAAATACGTGAACAGCAAAACACAGGGATTTTACCACTGATGGGGACAACAGATGACAGATACAAAATACCTTTGTCACTTCTCTGCAGATGTTTCTACCCAACTTGAAAGGAAAAAAGGAGTTCTAATTTCACAGCAACTTTGGAGCTGGAAGCATGAATTCGAATTTTTGATATTTTTTTATTGTAAAAATAGTGTACAGAGGGCTTACAGTTACATGAGTAATGTAATGAGTACATTTCCTATTGAGCATTGTTAGAATGTTTTTTTACTTTCTTTTTCATATATGTGAGGAACACAGACACATACAGTGTAGACAGATGGTCCTTGAAAATAAAGTAAACCATCAAGAAAGGCGAATAACAGAATGTGTTCTTGGTTGGTTTGTTAAATACAGTATTGGCTACAAAAAACAAGCTACCTAGCTCACCATAGAAAATTTGAAAATAGACTTTCCACTCTGGTGGTTAGGAGGTCACAAATGGCAAAACCCAGATCTGATAGATGACCTAAGGCCTAATTTGGGAAGATGTGTATTTCACTCTACTATATTCACTTGGTCAAACGAGGTACCAGGTGAGCCCAGGCATCTGATGAGAAAATGGCACAGCAGCAGGAAGGGAGGAATTGTGCTAGTCATATTTGTAAACAACCTGTAGAAATGTCAGACATATGAAAACTGTGAAGGCTTTTGCAAGTTTCTATCCCTCAGAGAGACTTTGCCAGGAACAAGCCTCTAGCAGTATCTGTTCTCGCAGGGTACCTGAAACCTCTTTAAACCTTAATAGTCAAAGAGGTCCCAAATGAGACCCTCGGTGGTGTCTTAGCTTGAACTTTAAAATTTTAGTTGAGTGTCTGTTGGCATGCTTATTGACTGCTTAAATTTCTTGGGTTGGTATTAACTGTATTACAAATCCTTTGTTACTGTGAAAATTAAAGAGTGTTTGGTTAAAAGCTCTTTTAAAATGTAGCACCTAGAATAGTGGCTGGTGCCTGTCACCCCCACATTCAGGAGGCAGAGGTCAGTCTGGGCTACATTGTGCATTTGAGGCCAGCTTGGTCTATATAGGTAGACTCTATCTCAGGAAGAAAAAGCCAAGTGCATTGTGGGGCAGGGTGGAAGGGGGAGAAGGAGGCGAGGTGAGAAGTGGACTCGAGTGGTATAACACCTGCCTTGCAAGCACGGAGCCTGAGTTCAAAACCCCAAACTGTCAACAATATAAACCCCAAACACAACAACAAAACAAAGGGATGGGCATCTTTTCTATTCATTCAAAAGAATACGTTTGAGACCATGGGACCTGAATCTCAGATCTGCCTGTTGTTGGGGTTGGCTCCCACCCAGCTTTACCCGGCCTTTCTCTCCAGGTAGAAGAAATGCAGCCATCTACTCCTGACCTGCCCCACTGTCCACCTTCCCTCCTACCATTGCCCTCCCATCCTCCACCCCCTCTTCCACTCCCTCCCCTCCACCACCCCTCCCACACTCTTAAAAGGCCTGCGCTTTGAGGATTGACAGATACCATGACCTTTCACCATGGGGGGGGGGGCTGGCAGGCGCATAACTCTGACAGCACTCGAAGATAACACCAATATTGATGAACACGCTCAAAGTTGTGACCATCCCATGTTGACCCAAGTATGGCCCATCTGACTTTTTATTTTTTGAGGCTGAGATAAATTCTTTTAGTTTTGTTTTTAATTTACTTGATTGTTATTGTAAAGGTGATGTACAGAGGGAAAAAAGAAGACACATAATTCATTGTTTAATCTATAAATTCATTGTTTCTCACATACATTGCAAACGTTTCCTCTTTGTAGTGTGTGTATCACTTTGTTTCCGACATAAACACCACCTACCACCAGTTCATTCCACTCCCCTTGAGATGTTAGGCACAGCCAGTGTGTGTTCTTCTGTGTACTCTGCCACTCTAGTGGCCAGGATGCATTAGTTAATCTTGTACTGAATCTGGATTTTGAATTCTCCTCTGGGTAGAAAAACAGAGCTCCCTCTTGTCGTCCACCCCCAACCCCAATAAAAAGCTAGGAGAACAGGGCCAGGCTATCCTTGGACCTCCTGATAGATGAAAGGGAATGTAGGAGAGAGAGAAGGCCCGATAGGCTCATTTTGGTGTGTATTTGATGGCAAATCATGTGAGATGCTGGCCATGGCCAAGGGTCAGGAGTTGAATTCAATGGAAAGAAATTGCACTCGTGTATTTCAATAAATATCTTTCTTTACCCCATATATGCTTTATTGTTTGTCAGTTTGGACAGGCTTCCCTCCCCCGCCCCCACATCTGGTGGAGAGTCCCCTTCCTGAGCCTTTGCCAAACCACACCCTGGGCTCCCTCCAAAATCTGATTTCATGCTCCAGCGCACCATGACAGTCCTCCAGGCTGAGCCCATCTGGCAGCAGTTTCCAGTTTCCAGACTTCCTAGAAACCCAACTGTCTCTTTTCGCCCATGCAGGCAGACACACACACCAGGTGCATCTGGAATGGCTGGGAACCTCAGGTTGTAAAGCTCTTTGCTAGGGACTTTCTCAGGAGGAAGATTTTTGGAGCCTAGCAGTAACTCTCACACCACCATGAAAGCTGGGGTGCTACTTCCAGTCTGCTCAATTACCCAAGTCTTGACTATTCCTTGCCTTTCCAATACTGATGGGCTGGGGTTTAGGCCATGGTTTAGGCCGTGATTGCTTTGCAATCATATTCGATACCCACTCCATGAACACTTGTTGATGTTGCTGTATGGATGCCTGCACTTGCTTCAGAGAGGTGCCCAGCTGTGGAGCCCATCCACCTGTGTTGCCCTAATTCCTCTCATCTCTCTCTTTTGGGTCCTTCTAGTCTGTTTCCAAGCTGCAGTCTTGAGTGAGCATTTTAGCATGTTAAATCAATCATCACTCCCCCTCACCTGCCACCCAGAATCAACTCCATTAAACATGCTAGGCACTGCTCTACGGGAACCAAAGTGAACAAGAAGGCTGTGGCCTTGTCCTCACAGAACTCACAGGTGAAAGGAAGGGAGCCAAGGATATGAAGATGACCAAAGCATTGTAAACATGTCAGAGCACTGCACTGAGCTCAGGATTTCTTAATGGGGTCTTTGTAGTCCCAGCAGGCTGGACCTATGCTGGGAGTCACATACTAGGTCACCTTTCCTGGTTTCTACTCCTGGTGCTCAGAACACCTGGACACACTCTTCCCTCTTCCTTTGTCCTTTTCTCTTTCTTTGTCGGTCGTGGGGCTGGAATTCTGGGCCTGGGTGCTGTCCCTGTGCTCTTCAGCTCAAGGTGAATGCTCTACCACTTAAGCCACAGCGCCACTTCCGGTTTTCTAGTGGTTTATTGGAGATAAGAGTCTCACATGCTTTCTGGTCCGGGCTGGTTTTGAACCGTGATCCTCAGATCTCAACCTCCTGAGTAGCTAGGATTACAGCGTGAGCCACTGGCACGGGGCTTCTTTGTCCTTTTCTT
Organism: Dipodomys ordii; assembly: GCF_000151885.1. Lineage (NCBI taxonomy): Eukaryota > Metazoa > Chordata > Mammalia > Rodentia > Heteromyidae > Dipodomys > Dipodomys ordii. The sequence goes on along the minus strand of NW_012267229.1, from coordinate 709,478 downwards.
AATGAATCCCTTCTTGCCTTTTCTGGTGAATCAGCATGTCCCTTCCTGTAAGAAGTCTTCCAGTAGGACTGAGAAGAAAAACTCCTGCAAATTCATCTTTCTGTGAGAATCATTGATCTTTTAGCCATGGCAGAAATCTTTGAGACTGCCATAGGGATGGAGCAAAGGAGAGAGGAAGAAAGGTCAGGATGGGAGAGAGGAGGAAGGAAATAAGGAAGGGACAGGCGTTCACTGCTATGGATGGGTGAACTGCCATTCTTACCATCTTCTGAATTTATTGGGTACCTACTGTATACTGAATGAATCATGGAGTGATCTCTGCTATCTGTAGGCTGACAAGTAGGAAGCTTTGGAGGATAAACCCCTTCCCTTATCCTAGACAAGGTCTAAGCTCATAAAGTAGACTTGGGAGATTGAAGTTTTGTTCTGTTTTTATGCCACAGGTTTATGTCCATTGTCTGTGATGCAAAGGAAAAAGAACTAGGCATGGGCCAATGCACATCCTTGAACAAAATTACTGGTATTTTTACATACACACACACACAATTCACAGAAGAGGCAATTATTTGCCTTTTGCAGTATCTAGTTATACACGCCTTGACAAACATTTATGGTTGTGTAATGACCCCATAGTCAAAATACAAAATTCCAAGTGAATTCATTCTTGTGTTTCCAAGTGAACGACCATACCCTTTCCCCTAGGAAGTCTTCCTAGGGACTTGTGGGTCTGAGAAAAGTTCTCTTACCCCTAAAAAGTCCCCTTAGGTGACATTAATCAAGATGCCTTGGACTGGTATTATGAATTGAAACCGCTTGGTAATAATTTTTTAAATTCTTTTCATGATGTTCTTTTATAGTCAAACTCTTTTCCACTTCCCACTTTGACCTGGCAACCTTTGAACAATTTCCTGCCCATGCAAGTTTATTCTTTCAAGACTGTCATACATAAGTGGAATCCTACAATACTTATATTAAATCATCATTACTCTTTTTAACCTAGATCTATAATATATTTCTCCCACTGCCATTTACTGCATTTTCCTCTCATTACCTCTGCATCAGAATATGATGAACAACATCCTATTTGGAGAGAACAGAAAGGTACCAAAACTTTCTTTGGCATCACAACATCTTACTGCGGCTGTACATCATGAGCACTGCTTTTGACTAAGAGTGAGTTCTAGAAGAAGAGCTCTTGCTTTGTAGTCTTCCTTGTTCCATTCCAGATAACCTTGGTAGTGGCTGGCCCTTTCCCTCCCTAATTCCACTACTCCGGGGGCAGCCTGCTGGGCTGTAGAGCTGAGATGACCATGTGATTTGAGAGTGATCCCCAAAGTGAAGCAGAGCTCTCCCTCCTGGGTCTCTTTCAGGAATGCTGACAGTTGTTTCCTCATCAAGCTCACTAGAACTTGAGGACCTTGAAAGAAGTCTATACGTGTAAGAGGTTTAAGCTCAAATTCCTTCATTATTCTCTCTTAGGATGTTATAGTCTTCAGGAAGCAGCAGTTTCCCTAAGCTTTAAAAGACTCCACCTACTGTTCAACATAAGGGTGCAAAGATAGTGTCTCAGGTCATTCTGCCCATGCTTTCCTCTTCCTGTCCTCCTATAAGGATCAGGGGACACAATTCAAAGTTGTAGACTTTGAGAAAACACCACTGGTGAATGATCTGCATTTAACCATTCCCTTTTACCAAGTGCAGAGATGGCTAGTCACAGCTCTCTTAAAAAATGTTTTGGTCTATTCAGACTTTGGTCTATTTAGACTGGTTGAAAATTGGCACTTCTAATTGTGTTTCTTTGAACGTGTAGGTATACTTTTGGCTTGTCTCCACTGATAAGTTCTTGACAGTGTACTTCTCAGATGGCAGACAGAAACTATTACAACTCATGGCTGCTGGCGCCTTCACTACAAACAAGATAAAGCTTTCTTTGTGATCAAATGTATGTACTGTACTTTCAACAGCTTGTCACCCCCCACAACGATGAGCAGATCATCTGTCACTGACGCCAGGAAATGTAATGAAAATAAATGAAGTGCTCTGAGCTTCCTGGATAGCATCTATTTTAGGAGAAGACAGACAAACGGCAACCCAGCCACTGTGGCTTCGTAAAGCAGTGAGGTATTAATGCAAGCACGTATTAAATGTTCGTTACACTTCTTGAGGATTATATTGTGGTATAGATGGTTCTTTTTTCACAATGAAGTAGAGATTTATTCTGAAATTTTCTAGAACAATGTGTGATAGTCCTTTACTTTGTAATGCAAAATGCAAGACACAACACAAATTTATGGTCTTTTTTTTTTTTTTTTAGAACTAAAGACCCAGAAATGAACCTGCAGACCTGTGGCCACCTAAATCTTCAATCAGGGAGCCAAAAAAATAGGATGGAAAAAAGACAACCTCTTCATAAATGGTGCTGGCAAAATTGGTTAAACACCTGTAGAAAACTAAAGTTAGATTCTTATATAGCACCCTGCACCAGTATCAACTCCAAATGGACTAAAGACACTGAAGTCAAAGCAGACACCCTGAAAACATTACAGGAAAGAATAGGAGAAACTCTAGGGCTCCTTGGTACATCAGAAATTTTCTTAATAAGGACCAAGAAATCCAACAAATCAAAGAAATGTTGGATAAATAGGATTGCATTAAATTGTAGAGCTTCTGCATGGCAAAGGGCATAGCTAGCAAGATTAATAGAAAGCCCACAGATTGGGAGATCTTCACTAGCCATGCAACATTTATAGTTTTGATGGAAAAAAAAGAAAAAGAAAACTGGGAACTGAGCAGTAAAGTGCTAATATGAAAGGGGGAAATTGTAAAATATACCAGGATATATATGCTTCTAACTCCAATGATTTTCAAAACATATTGAGACTTTCAAATTCTATCCAAGAAACTATCTCTCAGAATTTTTTAAATTTTTCTTTGAAATGAACTGAAAGATAACTAAATAGATGCTTGCAGGCACAACTTTTCAACCTTATTCACACTTTGAGAGATGATGGCTTCTAAAAACCATTAACCAACAATTCAACTAGACTACTTTTAGAGGATGCGCTGTCAGATTCACCTGTATTCCCCTTCATTTGTTTTACAGGTCTTTTGTAATCTCTACCCCTTAATCCAATCTACAACTAACTAATATTTCAAAGACGTTCAATAAGACTCATATTATAAATTCAAACTCAGCACTGCCATCTGTTACATTCTGTTTAAAAACTGAATAATTTTTCTGCTGAATAAAAATATCTTCCCAGTCCATTGGTTTGTTCTGAGTAGATGTGGTCCCTATTGGCAGTTCTTTTCCAGCATCAACTTTATAATCAATACCATGACAGGGATAGTGTCTGACCTATCAGAAAGGTAGGCATCCTGTCTGATCTGTAAAGACTCGCATGGATGTAAACGATAAAATTTGAGTTCCCAGAAGGATCTTGACTGTGAACTGACTTTATGTGCAAAGATATGAAACGATAGTTGATGAAAGTTTTGCCACACACCAAACGCTGATTCCTTTGCTCCCCGTATGGTGAATTTCATGCTTTGTGCGATATTCTGCAAGAGGAAATACTTTCTCACAGTAACGGCATGAATACCTCTTTTCCCAAGAATGAATGTTAAAATACCTTCGCAAGCTTTTCAGACGGACATATGACTTTTTGCATACAATGCAGATATAACAAACCCTTCCATCTACTATTGACTCATAGTGATCATCATGCTTTACTTTCATACGTTTGCTTGTAGACTCACTATAAGATATTTTCGATAGTTCATTATCAAGTTTGTCCTCTCCCTCATCAGAGTCATCTTTGACAGGGATCACTATATCATAAGTATCTACACTAGTATTAGCATAAACATTGCAACCAGTGGACAGTCGTTCAATTTCAGTGGCTTATCTAAAGTAATGATCTTCTGCCCCCCTCCATGAGATATTTTGATCCTAAGCTTGGATCATTAGTATTTCTATTAAAATCTGGAACTTTTAAAGAATGTGAAGTTGGTTCTGTAGGAATCTGCATATTTTGTAACAATGATCTATCAAAAGTAGTATTCTGGGAGGTCTCACCTCCGTGGGACCAAAGATGTATTACTGACTGTGAGTCTGGACTGGAGCTAATAGTAACATTGTCGTCATCTATAATTTCCTCCTTCACTTCTTCACTGACCTTGTTTTCTCTTAAAACAGAACTGTTTGGTGTCTGCTGATTCTGTACAAGCAAGTTGACAGGAGGTGGCATATGATTAGGATGTGAATAATTGGCAATTGGAGGGGCAGTAAGCGGTGTCTGACTTAACAAAATAATGTTGGGAGTCAGATGCGTTGGAGCTGAAGATACAAACAAATTTTCACTTCCTTGTATTTGGTTCAGAGTTGCCTGATTCAAAGGAGTGGAAGATTTCAGAGTAGGTGTGATACTTGTTAAAGAGGGAGAGGTATGCCTGGCACAAGGTGCCACATCTGAAACATCAACAGGGCCTGGTTTAGGCTGGACCTGTGTCACTTCATTGTTACTCGGCAAAGGCTCCTTTGCAGTCAAAATTTCAGCACAGAAAATGACATCATCATCATCATATGAATCAGGAACAATGATTTTTTTGTTTCATAATCTTCAGCAGATAATGAAAAAGACTCTGTTATAATAGGCATGTTCATAGCCCCATTGTCTCGGGTTGCATCTTTTGACTTTTCTATGACAAAGTTTTTATCATTGGAATCAGCAGGCCTTTAACCTGTGACAGTGGGACACCCAGCTCTGCTATAAATTTCACTGCAAACAACTGGCCTGATTTAATCAACTCAGCAAGTAAATCTGCTCTAACAGGAACCATGTTAGAGCTGTAGATGTAATTGAGACTATCTGCAAAGATCTCTGCTCTGAGGATGCTCAACAGCCTGACCAGCAATGAGAACAGCAGATGGAAGTATGTACTGAAAGCTGAAAGAATATTCCTATGGGCCTGAAATTTTCCATCTTCCACAATAACAGTAACATCACAGAAGAGTCCGTGGCTACGTGGTTCGTTCAAGGAGTTAAGCAGACTGCCAGGGTATTGAATGTCTGCAGCAGAAATCAGATTTTTGCTCTCTATGCCTTCATCCCTGCTGCTGCTGCTTCTCCTCCACAGGGCGCAGAAAGGTCGACTCCCTGGCGATTCTGCTGCAGGTCGCTTCAGTCTCTGGCGAAGTCAATGCAGTGGCTGGCCACCTCACAGCTGCCCGCACCGTCCCCCTTCCCCACCCACCCCCCACATCCACCCCAGACAGACCACAGAGGGCCCAGGGCGAGGCCCAGGTGCTCCAAGCCAGGCATGCCTTCCTCTTCCCAGTGCCTTCGGAATCTGTCCAGTAGGCCACCTTCCTGCAACCCAGCTTCACAGGAGCCGGTCCACCCTCTACCTTCCGGCTCTTGGCAGGAGACACTGGGAAGCTTGAGCACTGTTCGGCCTATAGATGGTTCTTGACTTAACGTTGTGACTCATAGTTTTCCAACTTGACGATGGTCCAAAGACAATACAAAGGCAATTTAAAAAAAAAAAAAGGATACTTGGGATTTTGAGTTGGATCTTTCTCCAGGCTGGTGATAGGTACCACAGTTTTCCTCAAGCAGCTCCCAGTCATGTGACCACAGGGGAAGGAACTGACACTCCCAGGTGGGCTGTGTTGCTAAGCTGGAATGCTGAGTTCCATGTATCATATGCATTTTCCAACATTGTATATTTTCAACTAACAGTGGGTTTACTGAGACATAACTTACTAAAAATCGTGGGGTATTTCTATTTAGGTAAGTTTGGACTGCAAAAATACAACTCTGGTCCATCTGAGTTATTATTTTTGTATGTGTAGGATACTACGCTGTTTGCCTAGTTGTCTTCCTGAACTTTTTTTTTTTGGTCAGTCATGGGGCTTGAACTCTGGGCCTGGACACTGTCCCTGAGCACCTCAGTTCAAGGTGAGCACTATAATACTTTAGCCACAGCACCACTTCCAGAACTTATTTCTTATATCAATCTTATATCCAATATCCACTCTTCTCCTCTTCCCTCTCCTACTCCTCTAGGGTCTGCTTCCTGACAAAGATAGGCAGAGAACAACTCAAACAGGACAACAGTCCTTATATAGCGTGACTCAGTAGAACTGGACTACACACAGAAAGATCAAGCAGAGTGAGTGGGAAAAATAAGACCAAGATTTTACCTCCTGTGTTTGCTATGGGACAATAATTCTCATTAGGAAATAGCTATTCTCAAGTTCTGGGGCTCAGGACAGGAAAACAGCCACTTCAGATCTCTAAAGTCCAGTATCATGGCTTACTGCCAGGAATGTTATGGCTGATTGTGCCTGTCATGGGGATAAACACAGAGAAGTAATTTCTCAGGTGAGTAGCACTTTGAATCACTTGAGCAGAAGAGATGAAGCTGCTCACCTTGAGTGGAGAGTCCACAAGGAATAGAAATGATACCAGTACAGATTAACAACAGAGCTATTGCCAGCTTCAAAGAGTATAAGGAACTATTGTTATGATCAACAACCTATAAGTTCTGGATTCCCAAACCCCAGCCCATAAAGCTAACTCACTCCCTTGACAGATGTCCCAGTAATATCCTTATCTTATGCCCTTGGGGTCTACCTAGACTATCTCTCTGCCCCACATGGTGATGGAATTAGAGCATATCCTTCTAGACTTATTTTCTTAAAGCAACTTTCTTGGTTACTGAGGGAGAGATGGAGAGAGAGGGAAAGAGAGAGAAGAGAGGGGAGAGAGAGAGAGAGAGAGAGGCAATAGTAATTTGACACTCAGGATAATGTGTTATGGAGGTGCTGGTTTCATGTCTTTCAAATAGTCTTCACCTCTTACTATCTCAGGACAACTGGCCTCTGGTAGAGTCTAGTGAGCGATCAGAAGCTTGTGGCATTTCTCATGTGGATGCCCTGGCACCACAGGACAATGGTTGCTTCTCTCAGAGAAGAATATCCATTCTCTTAAGCCACTCTGCCTCTACAGAGTAAATTCCCAGAGAACAGAGGCCCTAAGGATTAGCTGCCAGGCCATAGTGTCATGCCCACTAGTTGGCATGAACACTAACTCCAGTATGGCCAGTGATGGGCTGTGGTTGGAATGGGAGGAAAAAAGCAGCTTCTGATTCTAGATCAGTCTTGGAGTTCAGTGATAACTGATGCAGGTCAGGTTCAGTCTTCAGCTGAATCAAAAGCTTAGTATGCCATTTAGTAATCAGTCCTCTCCCAGTTCCAAGCCTATACCTTTCTCTGCTCTGTTCTGCTCTACTTTGCTCTGGGATATTGGGGCTGGCCCTGGCACACTTTAATTCTGCTTTGCCAGCTGCTCCCTGTTAGGCTCTGCCAAGACAGGGCACTAGCGGGAGATGTTAGGGTGGGAGGGGAGGGAGAGCTGACTCCTATTTGTTTTCTGTTCCTGAGGGTACCATCCCAGCAACACTTCCTGTCTGCTTCCTTTTCGTTTTGTTTTTTAATGAGATAACTTCCTGTTGTTGTCAGCATTGCCTCAACCTCACTTCTTCCCCCTGGTGGTGGCAGCAGAACCTGCAAAGAGCAGCTGCTGGATCCCAAATACAGACGCCCAACAGGCTTCATTGTGAGCTGACCCTCAGAAATGTAGCAGTCTCCAGCTCAGAGGCATATCAGTGCCAAGGGTCCATGCCCCAACTTCACTGGGGTCTTATTTCATTGCTGTGGGAGGTCCCCACCCCCATGTTTCCAAGTCTCAGTAATTCCAACCTTCTTCCCACGTGTTCCCTCAGCCCTAAGGGAAGCAGCTGCTTCCTATACTTATTACCTCTGTGACATCTTTGAGGTTTTTTTCCTTTTCCTTTTCAAGGAACTCTAATTATTTTAAATTCTTTCTTATGAAAATAACTGGTGTGACTTCTATATCCTGCCTCTCCAGGACTGCCATAGACAGAATTTTCCTTTAATCCAAGCAGTGGCAGGGGGCCTGGAGTTAACACAAGACATTGAGACTCCGGTCCCCAATTAGCTCTGTCATTTGGGTGAGTCACAACCTCCTTCACGCTGTTTTACCTTTAGTAAAACTAACAGATCATTTTACATCAGACACTGCACAAGGTAACCATGGGCAGAGTGCAGCCCACAGATGTCACAGGTGTAGCCCGGTGTCTGTGTGTGTGCTTTCATAACACAGTCTGAATTTCATTCCAGAGAGCACATTCACATTTGTACTCTGCCCAGGCCTGACTAGATTCTTCCTTTCCAGCCAGGTGCAATTCTGTCCTATCCATTAGCTGGAAGAAAGTCCCCCTAGATAGTGTAAGTGATATAATCTCTTCCCAGTCACAGACAGAGGGAAAAAAGTGAAAGAAATGCTGCCACTCCTCTGTCCTGTCATCTCTGTGCAACACAGATTTCTGGGAATTGCAGAAGGCTGTGCTCTTTAGTGTTCATGTAGGTGTAACCCATTCCTCATTTGCAGTGATTGTTGTCTTACTAGCAGGCTGCTGGAGACTTTGCTCTCAAGCAGTCAAGCCTGATTCAAGCATGTAACAAGAGGCGTGGCCACTGATAACAGAAAGACTACAGATGCCCCCTGCTCATGGGCTCTTCAAACTGTCAACCAGGAGTCCTGCCCAACTCAAAACAAAAGAAGACAGTGCATAGAGAGGGCGTGGCACTTTACCTAGTGCTCAACTGTGTCCCTAGGAGGAAGCTCATGTCCTTCTGGCTCTGGCTTTTACCTTAAATAGATTTGTGCCTGCGCAAGGGCTACTTAGATTATTTTTAAAGTGTCCCACCCACCATAGTCAACTCTTGCTTTGGCACACAAGTAAACTGCCTGACTGCAAAAAACACATGAGCTAGAAGAACAGTAGTGTGCAACCTCAGCATCCAAGTGCAGAGACATGGTGTGACTCTTTGGGAGACACTGGCAGTGCTATTTGTCGCTACTTGGTAGGGGGCACATCCTGCCACTTCATTACTTTGCATTACCTCCTATTGTTTGTCCTGTCCCTGGGGCCTCTTGTTCTTGAAGGAGTCTGTTATTGATGTGATCAAGGCCAGTGGTGGTCTGTCCGCTAGTAGTGATGTCATTGGTGAACAGGGATGATTGTTTTACTTGCACCAAATAGAAAAGTTAGTTTACTAAATGACCCTGTGAATGAATACACTCAGCACAATAGTACTTTTGGCCTGACAATGCTGAGTTCTTTTACTGGTTCATGCTGAAATGGTTTGGAAATGCCAGGTAGGATTATCAGCCTATGAGTCATGTGATCAACAGAAACTGACAGGCTTCACTAACTTCATTCTCAGGGAGGTCAAAAGGCACTGATGTCCAAGCAAAGGAGCTTTTCTGTAAGTCCCAGGACTGTTTTATTAATGGACCCATACGTACACATCACATTGACATTAATTTATAGGGCATCCTGTTCAATTGAAAACGAGAGAAACAATCTGATATTAGTTTAGGAGAGACTGTGGTGATCATTTAGACCCAGAAGGTAAAGATAAATTATTTGATTCTTGGAAACTCTAGGATTAAGGAGAACATATTACCCCTTTGTAATTGCTGCTCTAAATCAGACACTAGGCCCACAACTCACTCAGAGCTGAGACAGCAACACTTGAGTGGGGCTCCTTGCTCTTCTGGTCACAAAGCAAGACACAGGAAGGAGCCAAAGGCAGACAAGCACCGCATCTGAGCCAATTAGCTACCACGGTGCCTAAGTTGGAAACCCCACGTCTGGCTATTTGAGGACTCAGGGGACAATACTGTTTCATGGCAGAGCCTTTCCAATGTCAGAATCCCTAATGCACAAAACATTCCAGTACAGAAGCAGAACCATCAGCCTCACAACGATACAAGACAGGCTAAACTCACAATCCCTGCTCCTGCTCCTATTCATTGTTTACTATTTAACTGGGAAGCCCCTTTCTGTTTACTGCATGCGATTTTATAGAATGAATCCTGGCTGTCAGGTCTTCTCTTTCTTTCCTGGGAATCTCTTCCCGAAATGGTGGTAGTCCAGGAGAAACCATGATTTAACTCCCATGATTCAGACTAGAAACTTTTCTAGGGACATTTTATCTGCATCTGATTCTCTTTTCAATCCATCACTCTTCCTTCTGCCATTCTCTCCAGGTTATAGCTGTGGAGGTGAGCTCCATCCTGGATCATCTGTCTGCCACCATAGAACTTTCTCACTCCTCATCTCTCAGCTCCAATGCTGCCGGTACAGGAAAGCCTGGAGCAGCCCGGATGAGACCTTCTAGCACAAGCTCCCCTAGCTCCCCTCGCTTTGCTGCAGAACATCGGTCCTGATTTGTAGTCACATAAGTGTGTAGTTGTTGCTTGATGTGAGCTCCCAAGGGAAGACTTGGGGCCTCATGTTCAACATCATGTGTCTGTCACTCAGTCATAAGCCAAAATATGGGTGGAATAATTAGATGGCTAACTGACTTCATGGTGATTGGTGAAGTACTGATGAACCTTCAAGTCAAAAAATATGAAGAAGAACACAGATGGCATTCTTTTAGGGAGTCTTCCATGCTAAGCATGTGTCCATGGAACTATGGCCATAGTGTAGTCTGACCCTTCACTGAACCCACTGCAAAGGGAGCTGGAGAAATGGCCAAGACATGAATTTATGTAGATGACTTCAAGTACAGCAAGTGTCATCCATATCATACAAATTATCAACCAGAGTATCAATTAAATGAGGCTCTTTTTTGGGGGGGGTCCAGTCATGGGGCCTGAACTCTGGGCCTGGGCGCTGTCCCTCAGCTCTTCAGCTCAAGGCTAGTGCTCTACCACTTGAGCCACAGCACCACTTCCGGCCTTTTTCTTTTTGCTTATGTGGTGCTGAGGAATCTAACCCAGGGCCTCAGGCATGCAAGGCAAGCACTCTACCACTGAGCCACCTTCCCAGCCCTAAACAAGGCTGTTAACCATCACAGGCCGGCATTTTCCCTCCCTGCGATTCTCACCTTTGAAGAAGGCCATTCTCCTCCTTTGCCTTCCACAACCCACTTTTCATGCTGCACCTGCACTGGAGCTGGAGCTGCAGCAAACACAGTGAGCTGTGAAGGCAAGGGAGGAGAATGGTGCACACTGTGCCAGTAACAGTGAGGTGTAGAGCTCTTGAGGGGACCAAGCCTCGAGTATGAAGTAGGGGCTGCCCAACTCGCACCAGGGTTTTCTAGCTAGAGCTGTATCCATGAGCAACATGCACAACAAACAGCAAACTCTTCAAATGAGGAGTCCCCCAGGAGCACTCCGGGCCCTCCCAACCCCTGCCCCCTGGGCTAACCCTCCAGGGGACTGTTGATATGGAATTCTTGACTAAAACAAAAATATCTCTACACATGGGTGTACTAAAGGCTAGGACTAGGAAATAGTGAAAACACTTTATAAATCAAAACACAACCTTCCCCATTGATTTACAAAGGAAGGATAAATAACCAAGATCCTAGTAAAGGTTTGCACCCTATGTTTGGATCAAATTGTCTTACTATAGCCATTGAAAGAAAATTTAGAACACACACCAAAAAAGCAATTCACGATGGCAGCCATTCCTTGCCATGGCTTCTACCTTATGTTCTTAGGAAAAGAGCTAACAAGAATTAAGACCTCAATCAAAGTGAAAATTGAACAACACTTAAAAAAATTCACTAACTGTCATTATTGTTTAGTGGGATTATCTCCTCTAAAGATAGTGCCGGCAACTTGGAAGAAGCTGTAGAGATGCTATGTCTTTCTCTCTCTTCCTCCATCCTTCACTTCCTCTCTTCCTGCAGCAAGACGGAGAAGGAATGATGGAATCTCAGGAGCAATAACCCTCAGACTGTTCTTTATAGTGAAATAATACTCGCAGGCACACTGGGCTACTGGAAAGACAAGCGCTTTCATAAACATTAGCTGTGCCAAAGAATGGGTGACATTTGAGCAAAGTAACTTCCTTTCAAACAATTGAAAACTTCCTTTCAAACATATTTCACATACTGGTGTTTTTTTTCCTCCAGGAAAGGCTTTCTTGTTCTCTTGTCCTGCCTCAATGCTATCAAACAGTTTCATAAACTGACCCAGCAGTGCGTTCTGTATTCTCTTTCACATACACTCTATTTTGTATCCTGCACACTTCCTACCTTCAATACTTGGAGATGGTTGATGCATCTTCTTTTGCTCATATATCCAATTGTCTCTCTCAATGATCTATCATGACTTTCCAGCAATTGAGAAGGTGTAAAATCAAGTCAATGAATCACAAGTTTCCACACAAGTAGTCAGTTTGGAAAGGTAATCTTTATGATACTATCTCTATTTTCAAATAAAGGGGTAGTTAGGGAGTGTAGGAAAAGAAAGATGTTTGGAATTTAGTTACAAGAGACATATAAAGGTCAGCATTCTAGAGAAACTTGTGTTAGCCTTAGGGAGTACCGCCAGAGCCTAGAGACCGAACTCTACTGTGGTAAGTGCATTAAAGTGCTATCAGCTATAAGGAGGATCTGACATTCTGGAACCCCTCAGTTCAATCAGCTGACCTCTGGTCCCTTCCATCATTCACAAATTTCACATGGTTTGACTGAAAATCCAATTAAGCCATCATTCTCAAGTTGACAACCTGATGACTAGTAACATCATCACTCTCAATTTCTGGGTACCACTTTCGATTCAATTTGAAATAGGATGCTATGGGAATTCGTAAGAGCAGATTGGTTTTGTTCCAACTTTAAAATAGTTCCCTATGCATGTAATTCAAAATTGTGTACGATACAATTATTCTTCATCGAGTGACTTGTCATTAGAGAAAGCAGTTTTAGCAAAGAAAAGAAAAATAAGCCAATAAACTGGTGGCAGAAGCCTGTGGTTAAAGGAAGGAATACACACACCTTAATTTGTCCAGATTGAGTCTCCACAGATTAATGATCTTTAATTAGTTTCCCCAAAATAGAACTCACCTGTTGTGATAATCTAAATATAACTGAAGCAGTTAAGTTGGCCATGAAGTTATTTTACCTGAAATTTCCTTCTTCTTCCTCTTCCATTTCAAATGGGAAAAGAGAGAACACAGCAATAAAGTCTCATCCGAATCTCTCCCAGAGGTGTTTCTGAAAATGGGAGGAGGTCTCAGTGGCAAAATAGTTTGGTTGTCATCTTGTTGACTACTGGTACCTCTGGGCAACATTTCAAGCATCTGTAGAAGAGACTATACTTGAAAACCTAATAGCACCGTTTGAAGCATATGTAACTGCAATGCTCATGTCAGGCTGAAATTGCTACTGGTGTTCCCTTGGTGGGAATGAAGCCTGCCTTGTGGCAGGCTCGGAATACAAGTAATAAGGAGCTACATCACAGTGGAACACTTCTCCATCTCCCTCAGCCACAGGTTTATATGACGGGGAGATAATAGAGATGTGTCCAGAAAAAAGAAAATTCCAAAGTTGAACCCAGTCAGAGATGGTGACACATATTCCCATGCAGTCCAAGTCATGTAGAAGATTGCAAATAAGATTAACCAGCAAAAACAAACAAACATGGGGAGGAAAGGGATGGTAGGGGAAAAATAAAGGAGGGTGTAACAATGCTCGATAGGAAATGGACTCATTACCTTGCTCATGTAACTGTAACCCCTCTGTACAGTATCTTTACAAAACAAATATATATTAAGAAACAAACAAACAAAAAATTAAGGCTCTATGAACAATAAAAGAGTGGCTAGGAGCAAGCAGAGCACAGTAGTAGAATATCAACGTAGCAAGCGTGAGGTGTTGAATTCAAACCCTGAAGCCTTCAAAAAGAAAACAAAAAGAACTAGAGGTCATAGCAGCTCCTGGGTCTGCTCCCCACCCCTGCTCCTGAGTTCATGTGATGGTCTAACCTGGGAAAACTTCGTGTTTCTGCCCAGATTCTAATGAATATGCTGTTTAGAGCTTTGAGTGGGTAGATCAGAAGCCAAATTTCACAGAATTAGCCTTTACTTGCATAAAAATGTAAATTTCTGTATAAAATGTAAATTTGCAAAAAAAATGTAAAATCGAAATGCCCTTGGGCCTGAATGGGCTGTTCACGTAACCTAGAACTTCTTTATATTATGGCCCAGAGAATCTAGATGTCAGTTTTCAGTGAGTTGGCATGTCTTGATCACTATCCATCACCTACCTAAATTAATCTTGTGGTTGAATTTGAATGTAATTTAGAAACAGCAAGATCTGAGTGGGAACTGGTATGTGGGTTACTGTACTTTGAGTTTAAACAAGAGTGGTGCATAGATTTATTTAGTAAATAAGACCTAGGAAGGAATGTTAAAACTACATTAAAAAAATTCTATTTAGGATCCTTAGATTTGTTCAATTGAGTACAGAACTATAAGTGGGAAGCTTGTGATCTGAATTGCCACAGAGGCCAAATTGGAATTAGTGTGTGTGTGTGTGTGTCACCTGAAAGTACAATACATAACACACACTGGCTCATTTTCTTCTATTCCTTTTAATTCGTCCAAATTGTCAAAGTTTCAATTTTGTCATCCTTGCTCTGTCTTATCCTTATTGATGAAGTCTCAATTTTGTCATCCTTGTTTTTCCTTCCCTTCCACCTGCTCAAGAGGACTCCACTGTTGTTTAGATGTGGCTTCTCATTGGCTTTTCATCTTGCCTTCACGATTTATTCAGATTCATCAGACTGGAAGCATGTACTGACATGCGCACAGGAGCTGCAACCAGTCCAACTGGAATTCTTTACTCCTCTGATGTCTCATGTAAGGATGGAATCTTTAGTCATCCAGTGCATGAGCTCTGTTTTCAAATGGGGAGACTGAGGCCTACAGAGAGGAAATGATTCATTAATGGCTCAGTCATCTCTAGCCAGCAGCTGTGCCCCAAATGCAATTGTAATTACTTATGGTGAGGATTGGGAGGGAAGGATCTTCTGATGACTGTACCTTTAACAAACATGACTATTTAATCTTTCCAAGGATGTTGTGTTATTTTAACAAAATGCTTGCTGTGAGCCCAGCCTCTAATTCAGGCACAAAAGTGCAGAAAACAGATTATCTGGTCAGTTGAAGAAAGCCATTTACTCAGAAAATGAGGGACAATCTTTAGTGCCTGGATTCCTCTTGAATAAGTAACCTCTGGTTAATTATTATCTCCTTTAATCTTTGGTTTTCAATTTTGGGTAGTAATTGCTCCAAACCTATGCCTGTAATTGTGACTGCAGATACAAACGAGTCTTTCTGTAGCAATTAGCAAAAGGTCTTATTTTTTTCACGCTAAACTATGATATTTAATTAGTGCAATAGTAGTTTCCTCCTTACAGAGATAATTGCATCTTTAAAGATTCTTGAGGTAGGAGAGCTCTGTTGTTCAGACATATTCTAGAAGATTGAGTGCAAACATGTCCTATTAGTTATTCATTTATGACTTCAATCATTATTATAACTGCATCTTCAAAAACACAAATACTAAACTATGCATCATGCTTCCATGTACATTATATCAATTTTTAAGCAAATAAGAATGAACATATTAAAATTTTAAAACAAACTACTGAGTAGAATTTATCACTTCATTTAATATTGATAGCAGCTCAATTTAAAGTTTGAAAACATAAATAGCTTTAGTATATTTGGTGTGGATAATTATATATAGTTTAATACAACTATTTTACAGGAGTGTGTACACATATAAACCTGCAGGTCAAATTATTTACATTTCAATACATACCACCTGTTTTCTAGTCATATTTTTCTCTTTAAACAAAGCAGTTTCACTGTACATAGATGTGCAATGCTACAGTAAGTCCTGAGTAATTTAGGGGTTATTAATTAACT
Organism: Dipodomys ordii; assembly: GCF_000151885.1. Classification (NCBI taxonomy): domain Eukaryota; kingdom Metazoa; phylum Chordata; class Mammalia; order Rodentia; family Heteromyidae; genus Dipodomys; species Dipodomys ordii. The sequence continues at coordinate 693,644 of NW_012267229.1, read as the reverse complement.
ACTATAAACTCTAGGTTTTTTTCAGCTAAAGATCCAGCAGATTCTGTACCAAAAATGTGAACAAAATAGTGTTTAAAAATATGCATCAAGCTTTGCGCTTAGATTGTGCTTAGCAAAAAAACCCCCAAACCAAAATCAAAAGAACTCAAGAATGTACAGTAGCCACTGGATTTGAGAAAAGGTGCTCAAATATTCATGGTTAAACAATGTCCTATGTGTATGAATTGATGGGAAGTTTTAAGTGATACTGCATGTTGCTTACATCCAATTTGTCAGGCATGGAAGACTCGTCATGATTGGATTAAAAATCCCTTTTGCAGAGTATGAAATTCTGTGTAAACATCACTGTTCAGGTATTATATAAAAGTTCTGATCCAAATGGGGAAGAAATACAATGGAATAATTCAAAATGCTTTTCTTGGGAAATAGCCAGCCACAAGGAGGGATATTAAAAAAAATAAACAAACACAAAACCCAAGAGTATATTTTGGTAAAAGAGGAAACCAAATGAGAGCTACTTAGGGGTGATCTGGAAGGTCACCCACGCTGGAGGTCCTAAGTTGATCTGACTCTGGGATTCCAGGATGAGCAAGCCATAGCCATCTTGCCATAAGGTACAGATTCACTGCTCAATGAGAAAGAAGCATTGTGGGGAAAGGCCACATACAACTGTAGTGAAACAGTACCGCTGCCTGTCAGGGTCACCATCGCAGGCAAGGTATCCGTAACTCAAGCTCAGGCACTAGGTAGGATGTGTGAGGGTGTCCAGGTGGGCTGCTGCAAGGCCGCCTTCGGCAGGAGGGGTAGGCCGGGGGATCATGGCGTGGAGGCCGCCCTGCACCGGAGGCGCTTCAGTGAAGGCACTGTGTTGGTGGTTCCTCTGCGAACCCAGCTCTACCCTGTCCCGTGGCTGCTGTAGTCAAAGACTCCTTTCTTGAAGAATGGGGAGAATTCACAAATGGTGTGTTTCGAGAGGGTCAGCCCCACTTTGTTGATGTGGAGGGGAGATGTGGCAGACTGGAGCATCACGTTGAAAAAGTCCCTGAGGTATTTCTGAGAAAGAGACAAGAGTGAAGACCATCGTCAAGATACTGCTGAGTGGGATCCAGAAACACCTCCCCAGGCACTTGGATGCACACCTTTATTTCCTCAGCGGATGCTGAGGGAGTTTATACCTAAGCTAGTATGTCAGACCAAGCAGAACACACAGTCACAATATCCATGTATGTCCACAGAAAAAGTTTCTTTGATTCCAGGGCTCTGATTCATAGTAACTCTCCCTCTATCCACAGCCAATGCTTAAGGGAATGCCCATGGTCTAGGCACAGGGATCAAGCTGGTAGCAACTTTGTGTCACAAGTTACTGCTGTGCTTAAAACCTTGTCCCCTCTCAAATGACTCATTATGTAGAAAACCGATTCAAGGGTGGGGGAGCAAGCTGGTCCTCTGTGCAATGTGAAACATGTCACTTATTCAGACTCTTATAAACTGTGCTCTCAATATCTGCTTTGATTCTTTCTTGTACAAGAAAGGGAAAGGAAGTGGGGACACATGAGGAACAGATCCAGGCACGGATATTTACAGATGGTTTGGTAAATTCTATAATCATCCACAAAAAAAATTCTAACTAGATGAACTGCTTGGGATGCCTTCCTCTCCCTTTTCTGCTGCAGGTACTTGACACATCCATATTCACCTTTGCTGGCACTAGGGAGGCAAAACATGCCTCAGACCATGCTCAGAGATGCTGGATAAAAATGACATGCAGGTTCTAGAGGGACTACATCTTGAAGAAGATAATGCAAAAAGAGCTCATATAATATAAATGGGGGAAATTTCATCCTTCATGGAAAACAGGATAGAGGGAAAGGGTTGGACTATATTAGTGTCCCGGTTCCTTTAAACAATATAAACAATCCTGGCACAAACTTAAAAATAAACATCAGATGATTCTGGACTGTAACAAAATAAATGTCTAAGAACGGTGCCATAATTCTGGAGCAGTTCTAAGCAAGGAGCGATTCTGTCACCTGGGGTCATTAGGCAATATCTGGAGACAGTTGTTTGAGTAGCAGTGTGTGTTGGGGTGAAGACATCTAGGGGGTGGAGGCCAAAGATTCTATTAACAACCTACAATATGCTTGACACCCTTGAGGACCAAGAATTATCCATCCCCAAATGTTACCAATGTCCTAGAGAGGGAGAATTCAAATGACCTTATGATTTTACCTACCTGAAACATACTTTTGAAAGAAGCCTCCTGGCTTCAGGAAAATTGGTTAGTCACTATCTTAAAGATGTTACCAAGGGTTGCTATTAACATGTGTATCACTTACATTATTCTAAAAGTCTTCAACATCATTTTTTTTTACTTTATAGACATGAAATTGATGATACGCTGTATTTTTCTTTTCTTTTGGAAGTTGTGAGATCAAACCCAGTGCATTGTGCTACCTACATTCCCAGCTCTTACACTGCACAGTCTCTAAATACAAAATTTTGTTCTGAGTTGATATATATGAACACACCACCAAACCAACACAAGGCCTTGCCTTCCCCAGAAGTTTCTTGTGTCACTTAATTTTGCCTAGAATTATGTCTTCTTCTTGTGATAGTCATTTTTTTTTTGGCAAGGAATCTGTTACCCATAGATGTGTAGAAGGCTAGTAATCAAGAGAATAGACTTGAGCATTGAGGCCTGGTTTCCTGAGTCACCATTCCTAACACTGTGCCCCTAATAGTCTCTCTGTAGAAGATTCTAAAGTTGAGGTGAGGTAGAAGCAAGAAAATGCCAAGAACAACTGCTGAAGATTAAACACTGGAACTCTAACATTTAATTTGCATCAAAGGAACAAAAGGAAAGCTGACTCAACTTTGCTAGGGGAAGAAGCTCTTCTTGAGAATATCAACTCTAGAGGGACCATCAAATATGGTTACCAGCAAATCTTCCACACCACATCTGAGCAGTGAAGGCATAAGATGAAATTCACATGCACATCTGATTGCTTCTGGTGGATCAAGAGTGAAATGATTTCAAGTACGGAAGGCAAGGAGTTTCCCCATTTGCACAAGGAGATGCGGCTTTTACACAGTTTAACACAGGGAAAAGGATTCTTGCTGCATAGCATTGTCTCAGTAGCTCCAGCCTCAGGTATGCACAGGGTAAATTAACATGCAGACTACTGCTTACAACAAACTTTCCTTCCAGATGAACTCTAACAGACTAGCAGGCAATTTAAATCTGGGAACAGATGTTGTATCAACATTTGTCATAATTAGTTCACAAAGCAGGGTCCTTTTAAAGGGGCCAATAAAGCCTGAAGGGTATAATGAGAAGTAAAAGTTAGAAATATAAATAAAAGAAAAAGAAAATGAAGTATTGCAACCTCCATGCCAGACTATGGCCACTAAATCAACTTTAGGTCATGCTTATTTTTTTTTTTGTCCTTTAAACACACTCATAGCTTGATGGAAACATCAGACAGAAAGATTTGATCTGGCCACTTTTAAACATTACAGAGACAAAATACTGCTTGGTCTCTACAAAACAAATTTCTATTTAGCAGGGTAGCTTGGCTTACTTCTTTTATATAAACTGTTTCTGCGGTTTGCAGAAAGTGCTTCATTAGGAACTGTTTTGTCAATGACTTCAAAATAATCCCAGGTCTGAAAGGTAAAGCATGTCTTTTGTTGGCTGTATCCAAAGATATAACTGAGGAAGGCTGAGCAACTCTGGAGAATGGCAAAATCAAGGCACAGGCTAGGCCTAGAGATGGAAGAAGACAGAACTAAAACTGCAGAAGGTTCTTAAGGTCCCAGACAGTATCTCATTCTTTGCGGTCCCTGCTCACCCCTGGCACATTGCCTGCTTAGAAAAAGTGATGAGATAGGATGATCGATTTTGATGAGTCAATTTGAAGTTCAGATGTACACATGGAAAATAGTGCACATTCTAAAATGCATGGCCTAATGCATTCCAACAAAATGAACATACCTAGGGGATCAGCATCTAGGTACAGATAATATAATATCTCCAGCATACAGGCAGCTTTCTTCATACCCTTGCTCCATATAGAATCCTTCTGGAGAGAAAAATTGCTACCTAGACTTCTAGCAGCACAGGCTTCTAGTTTGCATTTTGGAACTTCAGGTTAATGGATTCATATAGGGAATACTCTTTTGCATCTAGCTTCCATGGTTGACACCATGTCTGTGAGATGCATCCATACTGTACATTTAGTTGTGGCTACTCATTACTACAACACAGGTATGTCTATAAGTGAACATACCACTCATCAACTTTAAGAGGGACACACATTGATACTTTGGTCCTTTTACCTGGGTTCCACTTCAATAATGAGATCCACTTTCATATATCACTGGTGTCTGATGAGACAAGTTTATCACTCTCTTTCCAGTGATGAAGCTCCACATTACAGCTTGAGGTACAATCTAAGATCAGCAAATACACTAGATTTTTGCTCCTATGTATATTTAAAATATTCTATAATTATATGTAAGATACTTAACAAATATTGGTGATTTTTGTTGTTTGTACTCACAATATTTTCCAATGCATCTGTGGCTGAAGGGAGAAACAAAAAGTTCTCCTGTCAAAATGATCCCTTTTTTATATGAATTCAAAATCATCCCAGTCCTTTCCTGCTTATAAAAAGTAATTCCAGGAACAGAGCTGTATCCCCAGGGTAGCACATTTTATAAAAGAGAATTAAAAAAAAAAACTGAAGGACACTAAGAGTCTAAGTGACTTATCAGGGTGAGAAGAGCAAAGTCGGAAAAGGATTTGTGACACTCAATATTTAGTTGCTGCATCTGGCTTTCACAGAACATTTTCACTATTATAAAAAGTAATCAAAGCAGACATATTTAAATTTCCGTGGCCTGTTAGGGACCAGAGAGGGCCAGTCACATCTGCTTATCCTGGTAATGGGGTGGTGGGTGTCACATTTGAGTCTCTGTTTTGTTAAATGCCCTGGCTCAGGGCTACCCAGAACGGCAACGGCACCCCCTTGAGGTTGGGCCACAGTACTGCCCTGCCTTGCATACCTGAGGGGAGGAAAGTTAGGTGGAAGTTAAAACTAAATCCTCTTCCTTGAGATTTCACAGCAAGAAAGAAGGTGGGCGAGCAGAGCAAGCAAGTGTCTATGTAGTGGGGTGATCTGAGTGGGTGTTCAAAACAGAGAGATGCCACAAAGAGACAGAGAGGGCTGTCGGCAGTGGCAAGAGAGGCAGAGCTTTGACAGGAGGAAAGAAAAAGATAGATGGGAAAACGAAAGACAAAGGATGATGATGGAAGAGAACCCAACAATGTGCAAGACCAATGTTTAGGATTTGCTTACAAGTTGGTTTAAAAGGATTTAATAATAAGTACATCAGATTTTAAAAATCTGAGTTACATTTTGCTACTTGGATGAACAATGAAAAATAATGTGTTTTCTCATCTATGCTTTCAAAAGACCAAATTTAGATGGCTAATCTAAGAGACATATTTCAATACTGATACGGAGGTTCCCGGTGTTCTGCTGTTTGGGAAATGAACCTATGACGTGGCAGTAAGCTCAAGTGGAAGTAGCTGAAGAGAGGGATCCCAGTGAAATGTGGAAATGTGACTGTAGTACTAAAAAAATCTCTCCCAAGCCACGGCAGGAAAGTCGGTGAGACTCTTAACTCCATTAACCATCAGAAAACTGGAAGTGGCACTGTGGCTCACAGTGGTAGGGCACTAACTAAAAAGAGCAAAAAGAGCTCAAGGACAGTGCTCAGGCCCTGAGTTCAAGCCACCACCACCACCTCCGAAATCTCTCCTAAAAACTGGGTGTTGGTGGCTAAACCTATAATCCTGGCTACTCAGGAGGCTGAGTTCTGAAAATCATTGTTCAAACGGCAAGGAAGTCCATACAATGCTTATTTCCAATTAAAAGCTGGAAGTAGAGCTGTGGTCCAAGTAGTAGAGTGGCTAACCATGAAAATAAGAGCTCAGGGACAGCATCCAGAGCCCAAAGAGAAGCCCCAGGACCAGCACCAAAAAAAGAAGGAAAAGAAGGAAGCAAGCAAGGAAGGAAAGAAGGAAAGAAAAGGAAAGGAAAGGGAAAGGGAAAGGAAAAGAAAAGGAAAGAGAAAAGAAGAAAAGAAAAGAAAAGAAAAAATCCCTCCCAAAACAGATGAAGGCAAAATCCTATAGAGGGCTTTGGGCTTCTAAAGTGGAGGACAAAGGAAACAAGAGGAAGAAGGCAGGATGTGTAGTTGTCAGAGACAATCTAAGCGGGGCTCCTGAACCCCTTCTTTCCAAAGTGGAATTAAAAAAATTCCTTCCCTGTCAAGACCCCATGTATCTGTCCAGGAGTGTCTCCTATACTCATACCCAAATCCTACCAGCTACCATTTCATTACCCTTGAGTGAGGTCATTTATCAAGCGCTTTCCACATTCTGAACACTACAAGAAGAACTGTTGAAGGCATACCTCATTAAATTCCCGCAATAGCTTTATGGGGTAGAAACTATATCTCCACTTTACTGGTGAAGAAACAAGTCCATGAAAGCTAAGTAGCATCCCAAAGGTCACAGAACATATGAGCCAGAAAGCTAGGACTCAAAGCCAGAACTCCTAACTGCAGAGGCTGGTCTGATCCAACAAACTGCTGCCCCATCTGCTGAAACCCACAGTCTCTCATTGGGTGAGGCCATCTCCACGAGGTATTATCAGATACCAGGTAGACTGCTATACCCAGGCTTGAGGGTGCTTCCATGGCAACCAGTGGGCACTGAACTCTCCAGAGTTAAAATTCCACACCAACATGGGGAAAGGCCTCTTTCCCTGTAGACAGAGGTCCATGCAGCACTGCTAATACACAGTTTCTTGCAGTGTGTTGATAGAGCACTGGGCATTTCCTGACTGTTTTGACCTTTGGGAGGGGCGGGGTTTGCTGGGGTCAGTTGTGGGGCTTAAACTTGGGGCTTGGGTGTTTTCTCTAAACTCTTTTTGCTCAAGGCTAGCGCTCTACCACTTTGAGGTACAGCTCCACTTCTTGTTTTCTGGTGGTTAACTGGAGATAAGTCTCATGAGCTTTCCTGCCAGGGTATGGCTTTGAACCACAATACTCAGATCTCAGCCTCCTGGGTCCTCAGATCTCAGCCTCCTGAGTAGCTAGGATTACAGGTGTAAGCCAATGGCGCCCAGTCCTTATTACTGTTCTTGTTTTGTTTTTCCTTTCCAAAGAGCATCCAGAATCTCCCTCTGAAGAAACACCATTCTATTCTTTAGAGACTGCTTAGCTAGCTGACACATCTGGTTGCAGAATTTTCTCCCCCAGGGATATTCTGGGAGCAATCACTGCCAAATGGAATGACTACTTGGAGTCTGCTAAATCCAAGGGTCTGTTAGGACAAGGCTCTCGCAAATCATAGAGAAGTATTTTCAAGAAATTCGGGTACATAGGTGAGGGGTCTCTGGTCTCTATTCACAATCAAGTGTGGGGACTGATGGGTCTATCTGCTTACAAGGTTCACTGTCACTTTCTATGAAATGAAACAAAGTGAACTGACAACAGGCCCTAGGGCACAGGCAGGTAGCAGGCATCAGCTGGGAATCAGAGAAAATCTTTCCTGTAATCATAACCAAGCTTAAAGTTGGTCTATTGTCAGATCAAGATCTCTATCCAGGACATTCTTCTTCTAGGCAAGAGACTAATGCTAGAAGGTTTCTGACATAGCATTTCAGATGGAGCAGGGTGTCCTAGTGGTACCCCCCCCCCAGCCAAGAGCAATCTATACAGACCAATCTTGACATTCTAATACTCTTTCAAAACATAACTAAACATTATTAATCTTTTGAGCCAAAACAGGCTAATATGGTCTATTGGCTGTGTTAATGAGTTCTGAAAGGTAAAACACACTCCCTACAGCAATACTGGGTAATTCAACAAGAACTTGGCCTATTATATTTTCTTTTTTTTTCTAGATGCAGTACATTTATTAGAAACTATGTTGCCATGTGCCATTTTATTGTATTTATATTAACATGACTCATATGTGGTCCAAAACACCATTTGAGTCTGGCTCAAAAACAAAACAAAAACAAAAACTAAAAACAACTGTTGTGGGTTACTGGATCTGGGCAAGACCTGCCTCTTCCATGTTCACTGCTGAGTTTTCCTTTTCAACTTCAGATCATCTAGATGAAATGTGAGTCTGGTGATAAGTACTGAACATGGGTTCTATAGTTGTCCCTGACCAAAAAAAAAGCCTCAGACATCAGCTGGAAATCTCATAGTGTGGTTCCTTGTTATCTCGCTGTTACTCCCTTCCAAGAAGGGAGAGTTTGAGATTAATGTAGACAGGAAGGAGCAATGGTGTCTAAACTCAGAAAACAATGTGAGCAAGAAAGCAAGGCCAGCATCAAGATATTTGAGGGGAACCATGGGAGGGCCTGGAATCCCCCAGTTCCTATGACACCCTTAGGATAAGTAGGAGAGGAGCTTATGCTAAGGAGCTTCCTTTTTTTTACACATGAGGAAACTGAGATCCAAGGAGGTGGGGGACTTCATTGAGGTCAGCCATAAAGGTCAACAGTCAGAGTGGAGGGGACAATACTAGAATGGCCTAATAGCCTCAAGATTCAAGTTCTGAAGTGTGAAGTTCAATGTGGTCTTGCCTCAGGGCTATCAATACCATGCCTAGACTCCTATTCTAATCAGCTACTCTCTCTGTATATGTGTGTGCCCCTGTGTGTGTGTGCATGTGCACATGCACATACAAAAATATTTTAACACACATGGTAGAGAGGCCTATGAATCACAAAACTTCAGAAACATTTCAAACACCTCAGCCTTCTTATCTTTTGGATACCTTCTCCTTACTTTAATTAGCAGGGAAAAAAAGTCATGGCCATTTCATGTTATTAAGAAGTTTCTGTTATTACAAGCCTCGTGGTTATAATTGGAGCTGTTATTTCATGTGCACTATATTACCCTAGCTGTGTCATCCTAATTATTCCCCTAGCCAGCTCATTGTTATGGAACCGTCTTAATTTTTACAAACTTTTAACATAAATCTATAATTCAATTTAAAGTTATAGAATTTATTAAAATTGAAATGTTCTTTTAAAAATTAAATAGGGCCGTACTGGCCTTTTTATGGTGACACAGTAAGAGAGAAGAGAGTTCAGTGACATTTCTCATTTTCAGAAGTCATCAGCCGGGGGGGGGGGGAGAACAACTGAAAGACAAGGATCAGTGTAAAAGATTTAAAGTTTCATTTACCTGGCAGCACTTGAAGAACTCACTATCGACTGATAAGTTCTGAAGATACAACAAGTCTAGACTAAGTCACTTTGGGATGTTTCTAAACCTGAGACAGGTCTGGTCACCATTGGTCATGCATTATGAATCCACCTAATGTGGTCAATATGATTCATCCACTCAACTCTTCTAAACTCTTCTAAATTCTCACCTGACTATCTTTCACTGGCTCTTTTAGGAATCCTAAAATTTGGCTGTACTGGACCAAATATGCTGGGTTCATTTCCCAACATACCCTTAAATATATCTAAGGCACTGATGAAATTATGACAGTGTGATTCACATATCTAGCACAGCTACTGTATAGCTACTCTCCATGGAGGAAGGTACCAGACCTTGGAAATAAGTGTTCAATAAAAGAGACATCCAGCAGGCGCTGGTGGCTCACACCTGTAATCCTAGCTGCTCAGGAGGCTGAAATCTGAGGATGATGGTTCAAAGCCATCTGGGGCAGGTAGCCCAGGAGACTCGAATCTCCAATTAATTACTGAAAAGCCAAAAGTAGAGCTGTAGCTCAAGTGGTAGAGTACTATCTTTGAACACAAAAGCACTGGGACAGTGCCCAGGCTCTGAGTTCAATGTTCAGAACACACACACCACACGTATCACCCCCCCCACACACACATACACACACCAGATACTCAACTTCCTCTCACAAGGCAAACACGCTAGCCACATGCCTCATTGTTCAGGGTCATTCTGTTCTTGTTTCTGTGGGTACTTTTTCTTGTGCCAATATTGTGGCTTGAACCCAGGGTCTCACATTCTCACTTGGTGTTCTTGCTCACAGCTGATGTTCTACTATACCTCCAGTTCTAGCTTTTTACTGGAGATAAGTACCTCCCTGATTTGTCTATTCAGGCTGGCTTTGAACCCCAATTTTCAGACCTCCGTCTCCTGAGTAGGTAGGATTATAGGCATGAACACCTGCTATTTTACAGTAATAGAACTTGAGAATTTTTATCTGAATTATCATTAATCTGAAATTAAATATTTGCATGTAGCTGGTGACTACTTTATTGGATATCATAGCTTCCCACCACAATTCTGGAATAATCAGTCTTTCTAATGATGATGTCTGAAAATGCATTAATATTTCTGTCCCTAAATTATAATTTTAGGGTAATACTCTTGTCCACTGGCTGTACTTTTATCAACACACGTGCACACTTACACACACAGCTGAAAGAGAACGTTTTCCTCTGTGTGTGTATGTAGGTCCATGTGTGCCTTTACTATAGTGAAAAGTCACTTTCAACTTGCCTCTTTTGCCCCAACTCTCCAGCATCTAAAAACATTAGTGTTCCTTGCATTTTGTGCATTAATTCTGCATTTTTCTAGAATACTTTATTGATATAAGCAAATACACAGATGCCTCCTCTTTCACTTGCACAATCAAACATTGTCTCAGGTATATAAAAGACACATTTCTGCACTTTGTTTAGGTAAGGGTTTGTACTAAAGATCATTCTACAAGTCCAAAGAGAATTTCTAATTTAGAAATTGTTGTAGCTCCTTATAAATGGACACATAGGCTACTCCCATCCTCTGTAGTCTTCCTATAAGGATGTAAACTATACAAAGGAGAGGATGCTTCATTGCTTTACTTAGTGTATACGGAGTACTCAACAGTGTCTGCAATATAGGAGCACAGTATAAATTTATTGAATGGATGAGTGAAGAATAAAGGATATTACAAATAACAGTGATAAAGAATTTTATACTTTGGCAAAATTGTAGTATAAATTCCTAAAATGGAATTTCTGAGTCAAAGGCAGTTCTAATTCTGAAAAGCATTACCTAATTGTTCTTTGTAGGTATTTTAACAGTTTAAACTGTTTCTAGCAATGACGGAGAAGAGACAATATGTGTGCATGATTATAGACTCAAGACTGAAAGAACTACTGGAAGGTCACCTAATTCTTTTGTCTGTCTTCATAAAGTAAGCATGGCTGTGGCTGTAGAATTTTAGCTAGAATAGTTTTTTTTTCCCCTCCTTGGGTTTGAACTTTAGGGCCTGGGTACTGTTCTTGAGCTTCTTTGTACTCAAGGCAAGCATTCTACCACTTGAGCCACATGCCACTTGTGGCTCTTTCTGAGTGGTTTACTGGATATGAAAGTCTCACAGACTTTCTTGCCCAGGCTGGCTTTGAACTGCAATCCTCAGATCTCAGCCTCCTGAGTACTTAGAATTATAGGCATGAGCCACAAGCACCCAGCTTGCTTAAATTTTTTAACCAAGAAAGAAACTATACCTGAGAGGTTGGATCATAACTCTACAAGTTTTTAAATTATCCAGGTATCTTTCTGATACATTTATCCATCTGCCTTGACAAGACCATGAACAAGTCAAAATTGAGTTTTTCTATGTCCAGAATTTTCAGAATTATTTTAAAATAATCTTAATCCTTTGAAACTGGAATCTATTTTTGTTTCAGTAGCAAGGTCATTAAGAGGCAAAGGTGGTATAAGGAGAAAATGGAGCTGGGAAATGGCATGTGTGCTGGATATATGGGTGGCTCCTGAATCATGAATTCTAGGGCTCACCACCTTTGTATGGCCCCTTCCCTTGATTTAAGTGTAGCCCAAGACTTGCTTTAATAAGAAGAATATACCGGAGGTAATGCTTGAGAGTAGACTACCTAGATGTTTCAGTACCCTAGGTGAGCATGGTCCTTAGTGGAGTCAAAAGCACAATGCTGACACATAAATGGCCTGACTTGGAATAAATGAAGCATCCAGCTTAGTCCTGACCACAGAATGATAAATACCAAATGGTGGTCATTCTAAAACATAGATTTTAGATTTCTTTACTATGTAACAATTGATAACCAAAATATATTATAATAGGAGTAGGAGATGAATTAAATTAGTCAAAGTAGAATGAACATTCTTTTGATGCCTTTTTATAATTTATGATCAGACATAAATTCATATCCTATTCTCCTTCATGCTAATCTCTTCCAATCCTTTTAGTACTTCTAATGCATAATTCTGTCAGAGCAGGTACTTCTCTTTCACCAGCTACTTTTACTATCCTAGGTTTTAAAGTAAATACTTGAACTAAGTAGTCATCATTTGAAATGTGGCATTTATTTCTTGATGTTATACACAAGTCTGAGAGCTCCCAGTTAAAATTCATCAGGGCGAAAATGTTAGTCTGTGATTACAGAATCAGAACTATTCATTACAGCTATTCAGAGAATCTTCTTTATGAGTTTAATGACACAAGCATATTGTATTGAATTATTATGGTACTGCATCAATTGGATTCATAAATTTAATATACTCGGTCTGGTTCACATATTCTAATAAAATTCAGCAAGCTTTAAAAATTTTATAAGGGATATGTGTTTAAAGTCCATGTGATATTCGATTTTTACAGGTTGATGTTCTTGCACAGAGTACTAAATGGCTTCAATAATCTTGATACCTCTCCTGGCAGGAGATCAGGCTTCTGGAGAAACACCACAGACAGACAGGTGATATTACAAAGTTGGGCAGGGAAGCTTACTGATCCTTTCCCTGAGCACAGGTCAAAATCGTCTTGCCTCTTTAGCTCATGGAGAGGGAGAGGCAGATTGTTTTTACCCTGCATCTAACAACTCAAAGTGGAGAGAGCACACATCAGCTACTGGGAGAAGGCTAGCAGATTCTCTTGAGTGCCACTCTCTCTATCACTGAGCCACCTTCCAGCCCCAGAGGAGATGCTGTAAGAGAAGCCCAGTTCCAAGCCTAGTTCCTAGCTCCAAAGGGCTTTTGCCTTGTTGAGACATTTGGCTCTAGTAAGGGATTGGTAGCAGGCTGAACATAAATGCATCCTAACAACGTTTGTGGCATGGGAGAGAAGGCCAAGATTAGAGACCAGGATGCCCTCTCTGGCATATCTGGACTCTGGCTCCACCCTGCGAGTGAAGCCCTGTACAGCCTCCATGCTAGGTATAGGACCTTACAGGAAAAAGATCTGTGGTAAGCCCTTAACTCTTCCGCAGCTATTTCTTCATCTGATTACAGCATCCCTTTAGGATCAGAAGATTAAATGAGCTACTGTCTCATTTTACTGTCTATAAAATGCTTGTGGGCAGGGTGCAGTTCACAGTATTTACATAATGCAGAATCAATATTACTACTCTAAATAGCATCTGCAGATAGCTAGTGGGAAAATATGTGAATATTACTCTCCTTTAGATATTAAAACATATGGGCTAGCTGGGCACCAGTGGCTCTTGACTGTAATCCTAGCTACTTAGGAGGCTGAGATCTGAGGAATGAGGTTTGAAGCCAGCCTTTGAAAGAAAGATCTCGAGAGCATTATCTCCAATTGACCACACACACACAAAAAAAAGCCAGACGTGGGGCTATGGCTCAAGTGATGGAGTGCTAGCCTTCAGCAAAAGCAGTTCAGGGACAGTGTCCAGGCCATGAGTTCAAGCCTCAGGACCATCACAAAACTAAAACAAACAAAACTATGGGCTTAAAATATAGACATATATAATTTAAATGCTGTCCCCTTCAGATGAAAATAAACAGTAGAATATTATTCCTCCAAATCACTTCACATAAGATATTAGTAGACCCTTTATGACAAAAGTTGTTTTAAAGCAATCAAGAGTTAGCATGTTTTTAAAACAGGGAATAATAATTATAAATAAGTTGAAACCATGATCTATATCAAATAAATGTATCCCTCAAAAGTTATTTTAAGGCCTGTATTAGAGGCTGATATTTTGAAAAGTGCATCATGGGGAAGAAAGGATTTTGTTTCCAAGCTCATGGTACCTTTGAGGACTACATAAAACTATATTTCTGACATTATGAGATATACAATGACTGTTCTAAATGACCAGTTGGACTGACCCAGACTTTCAAGTGAGAATGTCTTATGTAGTACCTTTTGGATACATGAAGTTAAGACCAAATTCAAATAATAAAGATGCTAAAAGACTGAAGGACTAATAAGTCACTGTACTTTTTATCTGTGGTTGACCCCAAAAAAGTGAATGACTGTATTCTGCTCTTTCCACTAGCTATGGCCGTGGTTTTGTACAGAACAAGCCTTGCCTTTTATATCCTACCTAAGGTAGTTCGTATGTCAAGGGCAAATTCCCTTTGGTAAAAATCCGGCTGGTTGTGGCTATCTGAATTCAGGGCCAGGGGGTACGCTTTTGAGACTCCAGGAGGGAAGGCGTGTTGCCCCTTCTTTTGTTTTCTGGCAAGAGGTTCCCTAATAATCCCTGTGGGACTATTTATCTTGCAGATTACTCTTCTGTCTTCAGTGCTATTCCTCAGTGTATGGGCCCTGCCCTATGTCTCTAAGGGAAGCCATGGGCAAGCCCCAGGTGTGAAAGAGACCTAGGCCCTCAGTGGTGGGCCTGTGACCTCACTCAACAGAGAGGATTAGCCAGGGATTTGATTATCTGCACCAATGATCCCCTTCACAGAGGACAATGAGTACAGCATGACTATGCCAAGGAAGATTGAGGCAGGAGACAGCGGAATCAAAACTTCTCACATGTAACATCTCTCAAACGGGAAATGCAAATAAACATTCCTTTCCCTAAGCTGACACTATCAATGGAAATCATAGGCTGAATTAAAAATGAGTGAATACATGTCATCCAGCATGGAACTTTACTCATAAAAGACACCATTGGTTTAGCAACTGATTCACTGAATGGCTGTCAAACAATGTTAGCATCCTATAGAAGCAATGAGATGCATGGACTTTCTTCCCTTGGGTTCTTACTGTGCAGCAAAATTTTATAGGTTTATAGTGACTTCTCTCTCTTGACTAAAATATTTAAGAGAAGGACATCTATCAAATCTTAAATAGTGCTTCAAAGCCATACTTCAGACATGCTCACAGCTTTTCTGGTCACCTATCAAGATCTGAGAAGCTGCTGTACATGAGAAACGAACAATGCTGCTGGGTGGTTATGCCCTTGGACACACGGATCTGGCCATGTTGAAAACCAAATGGACTTAACACTGTTCCAGTCTTCCTGAAATCAGAACCTTGATTCAGTGATGATTGGCATGCTATAAAAAAAGAGCAGGTCAAGTGAAAAAGAAGCACTGGTAAACTGCAGAAAGGAAGACATTCCTTACCAGGGAAATCTCACCAGGTAGAGGACCTGGAAAAAAGTTATTAGACTTTTAAGCTATGATATAAAGGGTTTCTGATGCTAAGCTGACATCTAGTTTCTCTCTCTCTCTCCCTCTCTCTCTCACACACACACCCACACCCACACACAAACAGACACACACACAAATCTGCCTTTCAAAGGAAGAAATGTCAGTGTACACTAAGCTATTACTTGAATATGCCTAGATTTCAAATAAGAAACTGTAAATAAATGCAATAATGCAATTGTGAGCTGGAAGATAAATGCTGGTAATGGAAAAGGAAAGGTGGACATGTACCAAGGTGCATAAATACCCCAGACTCTGTAGATATTAAGAGCAGAAGCAATCTATTGCTTACAGAATTTAATCAAAGAACTCTGACTTTTAAGCCCCAGGATTCTGTGTTTCCAGCTGGCTATGGAAAAAACAAAATCCATTGAGAAAAAAAGGCAATGCTTTCATTTTCCACCATTTTCAACTCTGATTAGCAAGTGCTTTTTTTTTTTTTATCCCAACATCACTTTCTTAATTTTAACTTATAAATAATATGAAACAGGTGATCTCAATTAGAAAACAGATTAGGTAAGGTCTTAATTTAAAAACATTTTTGGTTGCCTAGAATGAAAATTATATATGCAAATCTAAATGCATTTGCAGGGAATTGCTGGGAACAGAAATAAGTCTATTTAAAAGTGAAGGGTAGCTTTATACAGGCAAGCAATACAGGTAAAAAGTTGTGTGGAGGTGGAACAAACTAGTGTTCTCATCTAGTTATTTCCTGCAAATATTATCTCAAAGGGCTGCAACATATGCTGTGATTCATTAACATTACAAAACATAAGTGACACATATAGAAGGAGAAGGGATCATTGGGGAAAATGGTTAGCTGGGTTCTAAAATAAAGGCATAGTTTATTAAGGCTGCAGAGGACACTGTGGGGTTCATCAGCAAAGCCCAGTGCAAATGTCTTTCATCTAAGGGCAGCACAATATATTTGAGAAACAAATCTGAATAAATGGAGTTAAGGGAACAGTGGCATCTGCAAGAAAGCATAATGCAAATTGGATAGGGCTCCATAAAAGAGAAAGGATGATTCCCAAATGCTGATATAAATAGTGAGCAGAGAATTCAGTGGAGATGGGACAGAGACCGTGCCTCTTAAAAACACATGAATGCGCAAGAATTCTGAATGCGTCTTTTGGGCTTCTGCAACAAAGGAGATATATGAAAAGGCACTGCACCAACATCAATAGAAACAAACAGAACCAACTATTTCAGGAAGCGAGAAGCTAGGCCTTTGGGTTTATAACAACACTGAAGATGCCAGAGCCACAAACAGAATGCTAACACAAGCAAATGAGTCAAGAGACAGCGGAGGATGATGGGAAAGGGATAAAGCAGACTAGAAGGTGTGACTCCATCTAACTAGAACAGGCAGGAGGTTCCATGTACATATGGCCATAGAAGATGGTGTAAGCAAAATGAACCCCAAAATAGGGACTCAAGAGGTTTTATCTTTCTTGCTGTTGTTTTTAAATGTACTTACAATGTACTGTGTGATTTTTTTTTTGTTTCTTTTGTATATTCTTCCCCTATGGGATAACCTGTTTTCACTGTATTTGATTCCGGTGTCCTGCATCTTGTTTATATATTTTTCTAATTTGGGGAGGGGAAGGGAAATACAAAACGCTGAAATAAGGATGCAGTTTGACCCATGGTAACAATGAGATGTACAAGACACTATGTTGAAAATGAACTTTATAACTTCTGGGTTGGTAGTGGGGGGAGGAGCTGGAGAGATGGGGAGGGAAGGGTTGGTTAGGGAAAAACAAAGGAGGGGTAACAATGCTCAAGAGGAAATGTACTCATTATCTTACTCATGTAACTGTAACCCCTTTGTACAGTATATTTACAATAGAATATATATATTTAAAAAAGAGAAAGTTTTGCAATGAAGGGCCTGGTGGTCAGAGTGTTTGAAAAGAGAATCAAATCTTGTGCAGTAACTGTAACAAATTGAGAATGCTTTATCACACAAGTGAATTTTCTCAAACATTTTGAATAAAATCTTCATAAATTTCTTTAAGGCATGAGTTTTCAACAAAACTTTAAATTTATGTAACAGAAATTTGGATTGCAAGGAAAATATTAACTTATCTAATTTGAATGTTGATGTTCAAATGTTACTTTTCAATGTCATGATTATATATATATAGGAAATAATATAAAAATATAGTATATATTATGTATATGATAGGAAATTATATAAGGGAAATTACTTAAAAATACTTGTGTGCGTTTGGTGCTGGGAAGGTTGCTCAATGGTAGAGGGCTTGCCTTGCATGCATGAGGCCCTGGGTTCGATTCCTCAGCCACCACATAAGCAGAAAAAGCCGGAAATGGAGCTGTGGCTCAAGTGGTAGAGCACTAACCTTGAGCTGAAGAGCTGAGGGACAGTGCCCAGGCCCAGAGTTCAAGCCCCACAACCGCCAAAAGAAAAAAAAAATACTTGTGTGCTGAGACACATGAAAGATTATAAAAACAAAGAGTAACAATTATGCTACAAGCTAGGCAAACAGCAGCAGTGTTGACATGACATGTGTTACAGGGCACGAATGGCACGTGTCTCCGTGTGAGTGGAGGAAGTGTGGAGGAATATAGGTCCAGGGAATCACTATCACAGGGGGATGTTGGAAAATAGCATTTAAAATGACAAGGAGAAATACACAAACACTGGCTCCACTTGGAAGAAAATACCAAAAAGAATTCAAAGCACTGCACCTAGAGAAAGAAGAACGAGTATGAATGGAAAGAAGGAGCTGTCTTGGTCACGATCTGCAGTGCAGCCCATGCATCTCCAGGGAAGACTAAAATGGTTGCCAGTGGTAGCTCTACGGAGGTCTGGACTCTAGACCCTTCAAGACTTATTTTATGTTTTTACAACAAAAATTTATTATATATGCATAACTATTCTACCTATATATGTAGCATTTAATTATATGTATAAATGATGCCTCCATATATATCTATAACCAATATAGCTATCATGTGTATTAGTATATCTTTATAACAATATTATTCTGATAAGTAAATCTATATAATACATTCTGTAATTCCATTTTATTTTATTTTTTAAATTTTATTTTATTTGTGAACATACTGTACAGAGGGGTTACAATTACATGGGCAGGATAATGCGTACATTTCTTGCCAAGCATTGCAGCCTCCTCCTTTTGTTTACCCTTCACATCCCTTCCCAGCCTCCCCCCTCCCCACCAATCCCAATCCTTCTCCTTTCCCCCCCTTCCCCCCCCCCACCGACGTTGTAAAGCTCGTTTTGGACATGACAACTTGTACTTCTCATTGTCCATTTTATTTTATTTTTTATATTTTTTGGTCATAGGGTTTGACCTCTGAGCCTCAGCACTGTCCCTCAGCTCTTCAGCTCAAGGCAAGCACTCTATTACTTAAGCCACAGAGCCACTTCCGGTTTTCTGGTGGTTTACTGGAGATAAGAGTCTCATGGACTTTCCTGCACAAGCTGGCTTTGAATCTCAATCCTCAGATCTCAGCCTTCTGAGTAGCTAGGATTACAGGTGTGAGCCACCAGTGCCTGGCTGTGATTCCATTTTATGTATCAATATAATTATATCTAATATTTATCTTACTATAATTATATATTTATCTTATTTCAGAATCAATAGTGTGTCACTGTTTTCTCCTAATGAATATTCACTAGATATTGACTATATTTAAAACAACTAAATTAGGGGCTTGGGAACAACAGTCTGGTCATATGATGGTTCAGGAAGGGACTAAGGGCCTCACTGGTGAGCCATTTATTTCTTCACACACAAAGGAGAGTATGAGCATGAAGGGGAAAAACATAGCAGGCTTTCGCAGAAATGAGTAACTCGGCTAAATTAACAGTGGAATTCCACTGGAAATTCCTAGCACAAGTACGAAGTGATCAAGAGTGCTAAGAGTCACAAATGAAAAAAAACAAAAAAACAAAACTATAAGAACCCAGGTATCACTGGAAGTTGGGTAACACTGTTCCCATCAGTCACCGCCTCTTAAATCTGGCTGGGCTTCCCTCTACTTTTTAATCTGTAATGCTATCCACCACTTCTCATGGGGCCCAGGAGCTAATTAAGAGCTCTAGTTTAAAAACCTCTTCCCTTCTCACCCCTGTGGTGTCACAGCATGGATGTGGAATGGAAGGGGCAGCAGAATGAGAAACAGCAAAAGGGTATTTAATTAGGCAGAGTAAACAACATGGTCAACAGCAACTTGAAGCTAACATCTGTCTCAGAATGAGGCAGTCTGGCCACCTGCATGTGTAGCACCAGGGAAGTGTGGGCAGGAAGCCTGTGCAGAATGCGCCTTTTTTTTTTTTTTGTTTGTTTGTTTGCACCACTGGTGCTGTGTCCTTCTGCATCAGAGGCAATGAGACATTTAATAAAAGAAAACAAATAGTGATGCCGCTCTGTATCCAGGAGGAGAGTGGAAACAACCCTCCAGCTGTGCAATACTGCCATGTTTAGGCTTCATTTCATTTTACTTGTAAAATTAGCCAGGGAAATGAAAAATGTTCTACTGTGAATTCTATCAACACAGTGCACAGGGCTCTAAGTCTGCCATCTTGAGCTCTTCTGTGTGGGGGAAGAGCCAGAGAATGTCGGTTATATATTTGCCAAACTACCAAAACCCTGAAAATGAGCAAGGTTGCCAGGAAATGACAGACATTACAAAGTTAACACCAGGGCACAAGAGGTGGAATGTAATTGCAATTGATATTAGAATATTAAAAGCCCAATGCATGGAAAATTTGTCATGGCATCTCTGTCTGGTATGAACATGATGACTCTTCTGTGATGGCTACTTTCATGTGCCAAACTAAAGAAGGCCTGGCATCCCTGTGAACTTGGTTAAACACTATTCTGGGCATGCTTAGAATGATGTTTCTGGATGAGATTAACATTTGAACAAGTAGGCTCCATAAAGCAGATTATTCTGGCCCCCATCCAATCAAGCCTGAACAAATAACAACAGTGACCCTCCCCTGAATAAGAGGGAACTCATTGTGAAACACTGACTCTTCTAGGGTCTTGAGACAGTTGGCTTTGGGGCTGAAATTTAAAACATCATCTCTCTTGGTACTTGGGCTTACAGACTGGGACTAAAGCTATACTCTCTGCTAATACAGAGTGTATATCTGCTAATACAGACCTGTTAATTGCAGATCTGAAGATTTTTTCAGCCTCCATAATCAATCTATCTCTTGTTGATTGTTTCTAAAAATATTGATTAATAGAGTTTCTAAATCACTAGCAGGTAAAGTGGCTAAAAAGCACAATTTCAATACTGTGGGTTAAGTGAAGAAATGTAAAATTCTTCTTGTCCCCAATCTCTCCTTTTCCTTACCACTGCCTCCACAGAAAAACCTTACCCTTCCACTCCTGGTTTACAAACTCTTGGTTCCTTGCTGGCTTCTGGGATCAGATTCAAAGCCAGAGAGTTGGCTTCTGTGAACTGGCCCTTCCTTCCCTATCTACAACTACGCACTAATTTCATATTGGTCAAGTAGTTCTGGATTCCTGGATTCTACTCTAGTCCCAAATAAATGAAAACAGGGCCCAAGAATCTGCAGTTTTCACAATTTTGCTCAAAGATGGGTAGAAGGCTTGAAAGGTACTCATAAATTGATGTGTTCAATTGAATGCTCTTTGCACAACTTAAAGATAATTTTAAAAAGTTAACAACCCAAAGAAATAAACATTTGCTTATGACAATTTCAAAGACTGATCAGAATGTTTTGGGAACCACTGCTTTGGGAAGCACTTCAGGGAAAGAGGCACTTGTCTGTTCCTGCAGTACAACTGTGTCCTGTCCTGTTGAACTGTCTGCTCTAACAAGATTGTTAGGTGTCTGAGAACTTGGGCAGTAGAGGTACAGGTTCAGACACGGATAGGCACAATCAGGTCACTATACTTCTTTAATGACAGCAAAGATCCCAACGAGGAGACCATGGGGTTTTGGATTTTTTTTCTTCTTTTCTTTCTTTTCCATGAAAAGCAATGGAGCACCACACGCAAAACACAACTGCTCAAAAGTCAGACCTGAATATCATCAAGCTTCTGCTTCACAGAAAGGGCAGAGATGGCTGAGCATGAGGGATGCACTCAGCAGAACCAGAGTGTCAGGAATTCAACAGATAAATGACACAGGGTTCCCAACATACAAATGATAGACAAACAGGGATGGGGAATCTACAGAGCATAAACTTAAAAGACCTATCAGTCAATGTGGTGTGGCTATGACTTGGGTCTTGATTTAAACATGCCTATTAAAACCAAGAGAAAATTGGTGTGGCCTTCAAGACTGAATACATGATTTTTCACAATACAGGATGAATGTGTGTGAGAGAGACAGAGAGAGACAGAGAGAAACACAGAGACAGACAGAGAGACAGAGATGGCATTGTATGTTTTTAGAAGTGGGATCTTGCTAAATGTCAATGGCTCATGCTATTAATCCTAGCTACTCAGGAAGCTGAAATCTGAGGATTGAGATTTGAAGCAACCCTGGGCAAACAAATCTAGGAGACACTTCACAATATAAGCAGCTAAAAGCTAGAACTGGAAGCACAGCTCAAGTGATGAAGTTGTAGTCATGAGTGGAAAATCTGAGTGGAGAGCACATGGCCCCACGTTCAAACTCAAAAAAAAAATCTACACAAAACATGGCAAACAAATGAAATAAAAGGTCTTGCTTTTTTAAAGTGATACAATCTAAAACATTCATAAGTCAAAGGATACCTAGTATTTGCTTTTAAAACTCTGTGTTTAGGTCTCATATGCTGCAGCTGATAGAAGCTACACTGGAGTTAAGCACATTGCTCTTTCTGATTTTATGTGTATTTGTAAGAAACAAACTTACAAAATTTATAGATTATGGATTCTATATCATGGTATCTGAAAGCTCCCTTAGTCCATGGAGGTTTGGATGTTTGGAGGGGCTGTGACCCATCACAAAGGAGAAATAATAGGTTGGCACCCTCTGACGCTAAGACCTTTCCTGGTGACTGGTATTAACAAACTGAACACTTAGGTGAAGACAATTGGTCTTTTAGCTAGAAATGTTCACAAAAGATTGCCAAGATCACTTGTGAATATGTCTTTAAATGATATCTTCCTCTCCCTTCTTCAATGTAGCATGTGAATGTTAAGATCATTGTGTCCGAAGGACTTTCGGCTCCGCACACAAACCTGGCAGTAATTTATATCAACTTTGTTGTCTGACAGAATTATGGGGAATTTACCTTTAGCTGTGTTAAAGAGTTAAAAGGTACAGGCAGGGGCAATCTACACTGAGATTTCTTCAGTGAACCTTGAATCTTTTTTTTTTTCGGGGTGGGGGGGGTGGTTCTGGTCGTGGAGCCTGAACTCTGGGCCTGGGCGCTGTCCCTCAGCTCTTCAACTCAAGGCTAGAGCTCTACCACTTGAGCCACAGCTCCACTTCCGGCTTTTTTTTCTGCTTATGTGGTGCTGAGGAATCAAACCCAGGGCCTCATGCACGCAAGGCAAGCGCTCTACCGCTGAGCCACCTTCCCAGCCCTATTTTTTTTTTAAACCAATTTAAACTGTCAGTGTAATGGTAAGCCACTTAGACTATCCTTAGTGACAATGATACTCTGAACCAAGAATTCTATGTAGTAATAATGAGCAATTGTAAAGAATCATTACCACGGTCCAATATATCAGGATTTCATCAATCATTTTGCTTCCTTAATAGTCACAGGTTATTATAATATGTTTCTTTCTTGGTTTTTGTCAGTCATTGGACTTGAACTCAGGGCCTGGATGCTGTCCCTGAGTTCTTTTGTTCAAGGCTAGTGTACTACCACTTTGAACCTCAGAGCCACTTGCAGTTTTCTGGTGGTAAATTGGAGATAAGAGACCCACAGACTTTACTGCCTGGGCTGTCTCTGAACCACGATCTTCAGATCTCAGCCTCCTAAGTAGCTAGTATTATAGGAGTGAGCCACAGTGCCCAGCTTACTTTCTTGATTTCTATATTCATTTTATTTTTTTGGAAAGGAAGTCCACTGAGTGAGCATCTTATTAATTTCCAAACTCATAAAATGTGATTTACATAGACATTGAACTTGAATTGAGAAGAATGAGTGCTTGGTAAAATGACAGACACAACAGTGACTCCAAAATTTCAGAGTAATGAAATGAAATTATCCTCTGTTTATGGGAAAACACTTGTAAAAAGTATACCTTATTTGTACAATTTTCCCTACTTAGGATGAATAGTGTCAAGCCCATGCAATCATTTATCTGTTATTCTGACTTACTTATTTTTTTTTAAGCAAAGCAATAGGCAGCAATAAAAAAAAAAATAAGAGGAAGCAGAAAAAGGAAAATGAGAATGGAGAAGCTCAGCGACTATGGAAAGCTGGGAGACACCGATGAATGAGCCACGCACGTGGCTGACTACTAGCTCACAAAATAACTCTTCCCATCTAGGAAAAGGACTTGATCTGAAATCTTTTTAAAGCACTAGCTCCTTGGTACGGAGATCAGAATGGAGGCTGCACAAAAATGTTATGGATCCCAAACTGGAGTAAATAGGATTGAGCCAGAATGGCAATGATCAAATAGAAAGGGAACTGCCTTCCATCCCTACCTATGCCTCTCAGAGACAACAACCTTGCACCTCTAAACCAGCTACCACTGGGGCTACAACAGGACCTTTACAATAACAAGGAAACCAGCCTCTGCAGCTCCCATATACCTGAAACACCAAGGGTTTTAACTGGAGTTGAAGGGGTCATGAACCTTCAATGTACAGGATCACAGGCCTTTGGAGCTTTTTTAATGTCTAAAAAAATGGAGTTAGTGTTGTCAAATGTATAGTGTTCACAGGGCCTAGGACTGCCTGAGAGGTAGACGACTCTTTTTTAGTACAATATGTAAAATTTCTCACACTAAAACAGAAATTATAAATGTGATGCTCATGTCACTTTAAAATGGTTAGTTTTTTTAATAAAAAAAAAAGGCTTTTAAAAATAGTTTTAGGTCCATGGGAAAATTGGGCAGAAATACAGACTTTTATATACCAGAATGCTCCTTTGTCCCTGGCACACACAAAATGTCCCTTACTATCAAAAACTAGCAAGAGAATGGTATGTTTGTTAGAATCAATGCACATACACTGACACATCAGTCTCAGCCCAAGTCCTTAACTCTCTTAGCTGCAGTGTTATACTTTCTCTGGGCTTCAAAATACTTATCAACTATTAATTGTACCATCACAGATCAGTTTCACTGCCCTAAAACTCATCTCTGTCCTAGATTTACATCCCTCATCTCCTGACAAACAAGGTTTCTTTCATTTTCGCCATAATCATGTGTTTTCTAGACTACCTTATAATTGGAATCACACCATAGGTCAACTTTTCAGACTGGCTTCTTTCACTTAGTAGTAGGCATTTATGTTTCCTTTATGTTTAACAGCTCATTTCTATTTGGTGCAGAATGTGATATTCCACGCCCCTGTATATACCACATTTTTATCAAGTAAATTATTTAATAAAATGTGTATAATAGCCAGGTGCCAGTGGCTCATGCCTATAATCCTAGCTACAGGCGGCTGAGATCTGAGGATCGTGGTTCAAAGCCAGCCCAGGCAGGAAAGTCCATGAGACTCTTCTCTCCAATTAACCACCAGAAAACCGGAAGTAGCACTGTGGCTCAAGTAGTAGATAGAGTGCTTGTCTTGAGCACTGAAGAGCTCAAGGACACCACCCAGGCCCAGAGTTTATGCCCCATGAATGATTTTTTTAAGTGTATTATATAATTAAAATGATTAATTATTGAATTAGCATACATTTGTAATATAAAGAAGTTTCATTATGATAGGTCCATAGGCAGGCATACACTCTATACAGGTGGACCCATTGCAACAATGAGATGTACAAGTCATTATGTTGAAAACGTACTTTACAACTTTGGTGTTGGTGGGGGGGGGAAGGGGGGTTCGGGGAGGATTGGGGGGGTGGGGGGAGGATGGGAAGGGATGGGAAGGGGAAACAAAGGAGGAGGCTACAATGCTTGATAAGAAATGTACTCATTATCTTGCCCATGTAATTGTAACCCTTCTGTACAATATTTTCACAATAAAAAAAAGGAAATGTACTCGTTACCCTACTCGTGTAACTGTAACCCCTCTGTACAATATTTTTACAATAAAAAATGTAAAAATAAAAAAAATCCAGTCACCTACTGGTTACTTGGGTATTTTGACAATTACGAATAAAAGGGTCATGCACATTCAGATGCAGGTTTTTCAGTGTTTTGAGTACCAAGGAACAACACTGTTGGGTTTCATGTTTAACTTTGTAAGAAACCATGAAATTCTTTCCAAGTGCCTTTTGGTTTCAATAGAGCAATAAGTAAGGGTACTTCCTTTCCTCTTTATGCCTCCATTTGGGTTTGAAAGCTGTTATACTCCTAGAAAACATTTGCTTTTGCTTTTCTCTTAAAACTAGAATTGCCCATGGAAACTAAGGCGGGAGTTTTCCTTTCAGCTGAGAACTTACTCATTGATGAAATATCCTATAGCTCCAACTTGAAATAATAGGATTTTTAGAGAACAAAATTTGATGTAAGTTAACCCTAGAATCACAGCATATGTTCCAGCTGTATGAAACACCCAAATGGAACAGCCCCCAAATTCTAGCTCAATTTCCTCTAACACTTCAACAACAACTTATTGTCTTCAAATATGCTTTCATACTGATGATGGTGGCAATAGTTTAGTAACAGAAAACAGCCTGTGTGAATATGAATAAGCAGAAACTAGAAGAAAAACACTCAAAAGCCAAATGAGAAAGAAAATGATTCTTTCTTTGAGATATTCCTTTAATCTTTTGACTGTGTTTGACAATAGTTTTCTCATTACACATTTTGTAAGATCAGCAAAGGATAGAAGGAAATTAAATTAAGCATGGATTCCAAGTATCTTTCTTATAGCCAAATAAATGAAGAAATTCAGAAAACCTGGGGATTTTTTTTAACCTCCTGAAATTTACTTTGAAATTAAAAGGGCTCAACCTGCAAAACGTCTAAATCAAATGATTGTGTTGTTAGAAATTCAAGGTTTGAGAACAAAATGAAATTGAAGTAGGACGAATCACTGCTGTTAGTGAGAAAAAAAATAACTTGACTGTGTTGCAGGCACTATAATTCAGAAAAGTGGCTGTGGGCAGTGGGTGGGAGTGGGGTTCCACCCATACGGGAAGCTGTTACTAAAACCTGTATTTGGTAGAGAAGGCATTTGAACTATCAAGACTTTATTTTGGAAAACAACTCTTCATTTAGGTCACTGCTTCCATTAGAAAGGATCATACCTATACACTCTGAACATACTATTACTATGAGAAACAGAAGAGGGAACACCAAGAATCACCCTGGTACTCAGAACTAAGCTCTGGTATTCTCTGTGGACTGAAAACAAGTTGAGAGAATACCAACACCAGACAAGGCTGACTGTGTCTGTGAAGGTACAAACAGACCAAAACACAAACAAAAATCCACTCCCTAAGCAGTTCTGAACAGACAAAAACACAAAACTTGGACAAAGCCTGATGATGATCAAATAGCCCTTCAACTAAGCTAGTACCAGTGACTGCTACTTTCCTAAGTCAGTCATATTTTAAATCATACTTCAGTGTCTAATCCAGAGTAAAGGCCTATTTTCTCATACACTCATCCAAATCACCAAACATAAACCCAATCCTAAAATAACTTCTTCAGACTTCATACTGAGATGCCTCCATAGCTCCCCATAGTATATGTGTTTTTGTTGTTGCAAACAGCCAGCAGATCTAACATTGTTAAACAGTAGGTGCATTCCTGGGAATCTTTGACTGAAAAACACTGACACTCAGCTATTCTCTCTCTCTAGATTTATCCCTGGCCTTCAGGGGATTGCATCAGGCCAGCTGGGAGGATCCACAATGGAAAGATTTGCAGTCAGAAAAAATTAACTGGCTCTAGATAAGAGCTATGATAAGAGAGCCATGGAAATATAGAGGAACTGTGCTCTTTTCCTAATGATCTCACACTTCACCTTGGATGAATAGTTCTACCAAGATCAAATCCTTCAGAGAGCTATTTCTACTTCTCTAACTATAATTTTAGAGGTCGAAGAAAGACAGATTCCCAGCAAAACATTAATATCTTCTAGAAACCATCATGAATGAGAAATGTCAGCGTCTCTGTTCTCAGATATGAATTTTGCAAGGAAGTATGGTGAGCTGCGATACATGTTTTTACTCTTTATGATAGCTGGGTGGTGGCAAACTTTGCCTTCTCTTGGCTCTTAAACCTCAAGCGTATCATAGCCTCTATCATTGCCACTGTTACCAGCAGCAGCAGCACCAATGCCTCTGGCACAGTTACCCACCACAATCTTCACTATCATCACTTCGCTGACATTTTTGAGTGTTTTTCTCTGTATAAGATTCCAGAATAAGTCCATGATCACATTGAATCTTCAGACTGGCTCTAGGAAGAAGGTATGGTTAATGTACTCATTTTACAGGTAAGGAAACAGAAGCAACACATCAAATAACTTAGACAGAATTGAGACTGAAGATAGATGCTCTGCTCCAGGCTCACACGTTTAGCTAGTAAGGTCCCTCTGACCTATTATACTAGTGCTTTAGCTAATGAGGTGAAAATGGAGAAAGGTAGCTTTGGGCTGTGGCCTGCCCCAGTACTTTCAAGAAAACTTCCTAAAAATTCCCCAGGTTTTCATTTCCAAAGCGGGTTGGATTATTCTGGAAAGCTTTATGATTTTAGAGGATTTCTTATGTTTTCCTTAATTACAGTTATTCCCTAAAATGACAGACAATTAGAATGATTAGTAGAAATGTTTTCAAGTAGATAATAATGTTCTCTGAAATTAGTAACCCAAAATGTATCTCTCATCAATGAACAAAAACAAAACAAAAATTCTCATTAATTTGGAGGCTAATTTGGGCAAATTCAGTGAAGGTAAAGTACGTGTGAAGTACCACGGAAGATTAAGAATTTAATCAGATGTTGATTCCAAGTAAGCCATGAGGACAATAGGGAAGATGTAAAACATATGCATCTCTTGGTAGAAGCAAGGCTGAAGAAGCAGAGGTGAAGCCTCAAGGCCTACCCAAACTTCAGCCAACTATGGACTATGATATTGATACTTTTATTGCACAGAAATATTTGCATCTGTTGAATCTCTGATGATTAAAAAAAACTATTTGTACTTATATTTTTATTTTGTTATTCTGAGTTAATAGTCACGCATTGCATAAAAGTACTGATAAGTGATGGAATAAAAATAACTGATTGCACTGTATTCATAAACTGATTTCTTGAATGGTAATTATTAAAGATAATACAAATATCATTCAAAATAACTGGCCCTCCATTATCAACAGTCTGAGGAAGAGTGCATTCTCTACATGTGGTTCCAATTGGGATGTTTTAGGCACATTCAATAAATAGGTAACACCAAAAGGATCTATTAGAATGTGATATCCATTTGTACATACATATAATATTTACACACTATGCACGTGTGTGTGTACATATAAATACATCTGCTTTGTAGAATATATACAATATTTAATGCCGAGAAATTCCTTTAAAGACAGTCTGAGTTTATATTCATCGGTAACTCATACAGGATGACCTTTTAAACTTTGGAATATTAATATATTTTCAAAATAAGTCTTCAAACTATGCTATCTTATTTTTTTTTTGCCAGTCATGGGGCCTGAACTCTGGCCTGGGTGCTGTCCCTCAGCTCTTCAGCTCTTCAGCTGTCCCTCAGCGCTCTACCACTGGAGCCACAGCGCCACTTCCAGCTTTTTCTGCTTATGTGGTGCTGAGAAATCGAACCCAAGGTCTCATAAATGCGAGGCAAGCACTCTACCACTGAGCCACCTTCCAAGCCCCATATCTCATATTATTAAAATACAACAGTAAGCAATTAAGATTCAGAAACATATATTATCTATGATGTATTTAAATTAACCATCATAATAAACATCTTTCCTTCACCTAAAAATGTATAAGATTATTCTCAGTGCCATGGTCACTTAAGAGTGAAAAAAAGGCCACTGTGTTGCTAACCGGTTTATTAAATTCCAGAACACTGCTTGGCAGGTGCTTGGTATATACCAGAATAAACAGAAAAAAACAAACAAACAAGTGGTGAAGCTCAGTTCACATTGTAGTGGCAATCTTAAAAGATGATATTTCTCCAAAATAAATGACATTTCTTCATAGGATGACCCAATTAATAGGAGTCAGCTGATTGGGGCTGGGAAAGCGGTTCAGTGATAGAATGTTTGTTTCACATGCACAAAGCCCTTGGTTCGATTCCTCAGCACCACATAAACAGAAAAAGCCAGAAGTGGTGCTGTGGCTCAAGTGGTAGCGTGCTAGCCTTGAGCTGAAGAGCTGAGGGACAGTGCCCAGGCCAAGAGTTCAAACCCCACGACTGACCAAAAAAAAAAAAAAAAAGAGTGGGCTGATCAAGAGAGGGGGCTTGTTCTAGAAGGCATGTAGGTGTAAGCTGAGGATTGGTCACTTATAAGGTCTGAGACCTTTATCCTCTCCAAACACAACCTACTGTAAAATGGAGGTGATAACCCCACAGGTTGGTTGTGAGAAGTGAAAGGCAAGATACTGAAACACTTTTACATGCATGCTATACACAGAAAATCCAAGGAAAGGCAGACATGTAGGTACTATGTAGATACATATGGAATTGCTGATATCCCTCTAGTTCAGTTTCTTATGATTCAGCCTAAGAATCATAGTATCTAGCAAATAGAGTGTGTGTATATATATATATACCTTTGACATATTATATATAACATATATAAATTTATATTATATATTATACTTGTGGGTATACACACACACACATATATTTTTTTTTTTTGCTTAAAACAACTCAACAGCCAGAGACTTGAGTGTACTTTTATCTTGTTACCTCTTCTGTTTTATCTTCTGACCTGTCTCCTGGGCTGTTGTCAGAGCTGGGAGGAAGAACAGCCAGAGCCTTGGATGCATATTACACATGGAGAGTGTTGCTGGCAGAATCCCCCAATGCCTGAAGGCAAGGTTCTGCCCTCAACAGGTCAGTTGCAGCAAATTAGTTCCAGTTGGGTTAAGAAGACAGCAATAGTGACACCCACCCAAGCAAGGTTTTATGGCTCTTTGTGAACAGAAGTGCCAAGGAGAACATTTGTGTATGATATGGAAAGCCATCTGCGGCCAGAGTCTGCAAAAACTGGTTCCAGTCATAGTTATAAACAAGTGTTTGCCAGGTAACAAACACTGGGTAGTGCTAATACAAACATTGGTAAGTTAGTGCTGATGGTTAAATTTATTCCTCCATTTGCCATTATTACATTCTTACGTCTACCTTTTATGAGAGTATCTTAAAATGCTACAATTTCTAGCCCTCACAACTCACTACCACCATTAGACACAAGACTAATAATAGTCCTCTCTCTAAATTAGAAAATTAATCTCTAAAACATCTCAGGATGGAAATTTCCTTTTCTACCCACCATTTTAGACAATAATATTTTTAATATAGTTACTATCACTTGGAAAGTACCAAAATGATGTCTTTAGTCTTAATATGATAACATTTTACACATTTTTCTAATAAATGACAAGGTCTAAATCTTAGAAATATTTTCAAGCAAGGAAGATCAAGATACAAATACTTGCTTAAACCCTATCAGGTTGAGAAATTTTATAGTGTTTTATTTCCTGCTTTAATAATGTCAAATAATTGCTTCAAAGCAAACATCACATTATATATATATATATATATATATATATATTAGCTACTATAATGTTGTACTGGAAATCACCTATCTATATGTGTTTATGTATTTACATTGTACTTCAAGATAAAGTTTCATAGAGAAATTTAAACATGCTCTTACAGGAAAAGCAAGGTCTTCTTATTCTTTGTATTTTATATAATACCTAGTATTGTCTCCAGCATGTGCTAGGAATTAAACAAATGTTTGTTGATGCAAATCATATAAGTAGTTCAGTTATGTTAGTTTTCACCTGAAGATATACTAAATCAAGCAGTGACTTTTGATTCTGTAAGATCAAATGAAAAGTCACAACAGCTACACGAAATAAATGCAAGAGCCTTGGATTAATTTTCCACTAGAGTAAAGGTGGATTAAACTTACTCTTTGAAAAGAAAAGATGATATTTTAAGACTTAACACTTAGTATTAGGTGAAATGTATTATCTTCAAACTTAAGTGCCTATTTCCCTAAGGTAAAGCACATTTTTCAAAGGCTGGTGCCACAGCTAAGTTGCAGTCACAAATAGACAAATGGGCCCCTGTATATAAGCAGAACTGGGGTTTGGATAATTGTTCCCAGGGATCAGTGTGTTAACGGCTTGATCTGCAGGGGGAAGTTGAGATGTTGGGACATTTAGAAAGTGGAGTTTAGTTGGGAGAAAGACAGGACATTGGGGTCATGCCCCTGCAGGGGATGTTGGCACTTGTACTCCTTGCTGTCTCTCTACTTCCTGTCTCTCTACTGCCATGAAGTGGGCAGATTTCCTCATTAGATGCTCATGCCATGATAGCCAACCTAACCACAGATCCAAAAGGGGCCAACTGACCATGGACCTCTCAAATTGTGAGCCAAAATAAACCACTCCTCCTTTCAAGTTGACCATCTCAGGCAACATGTTCTAGTACACAAAGCCAACCAACACAGCTAGAGACATGAACATTAAACTGTTCATTAACAGATGGTGTTTTCATATGGTGAAGCAGTGAAATAGAAAGTGCTGAAGAATAAATGTGGCTCCATATGAAAGAACAAGAATGAAGGACTGCCTGAACTTTGCTCTGACTCTGGCAGCTGGAAGAGGAAGCCAACAGTCACCAAGTGCCATGCTGGAAAGGTACTTCACATGACCCCACCACCACTGGTAGTACAACCAAGTGCCACACAAATTTCATCACAACACTGAGAAGCTAAGCTAGGAATCACCTAAGTTATTTTCAGTTAGTACACAAGAACATGCTGAGTTTTAAACCATCAGTCTCCATGTTTCCATTGAAGATGAAATTGTATAAGTAAGACAGCTCAGGGTAAGTAAAGAAATCCATTGCTAGTTCTACTATTTTGTTAAAATAATCAAACCTTTGAAATAGCTTCATCAAGAAGGATCACCACTGTGTGAATGTCTAGAGTCCTGTTTGACTTATCATGTCCAAGTTTATTTTTTGCTTTAACTATCCATTATGTTTACATGTAGATTTATATGCACATTCTTACAAATGAGGGAAAACATGCAACCTATATTTCTTTGGGTCTGGCTTACTTTGCTTAATGTAATTTTTTCCAAGTGTTTCCATTTCCTCACAAATGGGGCAATGTCATTGTTTCTAATGGAAGCGTAGAATTCCATTGTGTATACATACCACATTTTCTTGATCCATTTATCCACTGAGGGGCATACATTCACTCAAGTGAGACCAAAGGAGGATATTCTTAGGAGAGGATCACAAAGGCTCAATAGCTATGTGCATATGATCATATAAAGTGATGCTTATTGAAATGAACTCAAAGAAATGCAAACAAGAAGCTTTTTATTTTTGTGTGTGTGTGTGTTTTTCCTGTTTTCCCTCTTTTGTCACTGCTTTTGACTTCTGTACCTTTTGTCTTGGGGGAAGCACAGAAGGTAGAACCAAGAGTGGACAAATGCGGCAGTGATACTCACTGGACACTACGTTGAACATGAACTTCACAACTTGGAGGGAGGGAAGTATGGGAAGGAACTGGGAGAAACAAAGCAAGAGGTGACACTGTTCAAAAAGAAATGTCATGTCGAAAACGAACTTTACAACTTTGGTGGGGGGGGGAGGATTGGGTGGGGGGCTGGGGGAGGCTGGGAAGGGATGGGAAGGGTAAACAAAGGAGGAGGCTAGAATGCTTGATAAGAAATGTACTCATTATCTTGCCCATGTAATTGTAACCCCTCTGTACAGTATTTTCACAATAAAAAAGAAATGTACTCATTACCTGACTTATGTAACTGTAACCCCTCTGTACATCACCTTTATAATAAAAAAATTAATGTTAAAAAAAGAAGGATCACCAAGTAAGTTTTTTTCTTGAAGGAAAATTCTTCAGTTGAGTTTTCAGCTTATGCCATCCTAGGATGAAGTTAGAAGTCTCACAACTCTTCCAAACCTCAGTCTTAATCAGGACCTCTTCAAATGTATTACTCCATAGTCTAACTCAAAATGCACATATGGCCCAACTCTGGAAGTTATTCTTCCTTAGGACAATTTTATATTGAGGTGTCTGAAACTCTTAGGGGCTGCTCATGGTCAGGAATTTCCTAGTCTGCACTTTCTCCAAGTACCCCATACATCCCTTCCTCTTGGCGTACTGGTCCTAAATAGACCACACAGACAGGCACTTTCAACTTAGTTGATTTTATTTCCAATAAATCTTATGATTCTTCCTCTTAAAGAAGAGCATCGGAAAGAGGCCCCCTGAAGGCTGTGGACAGTAAAGTAAGTTATTTGAACTTTTGGCCCTGTCGGCGGCCTCTGTGCTTACTTACAAAGGCAAGAGAAAGATCAACGGTTAAAGGCTCCCAGTTACCATATTCTGCAGTTCCACTACTCCCAATTAAACAGTTGGCACAAAGATTCAGATTCTGACCAAATAAGCAACCATATTCCCAAAAGAAATACAGACCAGATAAAGCAGTCAAAAATAGGTATTGGCAGTACGGTAGTCAGAAAAACAACAGTTGCTTAAAGTGAGTTCTACATGTAGCTGGCTTGGGAGATTAAATTAAAATAAGTCCAGTGAAGCCTATCCAGGACCAAAATAGGCCTAAGTCTGTTTGCTTCCAAATGTCTTGAAAAAGCAACAGTGATGCAATACTATAAATCTTGAGTTAGTTAATTCTGAGTTTTTTTTTTCTTCAGCAAGCTTTTGTACCTTCCTCCTATATTACACACCATCTGCCTATGGTGAATATTTTCTCACATCCTGCTTCCTAACCTACAGGAAAAAAAAATGAATCTTAAAAAAATCAGGGAAAAAATGTTCTGCCAGATTAGAGGGAAATAAGGAGTTATACTTCAAATAAACTGATAGCATGACTTTACCATAGACTCCTTCCATCTCCTGTGTTAACGAAGCAGTACTGTTATGCTCACCAACAAAAATAACCAGGTTAAGAGAAATCATTCTTGCCAATCAATCAGATGGAAGATTTGCTACACAGAGGAACAAAATAAATAAAAAACTTAATTCTGTTACCTCCAAGTGACTTCGCCTCTCAGCAATCACACGTTCGTCTTTGTTTCCAAATAGTTTCTTTGGGGGGAATTCCAGGGCTGTAAGCTGAAAGACATGTTTTTAAAGAGATGCATTATTATTACACCTATGATCTTTGTGTTACCATTAAATTGTTATTTGCAATCTCTATCATGGTTGAAGTTTAATGGCGGGTCTCTCTTTGCTTGGTCACCACTGACCTGTACGACCTGAAAAGATGAAGCAATCTGGGGTTCATGCCCACAGTGGTCAAATGAGCAGACAGACAGTGAGAACCAGTAGGAAGGACTGAGACAATTTTCAGCATTTTTTCTCATACAATATCTGATTTTATGCCATATGGTGTTTTATAATTTTTGTTTTTTAAAACACAAGTTTGTTCTTTCAGTTCTTCTCTTTACTGAATTTCATTTACTTTTGTGTTAGGAGTTTGAAAACTCATTCTACACACTACCCAAACACTTGTAAAATAGTTCTTAGACAATTACTATGGCCTTCTATACAGTCTATCTTGCCTTTTTTAAAGTTACTATTGCAAATGAAGACTAGTCCTGTGAAAATAAGACTTCTTGTTGAATCTTTCCCTTTATTTCCTAAAAAATGCAAGGTTTAGAATTAGTTTTAGCCTGGTATTGAAATTTCATAGCTATTTTCTTTGGTGCTTATCTTCTTGGATGTATAAAAATTAAAATTTTTTAAAAAGAATCTGAGGCTAGAAAGGCCTCTGTAATGTGGTAAGAACCTAGCCAGCCAAAATTGCTTTGGCAGAATGAATGCTAAGTAGCAATAATTGCTGGTGTGGATAGAATTCACTATTTCCTTCTTTTCTTACTGTGGGTCCAGACAAATTGAAGCCAGTGAAGCATTATTATGAAAAAAAAAGTATATTTCTTCCATAATGGAGAGTGCAAAATGCCACAAAATTCCTACTTCATACTTATGCAAATCACTAAGTTGATTTAAATTTATATGTCAAAAATTAAGGACTAGAGTTTATATATGATCATTTTAAGACACAGGATTAAAGTATACTAGACATACAGAGATGTATACACATACCAAGGAACAACCTGGAGAATTTTCAGGATTTCAGCACACTATGTAGCCACCACACTACCCAGTCAGGTCAGTACCCAGATTAAAATAAAAAGACATTGCCAGCTTCCAGGAACCACATGTGTTAGCTCTAGTCCTTGCCTCCCACCTCTGTGAAGGTTACCACTGGCTTGACTGACCTCTAAAAGCAAGGGCTGGTTCTTTTGTTTCTGAAGATCCTGTAAAGTGTACCACACCATATGAGGCCTATTCTGTCTACCTTCTTTTGTTCAGCTTTATGTTTGTGGGGTCCATTTGCATCGATATGTGAGGTAATAGCTTGCTTATTCTCATGCACCATGTCCCACTATCTGAACCTTCCATCACCTGTCCGCTCATTCTTTTGATAAGTAGGTCTTTTCTGTTCCTAGATTTTGGGACTTGTGTTGCTATGACCTTTTTTTTCCTTTACTTTTAATGATAGACATATGCATGTAATTCTTTCTATTAGTATTGTTTGGAGTGAAAATGCTGGCTCACTTGATATGCTGGGTTCAGCTATATTCAAAGCTACTGAACAGTTTTTCTGAAGCAGTTTTTCTAACTACTACTGCTACTAGAAGTGAGTGAGAGTTTTAGTTGTTCCTGATCCTCGTAAGTACTTGGAACTGTGTGTGGGCTTTTCCATCTTAGCATCCTGGTGGTATGGAGACATTCTACTGTGATCCGCAGTTGCAGTTCTCTGATGCCTAATGATGCTGAACATCTTATCGGATAATTGGCCTTCTGGTTATTAATTTTTAGCAACTGTAACTTTTTGTGTCTGTTTTAAAACTTCATCTATCTTTTCCTTAGTAATTCTCCCTTTACAGTTATCTCAAGGGGGCACTGAAGACTCAGTCCTTTTTCAAAGTTAGTTTATCACTTGGGCTAGTGTTTGCTCCTGTCATACTCTAGCTCTCTGTCAAAGCTGAGAAACTTTGGCAGGGAAGGGGGTAAGGAGAAAGGAGTGGCGGAGACAGAATAAAATGGATCTCCTCCTCTTCTCTGTGCCTCACCAATGTTCCAATTTTGTTGTTAATATCCTACTTTAAAGTTAATTCAAGAAAAAAGAGAAAGATCATGGCATGGAGATAAAGCAGACTTGGTTTGAACTTTAGATTGACTACTTGCTAACTAGCTGCTTTTCTGAGCCAGAGTATTTATTCTCTCTTGAAAAAGACCAATGATACTGAACTTGACAGAATTTTATGATGATTTAGTAAAGAAGAGTGAACACAAGTTAGCCACAAATTACTAGTTGTAAGAGATCTGGTAACTTGAGTAAGAGCATTATTTCTACATGCCCTCATGTTCTCTGTGTATCCGCTGGAGGGGTTGCTTGGCTCCAAGGAGCAAGAAGTTTTCTGGAATCTGGCCTTTTAGTGGCACAGATACCTCTTCCCCACATTGCAATTGAGAAAAGTCAGGTATGCCAGAGTATGTCTTCAGAGATTATTCAGCCTCCATTTCACCCTATACAAATGTGCTTTCCTGACACAGTGCTGCCAAAAGCTTGACAACTGTGCTCTCCCAGTTGGTTGCTTTGTCATTTTCTTATGAGGCAATATGGGCTCTGTCAATGGAAATTTATAGTTATACTCATGTGCTCAATCAGAAATGGTACACTAAGAAGACTGGAGGTAGCTGACCCAGACAGGAAGCAAGCATTCATATTACCCAGAGAGATACTCATTCCTCAGAGGAAGTCTGTTAATATCCAGCCTAGGAGACAATTATGTATAAATGATAACAATGTTGTTCTGATTTTGGAAGGAAAAGAAAAGATGAGCTGACAGGTATATATGCATAAAGACAATGACATTCAACAGTTTAACCGAAGAGTAAAGAAACACAGGTCCAAAGTAAGTGACGTTAAAAAGGCTGGGTGTCGTGAATCAAGAACAAGTATCCAAGAGGATAGAATCTGGGTTTTCAAGACAATGCTGCACCAGGTAGGTGCCATGTGTACCACAAGGGTGGGTGCTGTGTGTAGAAGTAGGTATAAAGCCTGTGGAGATCCAGGATGAAGAGGAAGGAGATGGCCATAAGTATACTAAACCAGAAACACAGATGTATGGCTGCTAGGCCATGAGCCTAGTTCCAAGAGCCGTGAACAGAACCTCAATGGGGATCTGAAACCCAGCAAAACAACAGAAGGACAGTTGTTGGCATAGCAGTGGAGAGCAGCAGGAAGGGGACAGGGTGGAGAGGTGAACTTCCAGGAAGTTCACCCCAAATGCAGATTAGTTGGTTCTTGTCTAATAAAAAGATAAAAAAATGTTCGCTTTTCTTATACCTAGTTAAACAGGAGGGAAGCAGGTTGTATGCTCCCAGTGGTGGGACCAAAATATGAAGTCAAAGCCAGGATGCACAGTATACAACAAGACATTGCCTCCAGTAAAGCCATTCTGCTTGCATATGTAATTATGTTTTCCCATTGCAGCATGAGAGGATCCCTGTTCCAGGATAGGGATCTTTAAAGAGAATCAGCCCTCTGTCAGTGGCTCCTGCCTATAATCCTAGCTAGTTAGGCAGCTGAGACTTGAGGACTGTGGCTTGAAGCTAGCGGAGGCAGGGAAGTCTGTGAGACTCATCTCCAGTTAACCACCAAAAAGCTCTAAGCGAAGCTGTGCCTCAAGTGGTAGTGTGCTATCCCTGAGGGGGTAGGGGGAAAAAAGCTAAGCTCAAGGATAGCATCTAAGCCATGAGTTCAAAGCCTAGGGCACGCATGAGAAAGGGGTTAGGGGAGAGGAGAGAGAGAGACAGAGAGACAGTCAGACAGAGATAGAGAAAGAGGCAGAGAGAGGAGAGAGAGAAAAGAGAAAAAAGAGGGGAGAAAGGGCAGAGAAGGAGGGAGAGGGAGGGGGGAAGGAAGGAGAAGGAAAAGGAGAGGGGGAGGGAGGAAGAGAGGGAGAGGGAGAGAGAACCTAAGCAGTAATGGTTAGGCCATGCTATCTATTACCTCAGGCTAAATGAGATACAATCTGCAACTTTGTAAGCAAAAAAAAAAAAGTCAGAATTCCACCTGGTCAAATCCAGTAGAATATCTATTTTTCTAAAAGCATTCATAGCAAGATGAAGTGTCTTGTATTTCAAAGACTTGAAATAACAGGCACAGAAAGGCATTTGGAGAGTACTCTGTCTGCTTTCATCTGTGGGCTTCACGGTTTTAGTTACCCTGGGTGTGAAATTTTCAAATGGAAAACTCCAGAACTTAATTTGTGGGACTAAAAT
Source organism: Dipodomys ordii (assembly GCF_000151885.1). Classification (NCBI taxonomy): domain Eukaryota; kingdom Metazoa; phylum Chordata; class Mammalia; order Rodentia; family Heteromyidae; genus Dipodomys; species Dipodomys ordii. The sequence goes on along the minus strand of NW_012267229.1, from coordinate 654,460 downwards.
TGCCCACTCTTCTGAACAGTGTAATGAAGACTCATGTCTCTTTATTCTGTCCTGACCACATGTTGAATCTTTCTTGTGCCAATGTATTCATGCTGTATATGCTACCCACCCATTCATCACTTCATCACTGCTACCAGATCAACTGTGGCAGTATCACAGGGCCAGGTCCATTGAACCCTTACAGTTTGTCTTCACAGTAGTGTAAGAGTAGTGATACTAGTAATTTGGACAGACCAAAGCAAAGAGCACTCTTTGAAATGAAACGATTCCTTATGATTTAATAAGCAATGTACTGAGTGCCATTTTGAGTGTGAGAATGCTCATTTGTATAATTTTACAGAGCACATTATATAATTTTTGTTAGAGTATATGGGGCATTTGTATTATGCTGTTAATTTTTCCCTGGGTCGAACCTATAAATTAAAATGTATGCATAAGAAGAAAGCTTCACCTATGTAGGATTGGTAGTATTTGTGGTTTCAGGTATCTGTCCACACAAGGACTTGGAGCATATGCCCTGTGGACCATGAATGACGACTAGAGTTGCCCACACAGAACCATTTTATAGTCCCATTCCTAATCCAATTTTCTAGAAGGCAAAAAACTAAAACTAAAATAGACCATCAACATCTTTACTTGTATTGGCTTCCTCAGCTCCAATAAATGAAGCCCTGAAAAATGGAGAAAGAAGGGAGCCTAGTGCTGGACTGCTATCTCCCCAAACTGGAGAAAGGAGAACTGAGGCAGATACTCCTTCCTCCTGAAAATGATGATGCAGCAAAAACCCTCCCAACAGCAGTGATGAGGTCCCAGGGAGAAAACAGGCCTGATTTTCTTGGTAAGTACAAAGCTACAACTTTACTTGTTTTTAAAACAGAATAGCAAATGCAGTGCTCAAAGGTCTCATGTCTGAGTTGGGAATTAATTAAGCTACCTAAATAGCCTAAAAACAGAACAAGTTACCAAGATCAGAAAAGCAACTGACCAGGATAAATAACTAGGCCTGGGAGACCAAAGGAAAAATAAAAACAAAAATAAAATACGTTTCTATTTTGCTGAAAGAACTGTTGTCTGAAATGTAACACTTCAGACAATTAAAATATATAAAAGAGGTTCAGACAGGGAAAGGGAGATTCTGCATTATCTTCCACTTAAGGCCCTGCATATCAGCATCTATTGTTTGTTTTGGTTTCATATTTTTTTAAAGAAAATTTCAAATAAAATCAGCAATACTATCTGGGCCCTTTCATTTCCTCTCAAGTACTTTATATCTGTACATTTTCATTTTCCTTACCTCATTTTTTTCTAATTTAGCAGGCAGACTAGTTTTGATTTTCATGAAGAGTGCTGTCAGGAACAATCTGTAGGTAAAGAGACTCCTCTTTCATTTCCTTTGAAACCTCTGACAAAGGAAATACAGTGTCCTATATTTCATAAATTAAAGTCCCTGAAGTTCTATAGTGCTCACAACATCTGAATTCTAAAGGGATCTACGTAAGCAATTTTGATTTATACAAAATGCTTAAGACACTTGGTATTCAGTAATGAGGGAAGAAGAATTTTCTTTTTTCTGTAAGATTTCATAGAACTTGCACGGGCAGTCTGATGTTGAAAAGTGTGACTGTAACAAAACCAATTTGTGCAAACCATGCAGACCAAACAGTGCTAGTTAAGGCAGAAAGGCAAATCAGCATTAGGAGCTCCAACAAAAAGGAAAAGCCAAAGGAAAAACTAGCAGAAGGGCTGGGGGACAAGCAGATGGAAGGGTTGCCTGGAGACTCCTTTACTACACTCACCTTACCTTCTGGGCCTTTGATACCAAATGAAGCATCCAGATTCTCAGGCATTTCAATCAGGATGGGAAGGGGAAACAAAGGAGGAGGCAACAATGCTTGATAAGAAATGTACTCATTACCTTGCCTATGTAATTGTAACCCCTCTGTACGGTATTTTCACAATTAAAAAAAAAAGAATCTGAATGTGCAGTCAAGAGAAAGGCAGGGGATGCACACATCCAGGAGAAAAGTGGGAGGAGAGTTGCTGATGGCAGAGCCTAGAGAAGCCAAGGTCTTGCTTGGTGTTAGAGGGTCAGGACCAGAAGGCAGATGTTCGGTTTTACTGCCCACAGCCTGTGGTTCCACAACACAGAAAATAAGAGGCATTTCAAACTGAGGAAAAAAACAAACAAAAAAAACATCCACCCAGACGCCTCTCAGTACGTTGTTGTTGTTGTTAATGTACTATGTTTAGTTGTTTCTTTTTTCTCTCATTTTCCGCCTTTGGTTTACCCCCTGTTGTCACTGTATTTGATTCTGGTTCTCCGCATACTGTATATATGTTTATTGAATTAGGGAAGTGAAGGGGAACAACAAAATGTTGAGACAAAGGACAAAGCGGGAACCTATGTAACAGTGATACTCAACAAGACAATATATTGGAAATTTACTTTACAACTTGGAGGGAGTGAGTTGGGGGGAGGGAAAGTGGGAGAAAAATGAGGGAGGGGGTAACAACGTTTGACAAGAAATGTACTCGTTACCTTACATATGTAACTGTAACTCCTCTGCACATCACCTTGACAATAAAGTTAAATTAAAAAAAAATTCCAAAGCTCTGGGTAAGCCTTGACTCACTGCATTCCTCTTCTATATTAAGGGCTCCCCCCTCCACAATATAATGGTGTCACCCTCAAAGTGATCCACATAACAATGAGAAACAGTTGGAAGAAACGAAAGCTGTAGGCAAGAATAAAAAGAGAAGAGTGAAGTGATACTGAATGAATAAGCTAAAGGCAAGTAGAGCTCATACAACACTGAAGGACCAGCCAAGGTTATCCAGGAAGAGTTTGGACACTTAGGAGCCACACAGTCATCTCTAAGAAAAGGGCCAGGTGAAACAAGTACCACACAGGCAGGGGAAGGAGAGGAGAAAAGCGAGCTGGCTCTGGGAGAAAGCCTTGATTTTAGGCTTGGAATAGGGAATATGCAAGATAAGCCTGGAGTTGTTCATCGCCCCAGGAAGTAAGGATACATTCAAAATCACAACAGTGACAGAGGTGTCTCACAAAACAGGTATCAACTGAATGAGCCCTAATGGTCAAAGCTGGAACAATTTGAGGACAAAATAAACACACACTAATAATGGCATATAACCTTAAATCCAGTGACTGAATAAAGGATGACATAACAGATGGAAAAAAGCAGATAAGGAATTCCAAGTCCTTTGTGTGGACGCTTTGTCCTCTGAAAAGAAGCCGCTGTGCATAGCACAAAGAGCACACTAGAAAAGTAGGGAACACTGAGAAAGTTCAGTATGGGTCTCTGAAATGATGATTCTGGGACTTCTTTGGTCTGCCTCCTCCAGACCTGTAGTCCTTGTCTAATCATGACAAATGAGACAAATGTCTAAGCACCAGACAAATCTGACTAGACATATCCTGTAAAATACATAATCTGTCACCTTCAAAAGGAAGGCCGGGTGTTGGTGGCTAATACCTGTAGTCCTAGCTGACATCTAGAAGATTGCAGTTTGAAGCCAGTCAGGCAGAAAAAATCACTAGATTCCATCTCCAAAGTAACTAACAATAAGAAGGGCTGCATGTGTGAAAAAATAAGGTCCCAGAGTTCAAACTCTAGTACCAGCAAAACAAACAAAAAAATAAGTCTGAAAAGCTGTCAGAGCCAGTAACATCCAACAGAGACCCAATATAATGTATTCTGGACAGGACTGTAGGATAGATAGGGGGTATTCAGTAAAGGTGAAGGAAATAGAAATAAAGTATAGCCTGTGATTTGTGATGTACCAACACTGGCTCACTGGTCATGGCAAATGAGCATACCAGAGGGAAAATGGTAATAATGAGGAACCAGGTAAGCTACTTTACTCTGTAATCTAAAACTATTCTAAAATGGGACATGTAGTTTCTGATTCTACATGTAAGGATCTTGGAAATCATCACTCATAGCTATACTCAAGAAGCCAAACAAAACTGAAAATCAACAATTCCTCCTACATCCAGCGAGGAAATGAAGCCACGGGGCAAAGGGCTGACCCCAAAGTGGAGAGACAGATGGTGTATACAATTTAGGATTCCAGGGGCCTGCAGCTGGAGTGGATAATGGGTAGGAACATGTGAAACTGTAATTCAGGAATTGCTGGAGAGTAATGGTGTGCTAAAAATGTTGAGGAGCAGGAGGGGTTAGGGTTAGTCTGAGAGAGGAGGTCTCAACACTATTTTGAGCCCATCAAGTTCTCACTATGAAGATGAGAAATAATCCCCACTGCACCCATTGGGGGAAGGGAAAAAAGAGTAGGGGGAGGAAAAAGCAAGAGAGATTCTCAAACAGGAACTTAGGTAAAACCTATCCAGGTATACCTTTCATGAGCATACTAGATGACCAAAAACTGTTCAGCCAAGGGACAACACAATAAAAGGACCTTAGGAAGGAGGAGATGATGGGAAACAAACACTGCTTTTATTTATACTCATACTAAGAAGGAATCCGGAAAGCATGTGAATGCGATTTATCTTCACAGTCTAAAAATAACTTTAAAAACTGGGGGTGGGAGTAGCTCAAGGTAATTTTATATCTCTTAGAAGCATCAATAATTTATAATATACAAACTATACACATCAATTTTAATACTTTAATGCTTTTTGTAGGGTTTTTCTTAAAGTCACATCTATTTTAGAGGATGTGTATCTTATGGCAAAGAAATGGCAAAGAGTTCAGAAATTTATTCAGTTTTACTTCTTTTATTTCTGTTAAATTCAAGTAAAATTAACTACTTGTACTTAAAATAGCATGTCTAGAATAAACACTGTGCCTTAAAATTATTACTTTGCCTGCTCTTCTCTCATTTTAATTTCCTTTTATCAATGAAAATATCCATCATTTTGTCTTGCCTGTTCAATACTTAACATAATGTTCATTAAATGGTAACATTAAGTATATGTAGAGAATAGACTTTGGGTAATCTATTGCCTTTTATTTTTTTGTATTATGTAAAATTGTTATAAATGAGCATGCATCATTTTTATAGAAATACTAAAAAGTGATTATTCTTTTTACAAGTTTAATGGAACAGTTAAATTAACAGCATATGTATTTTTCTTTTAATAACCTATGATGTGAGGTAATCGGATTTCAAGTCTTAGCTCAGCAATAACCAGTTGTAGGATCTTTGGCAATGTATAAAACTCGTCATAGTTTCATCATTTGTTAAAGGGAAGTAACAACTGAGATACTTAACTTTCCTTTTAGGTCTAAAATTCTGCAATTCAGGTGCCAATGACTAAAATCTCTTGATGCTAAGCTTAGATATCATGAAGATATTCAATTTTTATATTGGCTATTCTCTACTGTATTGCTTTTGAGTCCTGCATCTTACTGTCTGTAAAATCTGCGCAGCATTCTCATTTGAAGTAAGGTTAAGATGTGTGGAGAGAAAAATACAACCCAATATAATAATGAAAATGTTGTTGCTTTGGGTTTTCTTTTGAGAGATTAGAGAACTGAAAAAGACAGACACAAATAAGGATGCAGTATTCATGACAAAACCCTCAGAATGGCATCTTTTCCTGCTATAGCCATTATCCTCAGAGTAGGAGTGGGAAATGATGCAAAGACATTTGAGCACTTATGGGAAAACTGTGTACTAAAGGTAAAAATGATGACTGAGGTCAAATAAATTGGATATTTGTGGGAGATATGACAGGCTTAGAGAGTGCTGAAAGAAATTTTATCAAAACCCTATGGCCTATTTTGCATAATTATGGAATTTGATTATACAGAGTTAAACATATAAAACAAACAAATGAGGATTAAAATAGCACTTTCTTTTGGTCAATGAGAAACATAATGACAAGCTTGTTCTATAATTCAGTAAATAAAACATTTTCTAGAGACAAAAGGACTGAAATAAGAGCCATTAGAAAAATGAAATCAGTAATTTTGAGGTCTCTTGATTTCCCATGAAATTTGTCTTTCTCTTCCTTAGTACATGTAGAAGCTAAAAACCCAAGTAATAAAAAAAATCTTTATTTTGGATGTTCAAGACACAAGCCTCAAAGTTTCAGGCTAAATAACAGATCTAGATGAAGAAATATTAAGAAAAGTTCATTAGTAGTTACTTAAAACCAACAATGACATTTTATATCATTTTTTTTTGTGAATGCCAGGTTGGAAAAACAGAAGCAATACATATATATGTTAAGAGAAAGAGACAAAACCATGTATAGGTATATACAAAGTCATATATATAACTATCTGTATGAATGTCACCATTTTTGTTGACACTAATATTTCATAATAATTCTGGAGTAAAATTTTCATCAAATACGATGATTTTTTTCTCTTTCTGATTCACAATAAATGTTCACAGCCTGATTTTCTTCTAAGAATCACCAAGCCTACATGCTGACTTCAATGTTTATTACATGCTAATAAGCTTGGTTGGCTAGTCTATTTGCCATTGAGAAGGTATGTTAAATGTAATGAAAGAGCTTTTCTCTCTGGGCCAAGTCCAGTTTTTATGTGAGGTGGACTCTGTAGTAAGCCCAGGTGGTCTTTGAGACAATGGACAATAAATTCTGGTAAATGGCATGGGTACTACTTTAAATATAAATAATGACAGCCTTAAAATACAGAGAAGAATTAAAATGAGTAATAAAAGTCTTTGCTTATCTTTTATGATTTTTTTCAGAATAAATCTGCTAAAACTGGGCTATAAATCACTTTAAGAAAACTGAGAACTAATCGTGTTATGGAGTCTTTAAATAAAGGGAAAGCATTTGACTGTGTTAGCATATGGACTTCACTGCCATTCTTTCTTTACTAGTCATTTTCTTTACTGCTCTTACTCAGATACCTATCAATTCTTAAAGATTAAAAGGAAAAAAATTAATGTGGCCCTCTAACTGGACAAATCACTTATAACCTGTCTTTTGCACATAGACATATACACCTTTAACAGGCAGCTTTTGAAATCTCCAAACCCTGCAGGTTTACGGCAGTAAATTATAGTTTTTGAGAAATGCAAATAACGAAAGCTCATCAAAAGGCTGCTATAACTCTTACAGCTGACTAGATGGAATGCAATTTTGACTACTGAAAATTAATAGCCATTCCCAAGGCCTTATAAGAACAGCTGTCACGAAGAAAGATACTCATCAACAAATAAGCAATTCTCTTTCAAGTTTGTTAGAGGCAAGAAACAGTAACTCTTCAGGACAACATGGAAGGATTAGTGAGGAGCAATGAGCTAGATACTTTTAGACCTTGATAAGGAAACTGGAGTACATATTACACACCTGCTCTATGCCTAGACCAGAATGTGGCATGTACCCGATTCTTCCTGAAATATTTGCTGAAGGAAGGGGAAGGAAAAATTCTTTGATGGTAATCCAGGTGGAATAACCAATAGTTACAAGTAGGACAGACCATTAAGAGAAGCTGTAGACCTTCTTTAACCAAAAGGCTAAAGCTCAGAGTCATCCTAGAACAGATTTAGGAATTAGGTAAGACTGCACCAACTTCCAGTTATATTTGGCATAAGATTACATCTTTTCCACACAAAGTTTCACTCTTCCCAAAGCTACTGTCAATTTCATTCAGGCATGAGCCAGTAAAAACAGATAACATTTAGCTATGCGTCAGTAATTTTTGAAAGAAACACATCCAGATCTGTGAATATTAAGTTTAATACCTTAAAGAATAAATATGAATCTGAACTAGCTCAAATGCTCATATATTTTTTCCATCTCTCACTCTGAAGTCTCTTTAAGGGGCCAAGACATGCTAGGAAGTCCTCACTGCATTAACATTCAATACAAAGAACAAAATTCCTCCTTATCTGGTTGACAACCATAGGGGATTGCTATACAATAGATTCTCATAGGGAATGGATTTCTCATCTTTGGTTTGACCTAGGGCAGTCCATAAATTTCCCTTTGTAGAGGGTACAGAGTCATGCTCAAAGAACATGAGGAAAAATTAGGGAACACAAGCCTTATCCATTCCCAAGACTTGGTTGGACCTTGAGTAAAACACTCTCTGAGCCTTTGTTTCTCATTCCTAAAATGTGAAGTTAGGTTATGCATTCACTCCCTTGGAGTGTGGACATTTTCTTGTGGGCAAAAGATTCCAAGCCCTCTGCCATTTTCCCTGTGTGTTGTAGAGTGTAACAAAACCAAAAAGACATTGACCAAAGGGACATTTTTTTCTTCATTTCTCAAGTCTTTTTTTTTTTTGTCAGTCATGGGGCTTGAACTCTGGGCCTGAGCCCTGTCCCTGCGCTCTTCAGCTCAAGGCGAGCGCTCTACCTTGAGCCACAGCACCACTTCCAGTTTTCTAGTGTTTTATTGAAGAGTCTCACAAGCTTTCCTGCCTGGGCTGGCTTTGAACCTTGATCCTCAGATCTCAGCCTCCTAAGTAGCTAGGATTACAGGCGTGAGCCACTGGCGCCCAGCTTCATTTCTCAAGTCTTAACTAGTATATCAATCACTAAATGTTAAGAAGATTTAAGATTATCACTGAATATCACTTTTTAGATTTAATAATCTAGAGCCATAAAAAATCAATGAATGCTCTAAGAACAAAGAGAAGGGCAGGCATGGTCCAGAGAGCATCATTTGGGGATGCTTTTCTCCACCTACATACTCTTGGAGGTCATATCAGAACTGTATAGTCAGAATTTCCTAATCTAGGGTCTGAGTCTTCATGCTTTAGAAAAGCTTTCCAGGTAATGTTCTTTGCTCTTTTGTCCATGTTTAGAAGCAGCAATTTATCTACCAAGTGAAAAGAATGGTGTGACACAAAAAAACAACAGTGAGAGATCTGGTCCTCTAAAGGTCAGAAAGATGGAAGCCTTCTGTTTTTGCCTATGCAACTATTTGCCATTTAAAATTCAGGGAGGCAGAGGGCTTGGTGTAACTGAATTTATCGAAGGCTTCCTGGGGCGCCTTGTGGCTACAGCTGGTAACATAATTTGGACGGTGAGTAACTCAGATCTGTAATTTTTATATTAAATTTGGAAAGCTGGTTATAAAATTGTTTATTATGCATTTCAGTAATGAATGGTAAAGAAATGCCTGATACAAATGTGAGGCCAACAGCCAGTTTCTTTTCTTGTCTTTATTTAGGGGAAACTATTTGGAAATCAGAGGAGATGAGAAATGGTTCTGTCAAGACCAAGAGGAAGTCCACATGCTAATTAAATAACTCTTGTACGGTCATTTTTGCCCCTCCCACTGGCATTCAATGCAGCATCCAGAGAATGTCAGGTGTGATACATAACAACAGCAGCACAGTAATCTGTTGTTTTTATTCAATGGTTCTCAAAAGAATTTTCCCACAAAGCTTTGCAGGGAGGAGGGAGGATCCTTAGGGATGCCTCTAATTGGGACTATGTTTGACATAGAACTGTGATGATTTAGTTGTGATGCAGGCAGGCAGTGTAATCTCTTCCATGTAATTTATACTGTCAATAGAATGGACATTAAAAGTTCCTTTATCATTTGTTTTGGTTATACATTTTAACATATAAAATATCGTTCATTTTTTTGCTTCTTTAGGCCAACACACACTTGCGTCAAAGTCACTTCTAGCCAAGAATATTAATTCAAAAAGGTCCTCAATGACTAATTGCAATTCTTAATCACTTCCATTATGAGATGATTTTGTTGAGAGAAGAGGCACACATCTTAATCTCTTCTTGCTCTTATAACAAAATACCTTAGATTGGGCAACTTATAAAAAGAAATTTATTACTTGTAGAAGGCAAGAAGCAGAGTTGAGAACTGGCGTCTAGTGTCTGCAGAGGGCACTGTACCCTCAGGCCCTTTTACTAGGAGGCACTAACTAATCCTTTCACCAGGGCTCCATCATGTGACCTAATCACCCCCATTAGGCCCTTACCTCAATACCAATAAATGGGGGTGGGGGTGTTATATTTTGCACAAGAAATTTAGAAGGGCTGTTCCTAGCAATTCTCATGAGGCTCTAGAAGTCAGAAGGGAGAATTTCTTGTTAAATGTGCTAAGGTTCTTTAAAAACTAAGACAAGGGTTGACACCTCTGATTCTTCTAGAAGCAGCACCTCTCCCAATGGATCTGAATTTCCAGCCTGCTCTCAATTAAGACCAACTACAGAAAAAGTCAGGGGAGGGAACTAAGTTCTTCACTCTTCATTCTAATGATTAAAGAAAGGTGTGGAGGGATGCAGCTAATTTCTTTTTTTTTTCTTTTCCTTTTTGTCATTTTGAAGAGCTACGTTTGTGTTTGAAAGGACTCTCAAGTCTGTAATCTGCATCCATTAGTAAACTTCACAGACTAGACTAACTCTGCTTCCTTTCTCCTCAAAGAAAATGAAGAGAGCACAGTCAAAAAAGGGCTTTGTTTCGGAGGATATAATCTGACTGCTATATCTAAAAGACACTGATTTTAAGTGAGTAAAGAGTCTAGTACGTAATTTTAAAAAAAAGTACTGTAGAAATCATTTGTGTGATACACTTTCAAAGACATGCTATCTGGCATATGCTGTACAATCCTTCATAGTTGCATTCAGTACCACATTTTATTGGAGGCTCTCATGCTCTTTTCCAAACTAACTGTGGCAATATCATTTGACAGATGTGGAATTTGAAAACACAGGGTTTAATTTGATTAAGATTCCATATCAGGTCAATGGGGGACAGCTGAGAATGAAAACCAGAAGGAGCTGTTATCTTGCATAATACATGCCAGTATGTCAAGAGGACAGATTAATTCAAAACAAAAAGGAAGCTTATTTAGAATCAGGAAGAAACTGCTAAGATTAAAGAAGATGAATACATAAAAATGAAACAACAAGCTCATTGATGCACCATGGAAGAACTCAGCCCCTTCGACATACAGCTCATCTACCTGTTCCTCTTCAGTGTTACAGAGGCCAAAGAATTGTTTCCTTTTTTGGAAAGGTTTATTCCTTATTCAATTTCCAAAGGATCAGTTTAATGTTTTCTGCATCCATTTAACCCCCCACACCCAGTAGTTTTATAAAACCCTGTGGTTCCTGCCTTTCAATTCATTAATTCATTTGCTTGTAATAAGCTCATCTTCTTCTTTCCTTCAGACAACCAACATCTCCATACTGCTTTAATTGGTTCACCACCCAAGTACATGCCTAGTATCCCTGTAGATTTTCAACTGACCTTCCACAGTTCTTCATAAGGAGATATTATAGTATTATAGTAAACAACTACAGGCATGTGAAAAGACAGGGGTAGGGGAACAGAAGATTTAGCTAAAGGATGGTTAAGGAATTTCTAAACGCTTCTTCAAACAGTAATGGTCTTTGGAGCTCTCAGCCTTCTCAATTTCTGTGTATTATTATTGCCTTAGTGTAGATTTTCACAAATTAAATCTTTAAGGTCATTTGAGCAATTACTGTTATTTCTTCACAAACAGTTTTATATGTGAATCAGAAGACATGCAGTTATGTTTAAGAATGGTCAGAGACATATCATGACAGTAAAAATCTGCAAACTGCCCAAGCATCCACCAATAGGATTCTGGAAAACCTGACAAAGCATATGCCAACTTTGTTACTCAGCAACGTGGCTCATGGACATAATGAAAAGTGCTTCCGGATAGGAGGGATAACAGGCTCTGGCTGGTGGGAAGCCACTGTGTGGGCTTCTCTGGATGACATTACTCCTCATGCCTCTATAGGGATTTTTGAAGATACTTACTCCAGGATGGCATGAAATTCCAGGTGAGAGATTTAACTGCATCGAAAGTGGATCTTTCCTTTGTGCACTGAGATCTGGAGAGACAAGGCAACAGGAAAAGCTCCTGGATAGCTGTGTGGATTGCTCACTGAAGGATGCTATGAGACCTTCGCAGGCCTCTGCCCTCACAGCAAGCAGTGGACCTTGTCCTCTATCTTCCTCAGCATCAAATCCAGACTGTCCAAGCCCAGTGTGGCAGATTTTATAGGTACAGCTAAGACCTCCTGGCGGGAGCGGCAAATGGCTATCTCTGAGGCTTACATTAAGACACAATTTCTGTCCATATATGAATGTCTTTGAATAAGGCCAGTCTTTTATCATAAACATGTGATCTATTATTTGAAAAAATAAAAAGATTACTGAGTGAAAAAGAAAATCTCCGTAAAAGGCACTGTCACATCAAACCACCTTAGGCTGTATCTTTCAGAAGAATACAGCTAAAACTCCAAATGGAATGTGAAAGAACATAATTTTAGACAAAGTTCCAAAAGATTATAGACTGTGACAAAAATTGAAGCTTTAAGCTGACAAACCATTCTCTATCTTGGCAAGCACACTACATAAAGACTGTATATTTTGAATTCTACTGTGGTTATCATTATTTCTCAACTTGGAATCACTTAATGATGAGATAAACTTCAGATATGTATATAATATATATATTATATATAAACATAATTATCAAATACTGCTATTTTTGCCAGGCGCCTGTGGCTCATACCTGTAATAATAGCTACTCAAGAAGCTGATATATGAGGATCACGATTCAAAGCCAGCCTGGGCAGGAAAGTCTATGAGACTCTTATCTTCAATTAACCCCCAGAAAACTGGAGTGGCTCTGTGGCTCAAAGTGGTAGAGTGGTAGACTTGAGTGTAAAAGCTCAGGGAAAGTGCCCAAGCCCTGAGTTCAAGCTCTATGACCAACAAAATAATAGTCAATTATTATGCAATTCTTGCGATGAAGAGAACAAGAATAATTTTCTTCCCCTCTCCCCAATAGAAATAATAAGATGAGGGAGGCTGGGAAGTGATGTGAAGGGTAAACAAAGGAGGAGGCTGCAATGCTTGGTAAGAAATGTACGCATTATCCTGCCCATGCAATTGTAACCCCTCTGTACAGTATGTTCACAAATAAAATAAAATAAAATTAAACTAAAAAAAAGAAATAATAAGATGATGACCCATTGAAGGAAAATAAGAAAAATAAAGCACATTCCCACTTAACTATGAGTCAGATGCCATGAGAGGAAATATACAGTATCAACCCTTAGGCTTTCTTGAAGAAAGGTCTTTAATAAGTCACCTGACACTGAGATAGTTTTAGGCCAAATAGACCATTTAGCAGTTATTGCTTACTTCAAAATTAATATGATAGACAGAGATGGTAATAACCATGAGCAGTAATGACAATAATATTTGACAATGCCCCAATTAATGGTATTGATCTCAAGTCCCAACATACACAAGAAAAATGATGTGAAGCTAAGCTAGACAAAAGAAATCCATATTTACAGAAAAGTACACAGCTGATATTCAACTTGACATTTACGCTTCCCCTTGAAAATGTTAAATGGACAGTGCTTGGCTAGAATGAGATCCATTTAGATCCATGCTTTTGGTGGTTTGGGGATTTTTTTTTAGTTCCAACTTTGATGTTCTTGCTGGTTTAAAATAGGAAACGAAACTAAAACTGTCTGGTTTTCTACTCTGGCTTCCACTCACTAGTTGTAAGACCAGGGGCAAGCTCTCACACTTCTCACTCTAGCTGGAGCATTCTCAGTGCTGGGAGATGGAAAACCATAGGAGATGTATGTTCAGAGCCAGGCTCACAGCTAAACAGTGCTCAGAAAACAGTCACAGTGATGGGCACAAAGCAACAACAAGGCACCAGTGCAGCTTCTCTTTCTACCTGCTTGTTTTGGGTACACATTTTCTGTTCTCTTTGAAACACATGGACACATGGGTCCCAGAAACTCCTGTTTTAGCCAGTACTCAAGTTGGAATTTAGGATCTTCAGCTAGCTCAGCTTGCTTGCTTGAGTGGTACTCAATCATTTGAGCCACACTTCCAGCCTTGCTTTTTGCTGGTTATTTTGAAGACATAGTCTTTCTTCCCATAGACTTTCTTCCCAGCCTGGCTTCAAATGGCAATTTGTATTTTCTTGAGCAGCTAAGATTAAAGATATTAGCCAATAGCATCCTTGGCTTATCTCAAGTGCTCTTTTATAGCTGATAATTTTATGTCTTTACGATAAAGTAATTGTAAGTCATGAAGTTGAACTTGCTATGAAAAAGCAATTGTTAATCTTGTCACTATTTTGATTCTGAGTCTGTCTTTAGGAAAATGGGCCCTTGTGAGCAGAAACCACTAGTATAATGGTTGCAACACAGACTTAGGTAGAAATTTAAACAGAAACAAAAAGATTTTTCCTTATATAGTTGATCTAAATAATGACTTTATTAAATGTACATATATAAAATCTTTAAATGGTTTAAAGGAGGTGCTATTCAACAAAGCAATTTGTGAATACAATGCATATTGATAAATATCACCCCTTTTCTACATTTTCACTTATCCTGCCCAACCCACCTTTCCCCTTGCTTTTCTTAATTTTGTAGGATATACTTTGCATTCTTGACTGCATATTCCCCTCCCCCTCTTAAGAGAAGATTCTTTTATTTCTCCTGTAAATGATAGGCACATATGCTTCCTTTTCTTGGTATTGGGTGCATCCTCAAACCTAATGTCTAAAACAGAATTCTAGACTTAAATTTTCCACTGCACCAACCAGCCATTTTCCTTATGATTCTTTCCAAATGGCCTTTAAAAAATGGCCTTTTAGAGGTACAAATTGGACCACTTGATAAACACTGTCCAGTGGCTTCCCATTCACTAAAAGTACAGAGATCCTGCTCTACAGAATTAACAACCTGTGCATTCTCTGTACTCCTTACCACTATCCTTGTCACTTTTTTTTTTTTTTTTGGGTCAGTCATGGAGCCTGTACTCTGGGCCTGGGTCCTGCCCCTCAGCTCTTCAGCTCAAGGCTAGTGCTCTACCACTTGAGCCACAGCACCACTTCTGGCTCTTTCTGCTTATGTGGTGCTGAGGAATTGAACCCAGGGCCTCATGCATGCAAGGCAAGCACTCTACCACTGAGCCACCTTCCCAACCCTTTTATGTCACATTATCAATGATCTATTTTACTCTCTCTCCATGGCACTTCACATTATTTGAAGTTGTTTTGTTTACTAATTATCTTCTTTGCTCCATGACAGGCTAGAATGTGGCTGCCTTGTCCATGGCCGTATTCACAGTGCCAAGTTGTTCAATATCAATTGGTGAATGAATAAGTGAGTGAATATGGCCAGATTGAGTTTCTTCATTTGAAAATCCCCATGTTTATACTGTTATTTTTCTTCTTCAAAATACTTTTACTAAGTAAAACCTGAGCTACAGTTTCCTATCACTCTTAGTTGCAGGTAAGATTTCTTCTATTATATTTTTAAAGATTGCTCGTTATATTTGCTCTGGGATTTTCTATAAAAACATTAATTAGAGATGTGTACTGATACTTTCCAAATTCCTGCAATATCTATTAGCTCACATTTAAACTGGAATGCCATGTTACCAGAGATCCCAAACTTGAAACAACTTGAAGTGACCCAAATCTTCAGCCCACCATGCTTTCTTAGTTAAAATGGCAACAGAAACACAGCATGCTTACTCTTAAGTATTGGTTATTAATTTTCCTCACTCATTGTCAGTTCTCCAAAAGAATTTAAGATATATGAGAAGGGACTTATGTTCATGTCTTCTACTGTATTACCAGAATCTAGAAAAATATGTGTACATAGAGTTAAACTAATAAAGAATTAATATGAAAGAAATATAATCAAAGAAACAACAGCTCAATAAATAAGTGGGCTAAAGACATAAAGAGAAACTTCTCTGAAGAGGAAAGAAGAATGGCCAATAGACACATGAAGAAATGCTCAACGTCTATAGCCATAAAAGAAAGGCAAATCAAAACAACATTGAGATACCACCTCACCCCAGTTAGAATGGCTAGAATCAAGAACTCTAATAACAACAGATGCTGGAGGGGGTGTGGACAGAAGGGAACCTTACTGTATTGTTAGTGGGAGTGTAAACTTGTTCAACTACTCTGGAAAGTAGTATGCCGGTTCCTCAAAAGACTCTACATAGAGCTCCCCTATGAGCCAGCAATACCACTTTCAAATGATCACAAACAAGACCATACTAAAGCTACCAACACAACTATGTTTATTGCAACATTATTCACCATAGCTAAGATATGGAAACAACCCAGATGCCCCTCAGTAGATGAATGGAAATATAATCATAAAATGGTGTGTGTGTGTGTAGTTTTTGTTTTTGTTTCAAATATATAGTCTTTTCCATCTATTACTTGGAGGAATTCAGTGGTGCTAATATGAAAAATCCATACATTTTTTTTTGAAGAACTAATGTAGGAACTCACAAGCAAAAAATTTAAAAACAAGATACTCTGAACATTTAACATGTGTTCAATATTTTGATTTCTTACTGGGACATGGAAGGTGAACTACAGAAACCAACTTCCCAACTTGAGTGTGATTTGGTTACTCCCAGAACTGAACATACTAAACTGTAACTCATGCCCGAAGCATTTCCATTTCTTAATAGGATACTAACCTAACAACTGAATGAAGAAGGCTCTTCTTCCCTCAAGGAACGGCTTTAGTTACAAATAGACAATTTTTATAGGAATTTTTCTCTGTATTACATATCAGGGAAGAGAGGGCAGAATTTGTGAATAAATTAAAGACAACTTTCTGAAAAAAAAGTATTTTTTAGGACATCATAAGAAACCAAAACAGTGCTGAAAAATGATATTACTGAAAGCAAATTGAGTAGATTGTTTTCAGTCATTTCAACTTTGTTTCCTAAGAGCTGAAACTACACACTGATTTCTTTAGTGGAAATAAAATCATCACTATCACCACATCAAAAATACACATTTATTCAAAAAGTAAAATGATTTTAAAGTAATCATTTGTCAAGTATTTGTCCTAAAAGGAAAAGATTTTTCCTGTGTCAACACACCTGAGACATCTTATCTGATACACAAAATATTTTCTTGCTTCTTCATATTCCATAGTACTGTCTATCTGCCTTTCCTTTGTATAGGGCAAAATAATTCTTATGGTATTTTTTCTTTTTTTGTGTGCGCCTAGTACTTGCATTTGAAGTCTGACACTTGCTCTCTTGATCAGCTTTTCTGCTCAAGACTAGCACTCTACCATTTGAGTCATGCTTCCACTTCTTGCTTTTTACTAGTTAGCTGGAGATAAGAGTCTCTTAGATTTGTCCACCAGGCTGACTCAAACTACAATCTTCAGATCTCAGTCCCCCATGTAGCTAGGATTATAGGCGTGAGCCATTGATACTCAGCTTTAATGATATGATTTCTGATTATGTGCAAGTCTAAGCATGAATATTATTTATGACCAAAGGTCAGACTGACACTAAGAAATTTAATATAGTATTTCAATAGATCTTGATGCTAAGAAGATATAAATTGGGTAAATATTTTTTAAAAATTCATAAAAATTATGAAAAGGATGGAATTTATTTTTTTCTATCTGATAGTGCTGAGGATTGTACTTGGAGCCTCATGCATAGTAGGCAAGTACTCTACCACTTGTAGTTTCAGGATGGAGTTCCGTTATTGTTATTTTACTATCATTTAAAAAACCTTGTGTTCAGAAAAGTGTTTAAATTGTATAGAATAGAAATAGAAGAAAAGATAAAAATTTAAAAGCTATATTTGATACATGAATAATTGAAATAAAATTGGTGATAGAAAGCTAATACTGGTGGGTGGGGAAGAGGAAAGGAGGGAAGACATTGCTAATGCAATCAGCTCATTTACTTTATAAAATGCATGTTCTCAATTGGAAATAATAATTTCATAACTTACCTCTGCATACTTTAACTTCAACGTTTTATGCATTTCTCGGAAACGACTGTAACGTCTGAATACAGTCCATGTCTCATCTAGGACAGTAATCTATTAAGAAAGAAAAAAAATGAATCAGCATTAATTAAAAGAAAAAGTAACTAAAAATCTAAAAGCATCATTTAAAAATTAAAAGTGATTAGCATGGGAAAATCTTACAGAATTGACATTTATCTAGCTGAATAAATACGACCTATAAATAATATTTGTACTCTATTAGACCCGCATCTTCAGCTCCCAAACCTTGCTATAAGCAGTAAGTGCCTATGTAAGCAAGGGCCAGTTGTTCATGAGATTAACCACTTAGGTCATAGAAGACAAATAGCACAGGGTGACCTGTTTGGAACAGTGGTGTGCCCATGCACAATGCTAAGTGTAGGTCTACAAAGTCCTCTATGGTGTTCACAAAGGGAAGAGGGATCAAAAGAAAGA
This sequence comes from Dipodomys ordii, assembly GCF_000151885.1. Lineage (NCBI taxonomy): Eukaryota > Metazoa > Chordata > Mammalia > Rodentia > Heteromyidae > Dipodomys > Dipodomys ordii. The sequence continues at coordinate 636,234 of NW_012267229.1, read as the reverse complement.
AGGAAGATAGAGAAGACAGATGAGGAAAGAGGACAAAAAGAAGAAAAAATAATAATAGGCTCCCCATGATTGTAAGAATACACTATTTCAGAGAGAGAATTACAGAGTTAGCCTTTCATTGACTACCTGGGGTAAAAGCTCTGTGTTGCATAAGCTCATGAGAGACCCTGAGACATTAGGTGTGTTTCATTGGCCTTTATAATCCCATCTAAAGCCACAGGCTCATAAATCTTGAACTTGTAGTTCTATTTCCCACTGTTTTAAGCCCTAGACTCCCTGATCCAACTGGAAGATAGGATCCCTCTAATTTAAATCCCATCTCAACTTTGGTGTTGTCCATCTCCATGCATTTCACCACCACCTACCACTCCCTGCCAGCTTCTCAACTTCTCTTGATATCCTCACTTTTGAACACACGCAGGGTCCTAAGTGTTTCTGGACATGCTGCCTTCCATCTTTTGCTATCTCTGCCATCTTTTATCCCATCCATCAGGTTTTGTTTTGGTTTTGCTGGAGACTCTTCCAGGAGAAAGGGAAGCATGGAAACCATGGGACAAAAGGTGAACTAACTCAGCAGTAAGACCTACTAGACATTACGTTGGCTGTAAGCCCTCTGAACATCACCTTTACAATAAAAATTTAAAAAAATATTTTAAAGGAAAAGGCCTAATCTTTAACCTGGCACCAGCTGCCTGCAGCAGCTTCTCCTTAAGGCCTCTCTTGCCTCAGCTGTCTTCTCTTCTGCTATACTTCCTGAACAAACATTCTCTCCCGCCATAGGGTCTTTGCATAGGCCATGTCCCTGTTTGGGAAATTTTAACCTGCCCCTCAGGGAAATGCTATTCTTAAATACAGTAGTTCAGATGGATTCTCCTGAGGCATAAGTGGGAAAAGACCGGCAATAGCAGGAGAAGACCCAGGCTAGCAACTACATAAGGGAGGAACCAATCTTGAGACCCAGCCTTTGTCCAGTTCACTTATTTTCTAAAAAGGTAAATGAGATAAGCTTGGTGATACATAAGGATGCACTTTTTAATTTCCATCATTCTAACTCTGTACTGGTTTTTCATAATAACCTTTCAATTGTGGAAGGTTTAGGAATTTCCTTGAAAAAGATAATGGCCATAAGAAACAAGAAAAGTGAGTGGATTTACACAAAAGTCATTAAGTAAACAATGGTCTAGGTGCCGTGCATCTGTGCTAAGTTTTCAAGGCTGGTACACAAATCATACACTGGAGAAACCCTACTTCTGGCAGCAAAGCTGGTTGGCCTTCCCCTCAGTTCCTTTTTCAACAAACCACACACAGCAAAATGTTCAGGGGGCCAAGCTTGCATCAAGACTAGATAATACAAAACCTAGCTAGACAGGAACCTGAGGTCTGAGAGACTGTAAAGGAATGGGCCTTCTGCCTTCCCATGTGGCTGTGCTGTCTGTTGATAGAACTCAGACATCAGTAGGACCCCACCTATGTGCAGGATGTCTCGCAGGCAAGATCCTAACTTTTCCTCATCCTGGACATTCTAATGCCCCAGGTTCTTTTTTCTATGGTAGGTCTTGAACAGTATCACTTAGCTCCTCACCCTCTCCCAGGAGCATCCTCTTCATCGCTGCTGTGACTGAAAAGTTGGCTCTCCACAACAAAACCACTTTCATAGCAGCCTCTCAAACAGAAGCGATCAGAAGAAAATTTCACAAGCCTGCTGGCCTCGTCTACTGATTCACCACTATCAGGCCTGCCCGTCATCTCTTGTGTTCCAATTCAGGAGATCTAGCCATGCTCTCAGTTCAGGCTAACTCCTCTATTTTGTCTTTCACATTAACATGAAACTCCTTAAATGTTTACTCATCATGCTATCAACTTCTTTCTTCCCATTATCCCTTGAATTCACTACAACCTGCTCAGCAATCTACCAATGTACTCTTCCCAAAGTCATCAATGGCCTCCTTATCTCCAAATTTATGGATAATTGGTCTTGATCTTAAGTTAATATGAGAATGACCTGACAGAGAAAGTAACTCTTTCCTCTTACCATTTTATATTTCACTTGCTATACTCTTCTTACAGTTTTTCTATTTGCTGAGAAATCTCTAAACACCAACATGTCTGATGTACAATCCTTGAGCATGTTTTTTTTTTTTTTGCCTGCACTCATTCCATTGGTGATGTCATTCCATCGCATAGCTCAAATCTGCATGCTAAGATTCCTTGGATGCTCTTATCTTTTCCCTGAGCACAGACTCATATATCCGCTGCCATGTGGACATTTAATATGTCCTGTACACAACATGGAACACTTACCAGATTAACTTTGTGCAAACACAATCCCTTTTCCAGTCTAACCAAATGACAATACCATTCTGCTCGGTCAACCCAGAAACACAATGTCATCCTCAATGCTCCTTCTTTCTTCACATCTAGTCAGTTAGCAATTCCTCCCTGCCAAATCTCCAGAACCCAAGTCTCTGGCCATTTCTAACCAGCATATGCATCATCCTCTAACAACCATCATATTTATCTAGATTTTTTTAACAGCCTCTTGTCCCTCTTTCTCATTGCTTCCCTCATTTCTAACTGAACATGATCTTGCACAAAAATAAATCACATGAGGCCATTTCTTTGCTCATATCTCACGTGCAAGGTCCTTCACTGACTTGCAAAGATTTTTTTGATCCATATCCTTTTTTTAAAAATTTTTTTATTGTAAAGATACTCTACAGAGGGATACAGTTATATGAGTGAGGTAATGAGTACACTTCCTCTTGAACATTGTTACCCCCTCCATTGTTTTCCCCCTACCATCCCCTCCCTCCCTCCCTTCCCCGAGGTTCTTTTTTTTTTTTTTGATTGTGATTAAGTGATTACATAATTTCCGGAAATTCACAGTATTGTAGAATAATGATGCTCATTTAAAGTCACAAGTCCATTCTAACTTTCCTGGAGCAAATTGTCTATCACAGTCTGTAATATATAACTGCTCACATGTTATATACCATATATGTGATCAGCAGCATGGGGATATTTAGTAGTGGTTCAACCAGATGAGTGGGAGTTCTTTGTTTCTTAAGTCCTGTTAGTTTTGTCATATCACCTAACATTTTGGATTTAGCATCCACTTATCAGGGAGACCATGTACCGTTTGTCTCTTCGTTCTTGGCTTACCTCGTTCAACATGATTCCTTCTAGCTCCATCCATTTCCCTGCAAATGCCATTATTTTGTCATTTCTAATGGCTGCATAATATTCCATTGTGTATAGATACCACAATTTTTGTGTTCCATATCCTTTTAAAACACATCTCAAACACTCTCCCCTCTGTTCACTCTGGATTCTTTGCTTATCTAAAATACATCAAACTTGTATATAGACAGCAAGTTTGGTCTCAGGAACTGTGTATGCACCGACCTATTTCTAGAATGCTTTTCACTTTGAGTTTTCACATGAGCTCTGTTTCCTTCAAATCTTTGTTCACAAGTCACTTTATTTTTCAGAGCTCATTTTTATTCGTTTTAATTTCTTATTTTTATCTTTACATCATTGTACAAAGAAACTGCCATTCAACAAAGCAGTTTGTGAATATAATGCATCGTGATCAACATCACCCCTTTCAGTTTGTGACTTCCTGTGTTATCCTATTCTAAACTGCCCTTTCCCCATTTAACATTACTTTTTCTTTAATTTGTTTTTCTACTTAACACTTCAGTAGCACTTAGGGATAATATGACAAGATTGCAAAATAAAATCCCTACCTACTGGCACCCCCCTTTAGTTCTTCTTGATATTAGTCCTCAGGGCTTGCAATGGAAGGTGGGATGCCTCTGTTGTTTATGTGAGGAGTTGGGAGGAGAGAGAAAAATGACTATGTAAGGACAAGGTTAAGCCTACCCAAACCTTTGTAATGTACAGTCCTCTGAATCAGGTGATCTTTATGTGATACCCTGAACTCCAAAAGTCCTGCCTAATTTAAGAGATCAAAGACCCATCAATACTGTGAATATAGTACATTCTCAGACATTTTGAATAAAAATCACTGGTATATCGTGGGTAATGACTTCCTTTTTGCCCCATATCTTGATATTTCAGTAACTTCACATTCACATCTCAATGAATCTGCTTCAATACTTCAGTTCACTGTCTATTTGATAGTGTTCTCAAAGCATAATTACTGAACAGCAGCATGAGCTTCACTCAGAAAGTTGTTAGAAATGCACATGAAGGGGTCTAACACACATCTACTGAAAAACTGAGCAGAGCGTAATGATGCAGGTTGTAAGAACCTCCTTTCACTGCTGGGGGATTCTGATGTCGGTTGGCATCGAGCAGCCTTGATGCATGCCATCACAAGTGTTGCTCCTCCAAAATTAGATAGTCATGTTCCATCACTCTCAAGAGCAAAGCCTTCGAGCAAGGCACCTGGGGCCTTTTCTCAGTTAACTTCATGCTATACTTCTAATCCTAGCTCTTGCTGCTTAAACATATCACACTGCAGGAAACTTTTCAAGACAGGCATATAGCGTATATAGTGAGCTTTGAAGGGTCCTTTAAATACCACCTTGAGCTCAGATCACCCCTTTCTACAACTGAAGAGTGCTGGCTTCGCCTCCGGGATAAGGATAGGATACCCACCACAATTCCTCCCCCAGTGGCATTTCCCACTTTTTGAACATTCTCCCTGGAAGAATTATTATTCCCCCCTCCATGGTGCCATAACATTTAGTTTCATTATCATCATCAGTCACATATTACAAATAATACCTGGGGTGAAGGTGGGTGGTCTCTCATTGTAGAGATCATTTTCATTTTCAAATCACTTAAGAATATTTGACTCCGCTTACTTAAAATAGAGAACTGGCTATAGTTATACTATTCTGATGATTTCTTTCAGGTTCATCTAAAACAAAGACTATCTAAATTAGTCTCTATAGTATGATTTTTTAAGTGTTTTTGAGATGGTATTACTATGTAGCCCCAGCTGGCCTCAAACTCAAGATCTTGCTGCCTCAGCCAAGTGCTGAGATTATAGTTGTGCACCCCCTGCCTGTCTCAGACTTAAAAAAAATTATACAAAGAATACAGTTTATTATCAATAGAATTGTAATGCATGTTTCTTTTTAGGCATAGGGAGATTTTCAAAGATTTCAACCTTGAAATTTATACCTGAGTTCAGGTTAAATACAAGGATTAAGTTAAATATAAGGAAAGATAAGTCTTGCATTATCCATCAACATGTAAACAATGTGAGAATAATGAGGATGATGAAGATTATTAGCAACATCTAATACAAATAGCAGGTTAGACAAACAGCTATGTGATCTCTGTAAAAAACTGATCAAATCTCTTCTATGTAATGGAAAGACACAACATTTAGAGCTGTTGTTTGGTTCATGTGAAGTTTGAAATAAGAAATACAGAAAGGGACTGGGAAGGTGGCTCAGTGGTAGAGTGCTTGCCTTGCATGCATGAGGCTCTGGGTTCAATTCCTCAGCACCACATAAGCAGAAAAAGCCGGAAGTGGCGCTGTGGCTCAAGTGGTAGAGCACTAGCCTTGAGCTGAACAGCTGAGGGACAGCACCCAGGCCCACAGTTCAGGCCCCATTACTGCAAAAAACGAAATACAGAAAAAGGCAAAATATCTACTATAGGCCTGTTTTCACTCCAAATTAAAACTAGGCATAGGATGAGATGAGGATCAAGAGGGAAGAAACATCAGATCAGTAGAATAAATCAATCAGACCTAAACAGTCTATTATTTTCTTTAAAGTTGAGAATGCCAGGCAGCATTACTACATATCATTGAGAAAGCAAATTCATTAGTTTTCTTTCTCTGAATGGTTTTGCTGATACAAATCCATCTTTCCTAGGCCATAAAATGATCAAGTACAACTTAAATGTCATAAATATGTCCAAAAGATGGACTATATTTACTTATAAACAATTCTCAATTGAGTGCTTCCCACAAATTTATGTTCTATACATATTTTGCTGGTTTCAAGATTATCATGTTTAAGATCTGTCATAAGTATATATTTGCTTTGTATGTCCTATCTGCATAAAGGGCAAGTTCCACAGTTTTTCATCCAAAGAAAAATACTATAAGGAGCCCCAAATTAAACAGTCATTCTTAGAGTTCTCTTTGTAACATCTGTTTTTTAACAACATTTAAGGGAGCTACCTTGAATACATACATATTTAAATATATATAATATATGTAATTATATATACATAATTATATACATAATATATTTAAATATATATGTATATATACATAGTTAAATATACATGTATATATACATAATTATATACATAATATATTTAAATATACATGTATTCAAGGGATATAATATATAATGTATATGATATAATTTATATATTATATACATATATGTTACATTTAATATAATATAAAATGTACATAATATATATTTAAATATATATTTAAATTAGGAATAGTTTGAAATATATCACTTGCTACCAACCTCATACATACTAAAAATATTGCTCAGATTTTCACAAAATAAATTATCATGTAACTATACTTGAGTAAAATTTAATTTATTACGAATGTATTTGCACAACAAGAAGCATTTGTTAGAATTTAATTAAAATCTCACCAGGCACTGTGGCTCACACCTATAATCCTAGCTACTCAGGAGGCCAAAATCTGAGGATCACGGTTCAAAGCATGCCCAGGCAGAAAAGTCTATGAGACACTAACCACCAAAAAGCTGGAAATGGACATGTGGCTCAAGTAATAGAGTAATAGCCTTAAACAAAAACAACAACAACAAAAAGGTTCAGGGAGAGCACTCATGTCCTGAGTTCAAGCCCCAGGACTGGCACAAAAAATAATTAAAATCTATCCAGACACCATATAAAGCAACAATTAACCATATTCTCCCAAAGTCAAAGCACAATGATTCATATAGTATGGGTAGAAACTATTGGAACTTTATATTTATTTTTTCTCTTATTCCTCTTATATTTCTACTCTGAAAGGATGTTATTATAAGAAATACACTTAGTGACTATTATGCACTAAAAATTTTTTAAAAAGTTATATTGGCTTTGCCACTCAGCCAGTTTTTTACCAATAGGTGTTCATGACTAAAAATACTCCGGTGCACTGGGGCAATGACACGCAAGGCCCTAGTACAGAAGAAAAAGTCAGGTGGCTGGAGAAAGATAAGTCCACATGGGTAGACTCTAATGCATTAATTATCTACTCCATGTCCTAAAGTCCGAGGAAATATGAAATCTATTCCAAATGTATGGGTGTGTAGAGTAACAGGCATTAACGCACTAGGCTTAGTTACAATCTCTTCAGACAACTGCTGCAAACAGAACTAAGCCAGGGATGGTAAATGAAGCCAACATCACAACTGTATCCTGTAGAAATTCCAGCCTGACATGTGATTACTCCTTGTTCTAATCTAACTCCAAGATCACCAAATCTGACATCAAAGCCTGACTGCATCATCACTTTCCAGTTTCCAGCAGGCACATCCCCCCCTGGCATCCAAGTCTGCTGGTGTGCTGGCCATCTTCAAGGCAGACAGCTGGTCACCCAGCTCACCTTTTATCTTCTGGGTCACTCATCCATAGGCACAGGCTGGACTCTAGGTCACTAAATGAACATTACCTCAAAATTTCTGAGTCCTTCAACCTTCTGGTGGGGGTACTTCAGGAGAATTCGCCAAATCAAGCAGCCTACAGTAACCCCATTCTCTCCTTTGTGCTGCCCAGCACTGCTGCAGGTAGTCCCCAAGGAAGGCAGAATGCAGTTAGATAAGTGTGTAGCTATTTTAACTCAGCACTCCTCTTTGGAAATCCTTCCAAATTACAGACTCTGTGATGAGGATGAGTTCTCAAAATTCCCGTCCTCATAATGATCTTGTTTTCCTGGCATGATTAGGGTCACTCAACTCTTTTGGTGCCTCTCAAGCAATACTGTAACTATATTCACTCTCCTCCTATTAAAATTCATTTCCATCTTTCCTTAATTTTCCTAATTTTTTTCCACTTGAAAGAAGAATCCCTCTCCAGTGTTAGCCTCAAATTCCTATGCCCAAAATATCATCGTACTTTGCCCTCAGTGTTTCCAATGTCTAGAATACTTCCTCTCTCTCCTCTCCTTTCAAGGGATAACAACATAAGCCTATCTTCAAGTCTTCTGGATTGCTCCTCTCTATACCCCTTGTTCTCCCTCTCCTATTATTCTACATGTGTTCCTCTTCCCACATTTGGCTGCCCTTTGAACCTACAAACTTTTATTTTCTTCAGCATTTTAATGCTTTCAAGTTTAAAAACTGAATGAGTAATGAAGGTAGTAGAGTTGAGGCTCTTTTTCATGAAAGCTTTTCAATGATATTTCCCAATTCTTTTTCCTTGAACTGTGAGCTATAGCATGATCTAAATTTTCTTCCCTTTCTGTCTTATCTATAACTGTTAGAAGTTTTTAGCAAGTAGGCTAAGATAAGGATGAGGGCAAAGAAAGACAAAATGTCATTTATCCAGTTCCTTTTGGAGAGAATATTCCACTGACTTCAAGAAACACTGATAAAGAACTTGGGGATAAGAATAGGTATGTGTGAGGTTCCAAAACGACACACAAAGAAATGGAAATGTAGTCCTTCAATGTTCTTTAAAGGGTATTTTCTATTAATCTAGAAGTATTCTGAGTGGTATTATCCTAAGGGCAGCAAGCTTGGGAATAAAAGCCAAGCAAGTGGGCTGAGCTTTCTTGGTTTAATAAGAGGCAATAGTTGGAGCTGTTAGGCATATTTTTACAAGAAGTAGTAGAAAGGCTGGTGCTGTAAGGTATTTGAAATTATTTTCTTCAGAATGTATAACAAGCCCTTCCTCTGCCTTCTCCAGGAAAACTTCAGGAATGTTCATTTATTTCAATCCCTAGTGAACCCAAGATAGGGCTAGGCTCTGCAGCTCAATGAGCACAATGGAAAAAGAGATGGTGTCAAAAGTCACCCAGGGCCTCGGAAAGCAAAGGAATAGTTGTCATCTGGATTATGCCAACAAACTGTATAAGGAATTCTTGAACCTAGCAGGAATTCTTTTTCCATTGCACTGGGCAACATGACATAGCAGTCTGAAGGAATTCTGTTTCTGGAACCTGGGGAAAGAGGCTGGGCTCAAGTAGGAGCCTAGTCCCCTAAAACAATTCATTGTAAAAGGAGTCAAACTCTACTCCTGGATATTCTCTGTCTGTTGATGTCATGGGCAGGGGTGCATGGAGGTTAGATGCATAAAGATTCCTGACAGAAGGACACCCAGGCAAATGTAAGATTCTTCAGCTATTCAAATAACTTCTGTGCAGGTACATCACTGACAAATACAGAATGTGTTTCTGAGCCACGAGTTTGTGAACAAGGCCTGAATTTAAAGTGCTATGACAAAATATGTCCCTGGATGGCTGCTAAGCTAATACCCACATTCTAGACAACTATGAAATGATCCTATTCCAAATAAGACTTTCTAGCTAGCCTGATCCCACCTTTCTGAAAGAACTAGAAATAACAACTTCAGACTTCAGTTTCAGCATCTTCAAAATAGAAGATAATACTACTTATTCTAGCATATGTACCATGTAGGGTCAAGTTGAAGGTAACTTTGAAAGACTGTAAAAAGACCCTGAGATTGAGAAGATCCAAGATCATGGCTGATAGAGGCTCCTCTCACAGCTCTGTGAATCAGGTAAGAGTAAGGGGGAAGGACTCTAAGATTGTGGTAAATGGCAAGGAGACAGCCTAAGCACTTTTCCTTTATATTACCATCATTTGAGAGGTAAAGCAAGGAATACAAAATCAATACCACAGGAGAACAGAAAATAAAAATCTCTGGATTAACACAGTCACAGATCCTAACGTGAGCTTAGTCACGTACAAGTCAGGTTACTAGCCAAGTTACTGGATTCCTTCAGGCTTCCATTTCTTCATCTTTGGCACAGATTCATGATGTTTAACCCTACAGATGAACTTTTGGAAATGAAAAGCAGTTTTCACAGTGTTTGGGCACTCAGAAGTGGTTACTCCCAATCCTCAGATTATGTGTTCAAGAAAGATCTGACAGGAATTGGAGCTGTGGCTCAAGCGGTAGAGCACTAGTCTGAGCTTTAAAAAGCTAAGGGACACTGCTCAGGCCCTGAGTTTAAGCCCTAGTACTGTCATAAAATAAGCAAAAGACCATTCATTTGGAAAAAAAAAAAGGTCTTATTTACATGATGCAATACTGAAAGTTGAGGTTCTGTGGGTAAGCAACCCCGAAAAAAGGCATTGAAATCATTTTGTGAAATTTACTTCATTTTTAGTTTTTGGTAGTACTAGGATATGGAGTCTAGGACTCTTGAATCATGCCCCTAGCCTAGCTCTTTCTGACTTATTTTCAGGTAAGGTGCTCAGATAGTTTCTTTTAAAAAATTATATTTGCATTACCTTTAAGTAGCTGTACAAAGGAGTTAATCTTTCAACAAATCAGTTTATAAGTACAATGCATCTTGATCAATGCTACCTCTTTTATCATTGTCCTCCATGTTTCCCAACACAACCCCTCTCCTCAATGCTCTTACTTTCATGGAATATGCATCGAATATTATGACTGCAGTTTCTTTCCCTCCTCTCTTTATTCATCTATCCTCCCCTTGACCTCCCATGACACACCTTACAAGTACTAGATTCCTAGTGTTCATTTTGTTGGACTGTTTGTTTTACTAAAACATTTCAATGCTTGAAGTCTCCCCTGCAAATACCTTACTTCAGTCGATACATTTGCATGCACTTGCATACAATGCCATATGTTTCCTTGAAATTTTATAAGTGAGTTCTACCTTCTACCTATGAGAGAAGACATGCATTCCTGGTTTCTCTGGGTTGAGATGGGTTCCTTTTTCTACTATCTGAGACTCGCTTCAAGCCACACTCTTTGTATTTACTCATCCAAGTAGCTAGGATTACAGGTATACAGCACCACACCTAGCCAATGCTAAACACAAATTTGAGCACAATGGAAATTCAAGATAAGACCATGAAATCATAACTGCTTTTCTCCTGTGCTTCTTACACAAGCTCATTTCTTCTCAGTCATTTCTCACATATTGCTATACTTCCTTTGTGAAGATCAATATGACTATCCAAATAAAGACAATATAAAAGATTGGTTGGTTTTTGTAAAAAAGGAGGAATGAAAAAACAATGGATTGCCCCCCTTTCCATTTTTCAGTAGGAGACAAAACTCCTAAAGAGATGAGAGGGCTGCTTAATAAAAAAATCAAGATAAAATATGATACTTCAAGCTCTAATGTAATTTCTTTCACTTGCTATTTATGTTTAAAGACAGCAACAAACTGAATATTCCAATCTGTAAGGGCTGCAGTATGTGAAACACTCCATTTGTCTCAGTTCTGCTAATATACACACAGGAACATAATCTATCAAGTTACTAATAAGCACACATTCAGTTGCCAACACACTACTCTTTCTGAACACTTATACTCTATCAAGTCAGAAGCAAGTATTTCTAAAAGATGTATGTGTGTGTAGTCCATCTATTGGACTGGATGGCTCTGATTTTGTTCTGCCAAATCGAGAGAAATTTCTCTGACTGTAAATGTGATTACTGCTACTCCCAAACTGCAAATTTCCTGGCCATCTCCTCGTCAAGATTCCTGACACATCTACCCACCACGACATTCCCCATGTTTTGTCAAAGTTTTAACAAACATCCTACTTTACAAAGTGCCAATCACTTACCAAAATTCAAGAAAAGGACAAGGGCAGGATTCAAGTACTAAAAGGCTTACCTGGCATATGTGATACGCTGAGTTCAATCCTCAATAAACACACACACACACACACACACACACACACACTCACTCACTCAATATAAAAAGTTAAAAATGCATTCATAAAAGTAACAGCAAATCTTGAAAAGAGGTAAGGATGTAGAAATGGTTATTATTTGTAGGACAATACTAAAATATGTCCTCAATATCAACAAACTGAAGAAGGTGGTGATATTTGGAAGGCACATGAAAAGGGATTTAAGCCCAGAATGGCCATAGATTTATATAGGACAGGAGTATTCAGGACCTGGGTCCACTTATTGACTAACTCATAACATATAAATATCCCCATTTGCAAGAAATTTTTCCTAGTTGAGGAAATCTCTAGTGAAAGGCCTGAGATGCAGAAGTGCTTGATAGACAGGAGCTTCCCTCCTTCCATTAGGGACTGCAAGCTCATTCGCACACAGGCATCCTTCAACAACAATTCACAGAGCCTTGGGGCATAAGCTAACAGGGGATGCAGTGAGTCTACCAAGTTATTTAAGATGATTAAATTGTGCTATAAAGGATGGATGAAGCTCATAAGAAAGGTTAAGCACAGTTACTAAATAAGTAGAAACTCAGGAGATACAGGCAGATATCTTTGGATGTGTCAGGACAGATGATGAATGTAGGCAGCCCATGAGACACAAAGAATCCACAATGTGCTAAACATGGAGAATACATACACACACACACACACACACACACACACACACACACACATATATATACACACACACATATATGTATATATGGTCCTGAATTGGCCACCTTTGGTAACAACCAGACAGATCCTTCCTTTTCCTATAAGTGTCCTACTACAGAAGTATAGTTAAACCCAGGGTTTTCCTCAGCACACAACTGGCCAGGTGTGTGGATGCCTGCTTCTCCTTGAGATGAATGTTCTCTGGCTCTGGGTCCCCTTCATCTGCCATGGTCCTTTGCCCAAAACTATTCTGGTCTCTATATAGGCATATCATCAGTGGGAAAAGTGGCAGGGGAGTGGACAGGCAAACATGGTGTGAGCAGGGGCCAGGTAGAATGCTCCAACAACCTACCCTTCACCCTGCTTCTGTGCCTGGAGGCTACCAGGTTAGCACAATTTCCTCCATGGCAAGGTGTCCCGAGGTTCAGGGCAGGATAGACATCAAAGTCCCATCCTCAAGATGGGATGGTCCTTGGTTCTTGTGTTTTCTGACCTTTCACAGAACTTAACGGGTCTGGATTTCTATGTCAAATTCTTACCATTTAAATGTTGAAAACTCACATGAAAATTTACAAACGATCTGTTCAGACAGAATGAGGCATGTCTTCTTTCTACCGCAATCTGCTTCTGCTGCCTCAAGTGGATACTGACCCACAACTCGGGCCCTGAAGTTCTTATTATGTACTCCCTCTGTAGTAAAAGGAAGATTGAAACTGAACTGTCACTTTGCAGTCTGGAAATTTACTGTATCTCCCTTTGGGTCTCTTCTGTTGGGGCAGAGTCTAGTAGAAGTGAGACCTCTCAACACTGAGCAACCCCTGGCTCTGAGGCTGGACAGAGTAAAATAAGAAGAGAAGGAAGGTTCACATAGCAAAGCCCACAAGACTAAAGGGAAGGACTAGCATTGATGGGATCTTTGGAACTGTCCCTAGATGGTCTATGTGGGTATGCTTGAAAACTTCCTCACTGTCGTATTTTCTCTGGGTCAGTGGTCACTCATGTGATCACTGCTTCTCTTCTCTTTCTCAGGCCACCAATCCAGAGATAGAACAAAATGAGACAGCATTTAGGGGCAAGAGAAGGAGACTGTTACTATGGTAACCTAAGCAAGAATCAGAAAACTAAAATTAGGAAAGGTTTTGGACATTGTCTGTTTGAAGTAAGGCACGTGTACCTGCAACTCTGCATCTCCAAAGAGACTAGACAACACTGTTCAGAAAGGTTGACCCATGACCATATGAGGAAAGGTGGAGCCCAAGCGTTACCGAGCAGTGAGAGGGGTCTTGCTGAAGAGACAAGACTAGAAAAAGAAGAGACAAGACTAGAAAAAAACAAGACTAGAACAAGGACTACCACAAGCAAGGGGCTGGAGAATGACCAGGTGCCTGTTATAACATGCAGAGGATAGACAGTGAGCCTAGAGATGTGTCTCTGTGTGAACAAGAGCATGACAAACCTTACCTATAGATGTTAGATGCAAGGCATGTGGAGAAGCAGAATTGAAAAGATAGGAGGTGAGGCAGGAGGAAGAGAGAGGGGAGAGATTGGCATTAATCAGGTTGTTCCCATTTACCCACACTTTCCCTGCATGACTAAGAGCATATAGTCACAAAATGGATATCCATGAGTATGGACAGAGTTCAAGGAGCTTATGGGGGGCTTGTTTACAAAGTACCTGCAGTCGTGTCATCATCCTTGAAGCTCTGGGCAGGCCATGCTCAATAATACCAGCCTTGTATGTGTCACACTGCTGTGTCAGCATTTCTGGTCAGGCACTGTGTAGGGGCAGTGGTATGTGTTATGGAGAGGGAGGAGATTAAGTACTAAACAAGACTGGTGAGGGCTCAGGCAGTATATACAAGTGATAAACATGACAATGACCAGAACTATGACTGAGCTGTGACATGACTATGAAGGGAGCACACTGGCTGATAATGGAGGCATGGGGAAGGGGAGAGACATGATGTATGTGTCACTATTACAGGGAACAGAAAGTGTGAACAGAAAGTGAATAGACACTCTCAAGAAACAAAATATTAAAAAGCATGCCAGCATTGGTGTTTTTCTTGATAATATGATATTGGTATGTAAATTAAAATCCAAGGACTTTATAATAAAGTCATATTTCTAAGATAGAGGAGTATGACATTCTCTGTTAGCCTTAACCACATATTTTTCCAGGCTGGTGTTTTGTATCATGCTGAAATGTAATTTAAGAATTAAATTTTACCCACTGTGGTCCTAGCTAACTAAAAATGGCAAGCCTAATTCAGAATAATAGATTTCATGTATCAATCACTGAAGTCTTTTCAGCTTTGAAGAGGGAGCTTGAACGAAATTGCTAGATTGCTAGTTCTTGTGGCAGCTGCAATTTAGGATGAACACATATTTTACAGACACATATTGCTGACCTTTCAACAATATTCAGTCCCAAAATGTACTCTGCTTGGAGAAAAGTCAGTCTGGCCTACCTTCAGCCTCTAGCCTGCTCTCTGGTACCTGTGGGCAGACGATTCTCTGAGTACACATGGACATGGTCCCCAAAGGATGTCCCATTAGAAATCTCTGGAAGGAATAACTTCAAGGAAATGGAAACTGATACCAGGACTCAGGGATTCCCAGACCCATGTCTTTCTACCTTCCAAGTTGGGGGGGGGGGCCATGAAGAGAACAGCTTTGTATTTCATCAGAAGAGAGCATTCAAACAAAAGCCAACAAGAGAAATGAATAAGTAGTTGTATATCCATATAGTGGGATGTGGCCCAGCAATAAAAAGCAAATGAGTACTATACCAGCTACATGGTTGGAGCTTCAAGAAACATGTCAGGTAGAACAGCCAGACCCAGAAGGCAAATGCTGCATGGTGCCCAGGCTGTGGTCGTTACAAGAGACACGGTGCACCCATTCTAGCAGATCAGTTCTTGCCTGGAGGCAACAGGGGGCTCTCCCTGCAAAGGGTCAAGACAACTCTCTGCAGTACCTGAGATTTCTAAATCTGAGGGGCCGGGATACAAATGCGCGGCACAAACCACACCTACCATGTGCATACTTCACACACAGAAACTGCCTCTCCACAAAGTAGATTTAAAAAGTTAAATAAGGCTAAACAGCAAAATTCTATCTATCTATCCTCTTAAATTTCAGAATATGGAGAGGGAACAAGCAACCAAAAAGAAAAAAAAATCCCAAAAGTTATAAAGACATAATTGCACATCGAAGTCATTGACAAGACAGGGGAATCTCACTTATTTCCTAAACCTTTTAATTTCATAATATATACTTTTTTACCCCCAGCACTTACTATTGGCAGGCCCTGCTTCAGACACTTCACATAAAGACCGCATACCACCAAGTCAGCTGGATTTTGTTATCCCCATTTTATAGATGAGGAGGGCAAGGGTGTGACTGGAGAACACCTTAAGACCACCAGGACACTGGTAGACCTAGCACTATCCTAACACTGTGCCTTTGCCTGGAGCTCTCCGGCTTATGCTTTCTTTGGGGTGGGGCTGTATAGTCACATGATGTGTTTTTAGCACTGATAGTTCTGATAGGATGTCCCCAGGGAAGTGAAGGCCCTGATCGCTAGCCTGAGAAGACTCTTCCTACTGGGAGAACCAGGGATTCAGCCAGGCTAATGCTCACAGTCATTCCTGATGCTAATGGTTACTGCACAGAAGCAAGGTAAGTACAAAAGGAGGCAGAATAATGAAAGGCTTTCAGACAGGCTTTCAGAAAGGCTTTCAGGTAGGTTCAAAGAAAGCAGAATTCTGCCGATTTGGGTTTTATGTATTAGGAAGCAGAAGCCTAACTCTGAAAGGCCCATACAGTTTTCTGTAATTGGCTTCTGTAAGCTTGCTTTGACAGTGGTATTTTCACAACCCTGACCGTATATATCTATCTGTACACCAATGGGCAACTATTTGCTTGCAATTCTATGTGAATCAACTCAGTTTTTAAAAAGTTGAACATCATCTATTTACTCAAGGTTTACATATGAAGTCAATTTAATAATTATATTTTATTAATGCATTCATCTGTTGAAGAAAAGTTAATTCCATGTAACAACTACAATCACTGCATGCTTTCACTTCTGTGAGGGCTATGCTTTGGAGAACTGTAATTCTGAGCTGGTGAAAAAAGCTACTCTTGATCCTCTAATCCAAAAATATGGAAATACAAAACCCTGAAAAATTGCTTTTATGTTTGTATATAACAGAGTACACATGCAAACATGAACTCTACACAGACACACATACACACACAGAGTAGAGGACAGATGCAAACAAATGAAAAGGAATTAAGTGGAGTTAGGCATTATATTATTAGGTTAGAGGATAACTGGAAGTAATAAAGCAACATTTAATGGAGTATCATTTTGGTTTAAACTGGACTTAAAAAAATACCACCACAACACAGGCTTCATGCCTCTCTTTAACACAAATCTTAACTATATACATATTGCTGCTCAGTTTTCTTTCAACTCTGTATATATAGAACTCTGTATATATAGAAATAAAAAATCTGCTTAAAAATAAATTACTTACACTGTATCCTCAGAAGACTGCAGGAAAGAATGGAGTGGCCAGGGCCCAGGGGCTGCATAGGCTGCATCAGTGGCTGGCTCAGGTCTCCGTTTCCTGTCCCTCTAACCCTTTCTGAGAAGCTCCACAGTTTGATGCCCTTCATTAGATGCTTTCTGAACCAAAGGGCTTTTCAGGCAAGAAGATAGTTGGAGACTACTGGTGTTCTTTTCTCTCACTTTACAAATGAGGAAACTGAGGCTCAAAGAACCTGAAAAACTTCTGCAAGCTGTGGCAGAATCAGCCATCCAGGTTCCTAAGCTTGTGTTTATCTGAATGAAACTTCCTCCAAGGACATTCTTGCCTATCTATATACTAGCAACCCAGTGGAATTCACTATATATTAATATCCTTGCCTAGTCTTGAAAACCAACAAGTATGATTTATCATTAATTCACTCAAGAGGAGATGGTAGCCAGCAATCTTTAATGAGGTATGATGAGTAAACAGAAATAAATTAGAAATAAGATGATATCATTATTTTGGAAAGTAAGGAAACAGGCAAATCTCTTCCTTAAAAATCATGTAGATTAAATAACACCTGACCCAGACTAGAAAAACTCTAATTAATAATAGATACAACAACAATAAAAAACAGCAGCAGTGATAATAGCAATAGTTAACATTCCTGGGTTACTATATACTAGTTACTAGGCATAGCATTTTACGTGTACTGAAATCTGTATGATAAATTCTATTATTCCAATTTTTTATAGATAAAAATCGAGCCTAAGCCCAGAAGTAGTGGCCAAATGCCTCTGAAGATGTATACATTCCAGATCTGAAATCAATCTCATCCTGAGTACTCTGGGATGGCTGGCCATCCTTCTGGATGGGAGACAGGAAGCTTCTTGTCTATCTGCCTCCCCTGCTGATACTACCTTCTAAGGATCACTTCTTGTCCACGTACTGTAGGCTAGACTTCCATACAAAGGTTTAAAGAAGAATGTGACCAATATATTACAAAACAGGACAATCACTTGTAGCTGTACATCCTTTAACAAAAGGACAGCTGAAGCCCTGTGCAGTCTCCAACCTTCGTTCCTCCCCCCAAAAAAGAAAGGACGCTTACCTTGACCTCAAACTCAAAGTGCTCATCCTTTCCTTGCCCGCACAGCACGTAGCGTGGAATACTAATCTTAATTGGGTCCTTCAGGTCGTCTGGATTTGCTCCCAAAGAGCGAGAAACCATCCGCTATCAAACGCACATCAGATAGGGAGAACAAAGAGAAAGGAAGATCACTCTGCTGCAAATACTCTACTTGGACAGGAGGGAGACAATGTGTTTCAAGAAAAGAGCATCAAACCAGTAGAGTTTATTTAGAAGAATGATGGTTTCCTTTGAAAGAGAAACGTTAAGCCTCTCTTAACAAAAGAATCCCCCCCTCCCTGCCCTTTCTTTAAGGAATACCACTCCAAGAAGTTAGGGCAAAAACAGTTCCTTCCAATTTATAACAGCAAATGAAAACAGGCATAAGTTACCCACTCTGACTTTTAAAAAATGTCAGTATAAATTAAATTCCTTTTTTGAAAAGTCTTGATCAGTTGACAAACTTTTGTTTGTCCCCACCACAGAGTATCACACTCCTATATATAAGGCTGAAGGTTTGACTCAAACTTATTTCATCTCTAACTTTTAGCTATTTTTACAAGTCATTGTAATGTGGGAAGTGCTAAAAAAAAAAATAAGGCATAAGTAAGACAAATCCCATGTATTTTCTTTAGGCTCCACTTGATTAATAATTGGCTTGGCTCTGAGAAATACTTACTGTCTACACAGTGGGAAGCCAGAGGCGATAGCTAAGATACAGGTACCATAAAATAAAATTTCAATATAAGTTCTCTTGAGTGTAAACAGAAATAGCTGAATAATCCTTATTTATATTAACCTAGGGCTTTAGAAAATATACATATGCTTTTGTAGTAGGAGTAATAAATTAGAATAATTGACATATATTGAATAGTTATTATATACCATAACTATGTTAAATGTTTTACATGCATTGGTTTAATGACTCCTCATGATCCCCCTATGAGGTACAAACCATTCTTAATCCTATTATATCTCATAGAAAGAGTCCAAGGACAGCAGACTGAGGTTGATGGTGGTAAATGGTTGACCAGGATTTGAATTCAAGGTCACTAAACCCACATTTGTCGCTACTACATTCTTCTGCTATTCTGAAATTTTACATGGTTTCATCCATTTGAGATAATTGAGCTAACAAACACTTCAAACATAAATAGAATTTAAGGAAGAGACTTGCAGTGAAAGTTCTTTGACCCCATCAGTCTTTTTCCTCCCAAGCAGGTGCTAGCAAGAAGTCCTCACCCAGCTGCCTGGGTTAAAGCTTGGGCAGCTGGGCAGCAGGGAGGATGGTGTACTTCCGGCTGGTGTTTCAATCCAGCTGATGGTGTGGGTATTTGGGCATGAATGCTTCCAAAGCATTTTAGAGCATGCTAATTTTTCCCCAGTGGCTGGGTTACACTCAATCAGAAGCACTGCTTAAGCAATGGCACACCTAATTAGCTGTTCCCAATGTCAAAATTCAATGTGGAAATTCTTTAAGAGGAGTTTTGACTTCAATTCACTGTCCATTTCCAAAATACATTAAATTTTGTGAAACATAGAATATCTCTTTCCCTCTCCATCCCCCCACCCCCACCTCCGTCTCTCTCAGTACTGGAGCTTGAACTCAGGGATTAGGTGCTATTTCTTGGCTTTATCACTGAAGGCTACTCTACCACTTGAACATCACCACTTCCAGCTTTTTGGTGGTTACTTAGAAATAAAAAGAGTTTCATAACATTCCTGCCCAGGATGGCTATTAACTCTAATCCTTAGATCTCAGTCTCCAGATTAACTAGGATTACAGATTGTGAGCCACTGGTACTTAGCTTAAGTTCTATGTTTCAAGGATGTACAATTATGAAATTAATCCCTAAAGACAGTGGCTTGAGGCTCAGGACCATATATATTTTACAAACAAACAACAAGAAACCATCAAACACTAAAAAAATACAAAACCCTGCCTTTGACACCTTCATAGGACATATGAATTTCTGGGAGTTACTGGATCTTAGATTGTCTACCTAATTCACATCAATCTAGGATAGTGCTTCACACATCAGCCTTATATGAGGGAATTGATAAATGGTTCTCCACCTGATACGAGAGCCAACTGCCTCATCAGGATGAGACTTTTATTGAGAAGATATTCTTCCCTTCATTACTTAGCATGCTACAGAGAAGAAATATTGACACATGGCCTTGCTATCATCTTTGGCTGTGGTTTATTTAAAGCTCATTGATTTCATATGAATTAAATATTATGACAATCAGCATACAACAATGAACCACCACAGAAATGAATAACTGAAATAGAAGGCAGGGATATGGAGGCAATTTTAGAAAAAGGATAATATAGAGAGAAAAATAAAAAGTATGACTTTCCACCAAATCATTGCTACAGTGCAAGTTCATTCAATTACTTTATGAAATCACTTTCAAGAGAACTGTAGAATGTTCAGGATACAGTGTGAAAGGTTCCTCATATTCTCTGCAACTATGTTTATCTTGGGCAGGGAGGAAAACTGAAATAAATGTCTCCTAAATTTATTCTTGATTTGAAAGGGGTTGTATTTTGAATAGCTTGAGCTTTATATGAGGCATGTAAATGTGTACTGTAACATTATATCTCATTGTTTATAGGCACTTTTAAATACGCATGACATTATTTATCTTAGAATCAGCCAGTTTCCCTGCATGTGCCAAAGAAGGGTCTGACTCTGTGAAAGGGAAGATGGTGACACACAATTGCAGAAAGGGGGGGGGGGACGACTAAGGCTCTGTGTTTGGAAGCACCTTTGCAGCTGATTTCATGTGAGGGACTTCCTAAACATTACACAAAATCTAATATATACTTTGGAGAAATGCGCTATTGAGAAGCAAAGGCCAAGAAAAACATATGATTAATAACTTCTCACAAGTCTATACATTAGCAAGGTTGGGAGAGATGGGGAAGATCAATGAAAGAGGTAACACTGATCTAGAGGCACTGTACTCGTATGCTGACATGTTGAATTTAAACCCTGCTGTATAATTATCTAAAGAAGAAGAAGAGGAAGATGAGGAAGAAGAAAAGGAAGAGGAAGACAAGGAGGAGGAAGAGGAGGAAGGAAGAGGAGGAGGAGGAGAAGAAGAAATATCATCTTTACAAGTATTAAGAAATATTTTTGATAGCTTTTAATGAAAGAATGTCCTGTGTCAACAAATACTGTGGGTGAAACACTATAGTCAGCTCATCAGACAAAAGGAACATGTAGAACCCTAAATAATCAGATTAGAATCTTCCCTTTCTACTCAGGATACCTCCTTCAAAGAGGGC
This sequence comes from Dipodomys ordii, assembly GCF_000151885.1. Taxonomy (NCBI): domain Eukaryota; kingdom Metazoa; phylum Chordata; class Mammalia; order Rodentia; family Heteromyidae; genus Dipodomys; species Dipodomys ordii. The sequence goes on along the minus strand of NW_012267229.1, from coordinate 614,721 downwards.
AAATTGAGGAAATGAACAGAAAGTAGCATTAACCTCAACTCTGATCCTTGTCAGCTCCACAGAGGGCATGAAATGATTCACTTCCATAGGGGATTATCAACATTCCCCCTGAACACTTGAATTACGTACCAGATGGTTAACTTAGATCACACACTCTGACCGTGACAAGGTCAGAGCTAAGAACTGCCATTCACTCTCCAAAAGCCATAACCAACTTTTGCTTCTAAAATAAAGGCAAACCAGTTTTCCAGATTTAACCATGCTACCAATTCCTGTCTCTGTTTCTAGCATAGTACAAGTCCTAATTCCTCTTTTTCTTTCAATCCCACATACCACAGTGACAGTTCTAGTTAGAATTATTATATACCAAGCACCTACTGTGCCCCAACAGTTTGAAGGTTGGGGCCTAGGGCAGAGATGGATCTAATACAGTCATATAAGAGGCATGTTATAAGAAACAAAATAAAATTAAAGTGTATGAGCAAATGCAAAATTAAGATAAATCGTCAGGTCATGTTTACAGCCACTTCCAGGAGAAGCCTGTTTGTGCCATAAGGGGCCTTTTCTCAATATCATGCTATTTTTTTTCCTTTCCTTTCTTTTTTAAATTTAAATTTTATTGTAAAGGTGATGTGCAGAGGAGTTACAATTACATAAGTCAGGAAATGAGTACATTTCTTTTGAACAGTGTTACCCTTCCTTCATTTTTTCCCACTTTTTCCCTCTTACTCCCCACCGAGTTATAAAGTTCATTTCCAACATAGTATCTAAAGTATCACTGAATTGGTTCACCCTTTTGTCCCATTGTTTCTGAGATTCTCCTTTCCTTTCCCAAATCAGATAAACTTATATATAAGACAAAGGGTACAGGAATCAAAAACAGTGACATTAGGGAATAAACTAAAGGAATAAAAGAAAAAAGGAAAAAAGAAAAACTGAACAGTACAATAAAAAAACATAAAACTCTTGTTTCCATTTCTTAGAGTTCATTTCGATAAGCATCATTTTATATGGTCATATGCACATAGCTATTGAGCTATTGTGGTCCTTTCCTAAGAATATCCTAAACATATTCTAGTTATTACAGATGAGAGAATCTATGTAGCCTATGTTTCTTTGAGTCTGGCTTACTTTGCTTCTAGGCTTAATATGATTTTTTTCCCAAGTCTTTCCATTTCCTTATGAATGGGGCAATGTCATTTCTTTCTGATGGAAGCACAGAATTCCATCATGTGTACATACCATGCTATTTTTTTTTTTTTGTGGGTCATGGGGCTTGAACTCTGGGCCTCCGCATTGTCCCTCAGCTCTTCAGCTCAAGGCTAGCACTCTACCACTTAAGCCACAGCACCACTTCTAGTTTTCTGGTGGTTTATTGGAGATAAGAGTCTCACAGACTTTCCTGCCTGGGCTGGCTTTGAACCACAATCCTAAAATCTCAGCCTTCTGAGTAGCTAGTATTACAGGCATGCGCCACTAATGCCCAGCCTATGCTATTTTTGAAGGCTCAGTAAACACAATTTTCTTAGAAGTTGAAAATTCATGTGACTATGCCCTATAAGTACATCTCCATTTTTATTGCAAGCAGGACTTAACAACGGCCAGCATGAAGAGACCAAGTTAACCACAACTTTTTTAAAAAAGTGACTTTGTATTATTCCTATCAGGAAATAGAAATATGTTTTCAAATAAAGGGGTACTTTCTAGCAACTCAGAAGTCTGAGATCTGAGAACTGAAGTTCAAAGCCAATCTGAGCAGGAAAGTCCATGACATTCTTATCTCCAATTAATCACCAAAAAGCCAGAAGTGGAGCTTTAATTCAACTGGTAGGCATCCTTAAATAAAACAGCTAAGGGACAGCACTCAGGCCCTGAATTTAAGCCAGAGCATCAGCACAATATAAAAAAAGGGGTTATTTGATATTGGTATATATCCATAGGCATGTATTACCAGAAAATGAAAGACTATGTTAAATTTGTAGAGTATCTTGAGTTTAGCTGATCTATCTAATTCTCACCAAAATCATTTTTTTCTTTATATAAATTGGTGTTGACCAACATTGTTTCAAGATTTGGAAATATAGGGTATCTAATGAGTGTTTCAACTTGCAACTATGAAAATGTCATGATCTACTTTGTGATCTCTACTCATAAGAGACTACGCCATTTAATAGTATTGGTTCTGGATAACTCAATAAATGGATGATTAAAAAGAACTACATACTGGGTCCAGATTTCTGATTGATAATATGGCAATGGCTTCTAAGTGGCTCTCAGTACTAACAATGAATCTAACTTGGGATCTTCTGGAGGGAAAAATCAGATATTTCCTCTTCTAAGTTCTATAATGTCTTCAGTCCTAGAAATGATCATTTGTCTTTACTTACCAAGATCCAGCTTTGGTTCCAGCTATACTGAATTTGATGGGCCAGGAAAGAATAAAGGTCAAGGGGCAGTTTCATTCATTAGGTTTCTTTAGAGCATTCTATTTAACATTCTTACGTATACAAGGTTATTTGTATCATACTGACATTCAGATTATACTTAGCATTTTCTTCTGCAGGGGCTATAAACACAAAGAACAAAGGAGGGACACCCCATACAAGGAAACAATGGACTCAGAGAACAACTGGTACAACAATCATTGCAAATAACAACAAACTCACAAAGAAATAATCTTTAATACCTAAATATTGTAAGTCTGCTAAGAATCACCTTAGCAGTGCTTGTGAATACTCACTTCTAGCCTAGACAGAAAACAAAATAGGAAGTAGGTAGAGACTGACCAAGCAGTGTCAAGTATAATAATGACTAGGAGGAAGCTTTGGCAGTGTAGAAAAAAACATAGAATTTAATATAAGAAGTCCTAGGTTTCCCCTGCTTTCACTATATTTGATGTCAGTATAACTTGTGGAGGAGATGGGGAAAAACCAGTTGTTTCAGGATACAGGTGGATCTGATGCAACAATGAGAAGTACAAGTTGTCATGTCCAAAACGAGCTTTACAACGTCGGTGCGGGGGGGGGG